>NC_136613.1:38713856-38856356 GCF_933228915.1 Telmatherina bonti | reverse complement strand
AGATGTTACAATGACGGTGAAAGCAGGTGCGGTGCGCGCTCCCGATGTAGTGCAGTGGCGGGAGGCGGGGCTTAATGCGGAAGAGTCTCAATCCACTCGTTTTGCCCGCAGGCTGATCTGACAGCCTACGGAGAGGGTCGGTCTGAAGTAAATAAAGCCATTTGTGACAATAACTCCATCAATCCCAGCCCTTCTGGGCTCAGAAATAAAAATAAATTAGCCTGAAATGAACATAATAGTTCTACTTTAAGCAGAATCCAGTGAAATTTCCACATCACATATGAAGATTTTCCAGTCATAAGCATCGAAAAATGTCTTTTTGACCTTTGCTGTATAGTGACATCTAGGCATATTTAGGCTGCCTTTTCCCAAAAACTGTACTGTAAAATTGTTTGTCCCTCACTGTGGCAACACCTGACGTCTTTCTTCACCGGAATCCAGTGAAATCTCCATATCACATATGAAGGTTTTCCCAGTTATAAGCATCCAAAAATGGCTTTTTGACCCTTGCTGTATAGTGACGAAAGCATATTTAGGCAGCATTTTTTCAAAAACTGTACAGTAAAACTATTTGTCCTCTATTGTAGCAACACCTGATGTCTTCCTTAACCAGAATCCAGAGAAATCTCTGCATCACAGATGAAGGTTTTCCAGTCATAAGTAGCAAAAAATTGCTTTTTAACCCTAACTGCAGAGTGACCTTAAGTATATTTAGGCTGCATTTTCCCATAAACTGTACAGTAAAATTGTTTGTCCTTCACTGTGGCGTGACCTGACGTCTTCCTTCACCAGAATCCAAGGAAATTTCCACATCACATATGAAGGTTTTCCAGTTATAAGCACCCAAAAATGGCTTTTTGACCCTTTCTGTATAGTGACATCTAAGCATATTTAGGCTTAGACCAAAATCTCGATAAATGTGTGTGTGATGTGTGTTATATATCTATCTATCTCTCTCTCTCTCTCTCTCTCTATATATATATATATATATATATGTATAGACATGCATACATGTGCGTGTGTATATGACTTACATACAGGGACAGACAGACATTTTCACCTCACCTCGTGTTTCAATAACTTATTTAGTGTAAATATCAGCATTACAGTTCGATAGTTTAAGGTTCATGCCGTTTAGCTGCTTAAATATCTAGTGATTAATACTTCTCAGAATTCACCGCTTTATTTTTTAAACCGGAAATAGGTTTTTTGCGCAGCGGCCTCTGCGTCTTTACCGCAAAGCCGAGCACAGGAGCGGATTTAATTTAGGAGCGGCGAGCCTAACTACGTGGAAACGAGAGGCTGCTGGCTTGACCACAGTCCAAAACCTGCCTTCTGGATCCTTCCAGACGGGGAAACCAGCCTCATTCTCAGACACTAGTAGCGTTAATCCAGACAGTAGTTATTGTAGAGCTGCTGGCAGACAGACATAAATGCAGCAGAAACTGCTGGTAATAAACAAATAGAATGACCAGCTCTGGCTGAACTCTGATGGAGCAGAAAGATGAGTAGCACAGCCTATAATCCTCTCTTCTGTTATATTTCTGTTAACGTTCAGAGGTTTACCGTGTTCAGGTAAAACTCTCCTGGAATGTGATATTTACAGAGTGTCATTGAACGTCTCACATACCTGTCGGCGGTGGACACAAGAGTTCTGATTGGCTGGACAATAATATTCATATATTTTTACTCTCTAACTCTAAAAGCCAAAATATTTTAGTTTGTGAATGTGTTTCTTGCTAACTCCAGGCCCACAGATGGACGTTTGACCCGGAGAACAAACATGATGTGTTTATGGTGAGGAAGAGGAGGAGGAGGAGGAAGAGCGGCCTCTCACCTTCCAGGATTCCAGTTCGCACAGGGCCTCTTCCAGGGAGTCCTTCAGACCTCCATTCACCTGACAAGACAGGATCAGTCTTCATCCATCTCATCTTCACATGTTCAGAAAGTAAATAATCTAATAAACTTTAAACTCACCGAGTTGTCGCCGCTTGAGTCAGCCATGTGACTCCTGATCCTAAATAGTACGTCTGATTTTATTTCTGAGGGGAGATTTCAGTCTGAAAACAGCCAAAGACTGAAAGAGTTCAGAGACAAAGAGACAAAACAGGAGCTGCTGTTTATTCTGCTGCGAAGGCTCCAAACGAAAAGCGAAAGTTACAAAGACCGACGTCACGTGAAGGCTACGGAAGCTCAGAAGAGCCATATACATAGAACATAACTAAAACAATAAATATTTTTTAAAGCTGATCCATACACATTATCTTGTGAATGACGTTGTTTAAAAAAAAAACTTTTGGTGAATAAATAATTAGTAATAATTTATAAAAAAAAAAACAGTGGTTCAGTTGAAGAAAAATCTGTAAAACAAATTACCTAAAAAATGAGAAGGAAGTTTGTTTTGTCATGTTTACAGTAGTTTTACACGTTGCCTATTTTTTAACTTTGTGCATTACATGCTGGGATGATGAGGTTTTCTCATATTTAACAGGAAATGCGGCGCTAAAACCTTCCTAGTTTCTAAAGCAGCATGTCCCACGCCTGTTTCCTTAATAAACGGGATCAACAGTAAATTTTGCCACCTGAGGGAACATCTGGCCACGCCCACATGTTGGCTACCAAACGTCAGGCGAAGGCCTTATAAATATTAATCCATCTCATTTCCATGAAAAGCAAAAAAAGCAAAAAAGAGGAATATACATTTATTTACCAGTGATAGAGATCTGTCCCCTCCCCTACCAGCAGCTGTATCCCTGTCATGGTTGAAATGTGACAAAGTCTTCAGGAATATTGTTTCCAGCAATGAGTCCAGATGATGGTTGGGTCATGGAGATGCTGCTGATGTTGCATTGACAGGGAAACAGCTGCTGGTAGGGGAGGGGACAGATCTCTATCACTGGAAAACAACCAATACAGCCAGTGATCATCCCATATCTCCCAGTCTGGAGCTGAACACTGTCCTCCATGATGACATCACTGGTCTCCACAGACCAGGTTTATCAGAGACCACCTCCAGAGGATGGAGGACCTGCTGCAGGCCAAAATCATACCCTCTGGAAACCAGTGGATCAGGTCCTAGAGAAGGAGGAACCAGACTGGGAACCAGTTACCTGGTAAATGAAATGATGTACAGTCTGAATTTCTGAATAAATGTCAGAAAACAGGGATATTTTCCTGTTAATGTTCATTTGTGCATGAAACTTTGTCCATGAAGTCATTAGTTTAATTACATCTCTGTTCCCAGTGTTCATGGTTTTAACACAGATCAACAAACAGAAGCAGAATCAGGACAAGTAGTGGAATAATTAGGTACGATTAATTATGACCGGTACAGTGCTCGTGCCCGCTGCCCGGAGCCGTGTACGTCAGACCGGAGCCGCGCACGTCAGACCGGAAGCTGTCCGGCTGAAGGTAGCCTGTTAGCTGTTTAGAAACGTCCCCAGAACAGACACGAACACTTTCCAGACATGCTTTGGTTTGAAGGCTCCATTTCAGATGCCATTAATTCAGCCAAGCAGCGAGGTTTCGTCTTTGTGGTGGTCATAGCAGGTAAGGAGAGAAGTTTAATCTTCCTGCAGAGGTGACAGCTGTTAGCACGCTGTTAGCATGCTGCTAGCTCTCCTAGCCATTAGCAGTGACAGCCATCTGCCAGAGAAACTAGGACTGTCTCAGCATCAGGAATAAACCTCAGCACGCTGTCACACAACCTGAATGTTTAACAAATGGCATGTTTAGTGTTTTTACTGCTAAAAACCACGTGACAGCTGCTAAACGCGTCCAGTAGCTTAGCCATGCTAGCCGGTGTCTTTAGGCCACCTCATCATTTCCCAGGTGGGTCAGTTGCTATGGAAACATGTTTACAGCCAGGAGGGTCAGGGTCATTTCAGGTCAACCAGGTTGCTATGGAAACAAGTTTACAGACAGGGTCATTTCAGGTAATTTATGTGTCAGTGACTGAATGTCATGTTGTGTGTCTGTGACTGGATGTCATGTTGTGTGTCTGACTGGATGTCATGTTGTGTGTCTGACTGGATGTCATGTTGTGTGTCTGACTGGATGTCATGTTGTGTGTCTGACTGGATGTCATGTTGTGTGTCTGTGACTGGATGTCATGTTGTGTGTCTGACTGGATGTCATGTTGTGTGTCTGACTGGATGTCATGTTGTGTGTCTGTGACTGGATGTCATGTTGTGTGTCTGTGACTGGATGTCATGTTGTGTGTCTGACTGGATGTCATGTTGTGTGTCTGACTGGATGTCATGTTGTGTGTCTGACTGAATGTCATGTTGTGTGTCTGACTGAATGTCATGTTGTGTGTCTGACTGAATGTCATGTTGTGTGTCTGTGACTGAATGTCATGTTGTGTGTCTGTGACTGAATGTCATGTTGTGTGTCTGACTGGATGTCATGTTGTGTGTCTGACTGAATGTCATGTTGTGTGTCTGACTGGATGTCCCGTTGTGTGTCTGACTGAATGTCATGTTGTGTGTCTGACTGAATGTCATGTTGTGTGTCTGACTGAATGTCATGTTGTGTGTCTGACTGGATGTCATGTTGTATGTCTGACTGAATGTCATGTTGTGTGTCTGTGACTGGATGTCATGTTGTGTGTCTGTGACTGGATGTCATGTTGTGTGTCTGACTGGATGTCATGTTGTGTGTCTGACTGGATGTCATGTTGTGTGTCTGACTGAATGTCATGTTGTGTGTCTGTGACTGAATGTCATGTTGTGTGTCTGTGACTGAATGTCATGTTGTGTGTCTGACTGGATGTCATGTTGTGTGTCTGACTGAATGTCATGTTGTGTGTCTGACTGAATGTCATGTTGTGTGTCTGACTGAATGTCATGTTGTGTGTCTGACTGGATGTCATGTTGTGTGTCTGACTGGATGTCATGTTGTATGTCTGACTGAATGTCATGTTGTGTGTCTGACTGGATGTCATGTTGTGTGTCTGTGACTGGATGTCATGTTGTGTGTCTGTGACTGGATGTCATGTTGTGTGTCTGACTGGATGTCATGTTGTGTGTCTGACTGGATGTCATGTTGTGTGTCTGACTGGATGTCATGTTGTGTGTCTGTGACTGAATGTCATGTTGTGTGTCTGTGACTGGATGTCATGTTGTGTGTCTGACTGGATGCCCCGTTGTGTGTCTGACTGAATGTCATGTTGTGTGTCTGTGACTGGATGTCATGTTGTGTGTCTGTGACTGGATGTCATGTTGTGTGTCTGACTGGATGCCCCGTTGTGTGTCTGACTGAATGTCATGTTGTGTGTCTGTGACTGGATGTCATGTTGTGTGTCTGTGACTGAATGTCATGTTGTGTGTCTGACTGGATGTCATGTTGTGTGTCTGACTGGATGTCATGTTGTGTGTCTGACTGGATGCCCCGTTGTGTGTCTGTGACTGGATGTCATGTTGTGTGTCTGACTGGATGTCATGTTGTGTGTCTGTGACTGGATGTCATGTTGTGTGTCTGACTGAATGTCATGTTGTGTGTCTGACTGAATGTCATGTTGTGTGTCTGTGACTGGATGTCATGTTGTGTGTCTGTGACTGGATGTCATGTTATGTGTCTGACTGGATGTCATGTTGTGTGTCTGTGACTGGATGTCATGTTGTGTGTCTGTGACTGGATGTCATGTTGTGTGTCTGACTGGATGTCATGTTATGTGTCTGACTGAATGTCATGTTGTGTGTCTGTGACTGGATGTCATGTTGTGTGTCTGACTGAATGTCATGTTGTGTGTCTGTGACTGGATGTCATGTTATGTGTCTGACTGAATGTCATGTTGTTTGTCTGACTGAATGTCATGTTGTGTGTCTGTGACTGGATGTCATGTTGTGTGTCTGACTGGATGTCATGTTGTGTGTCTGTGACTGGATGTCATGTTGTGTGTCTGACTGGATGTCATGTTGTGTGTCTGACTGAATGTCATGTTATGTGTCTGACTGGATGTCATGTTGTGTGTCTGACTGGATGTCATGTTGTGTGTCTGTGACTGGATGTCATGTTGTGTGTCTGACTGAATGTCATGTTGTGTGTCTGACTGGATGTCATGTTATGTGTCTGTGACTGGATGTCATGTTGTGTGTCTGTGACTGGATGTCATGTTGTGTGTCTGTGACTGGATGTCATGTTGTGTGTCTGACTGGATGTCATGTTATGTGTCTGACTGAATGTCATGTTGTGTGTCTGTGACTGGATGTCATGTTGTATGTCTGACTGAATGTCATGTTGTGTGTCTGACTGGATGTCATGTTGTGTGTCTGACTGGATGTCATGTTGTGTGTCTGACTGGATGTCATGTTGTGTGTCTGTGACTGGATGTCATGTTGTGTGTCTGACTGGATGTCATGTTGTGTGTCTGTGACTGGATGTCATGTTGTGTGTCTGACTGAATGTCATGTTGTGTGTCTGTGACTGGATGTCATGTTATGTGTCTGTGACTGGATGTCATGTTGTGTGTCTGTGACTGGATGTCATGTTGTGTGTCTGACTGGATGTCATGTTGTGTGTCTGACTGAATGTCATGTTGTGTGTCTGACTGAATGTCATGTTGTGTGTCTGACTGAATGTCATGTTGTGTGTCTGACTGGATGTCATGTTGTGTGTCTGACTGGATGTCATGTTGTATGTCTGACTGAATGTCATGTTGTGTGTCTGACTGGATGTCATGTTGTGTGTCTGTGACTGGATGTCATGTTGTGTGTCTGTGACTGGATGTCATGTTGTGTGTCTGACTGGATGTCATGTTGTGTGTCTGACTGGATGTCATGTTGTGTGTCTGTGACTGAATGTCATGTTGTGTGTCTGTGACTGGATGTCATGTTGTGTGTCTGACTGGATGCCCCGTTGTGTGTCTGACTGAATGTCATGTTGTGTGTCTGTGACTGGATGTCATGTTGTGTGTCTGTGACTGGATGTCATGTTGTGTGTCTGACTGGATGCCCCGTTGTGTGTCTGACTGAATGTCATGTTGTGTGTCTGTGACTGGATGTCATGTTGTGTGTCTGTGACTGAATGTCATGTTGTGTGTCTGACTGGATGTCATGTTGTGTGTCTGACTGGATGTCATGTTGTGTGTCTGACTGGATGCCCCGTTGTGTGTCTGTGACTGGATGTCATGTTGTGTGTCTGACTGGATGTCATGTTGTGTGTCTGTGACTGGATGTCATGTTGTGTGTCTGACTGAATGTCATGTTGTGTGTCTGACTGAATGTCATGTTGTGTGTCTGTGACTGGATGTCATGTTGTGTGTCTGTGACTGGATGTCATGTTATGTGTCTGACTGGATGTCATGTTGTGTGTCTGTGACTGGATGTCATGTTGTGTGTCTGTGACTGGATGTCATGTTGTGTGTCTGACTGGATGTCATGTTATGTGTCTGACTGAATGTCATGTTGTGTGTCTGTGACTGGATGTCATGTTGTGTGTCTGACTGAATGTCATGTTGTGTGTCTGTGACTGGATGTCATGTTATGTGTCTGACTGAATGTCATGTTGTTTGTCTGACTGAATGTCATGTTGTGTGTCTGTGACTGGATGTCATGTTGTGTGTCTGACTGGATGTCATGTTGTGTGTCTGTGACTGGATGTCATGTTGTGTGTCTGACTGGATGTCATGTTGTGTGTCTGACTGAATGTCATGTTATGTGTCTGACTGGATGTCATGTTGTGTGTCTGACTGGATGTCATGTTGTGTGTCTGTGACTGGATGTCATGTTGTGTGTCTGACTGAATGTCATGTTGTGTGTCTGACTGGATGTCATGTTATGTGTCTGTGACTGGATGTCATGTTGTGTGTCTGTGACTGGATGTCATGTTGTGTGTCTGTGACTGGATGTCATGTTGTGTGTCTGACTGGATGTCATGTTATGTGTCTGACTGAATGTCATGTTGTGTGTCTGTGACTGGATGTCATGTTGTATGTCTGACTGAATGTCATGTTGTGTGTCTGACTGGATGTCATGTTGTGTGTCTGACTGGATGTCATGTTGTGTGTCTGACTGGATGTCATGTTGTGTGTCTGTGACTGGATGTCATGTTGTGTGTCTGACTGGATGTCATGTTGTGTGTCTGTGACTGGATGTCATGTTGTGTGTCTGTGACTGGATGTCATGTTGTGTGTCTGACTGAATGTCATGTTGTGTGTCTGTGACTGGATGTCATGTTATGTGTCTGTGACTGGATGTCATGTTGTGTGTCTGTGACTGGATGTCATGTTGTGTGTCTGTGACTGGATGTCATGTTGTGTGTCTGACTGAATGTCATGTTGTGTGTCTGACTGGATGTCATGTTATGTGTCTGTGACTGGATGTCATGTTGTGTGTCTGTGACTGGATGTCATGTTGTGTGTCTGACTGGATGTCATGTTGTGTGTCTGACTGAATGTCATGTTGTGTGTCTGTGACTGGATGTCATGTTGTGTGTCTGTGACTGGATGTCATGTTGTGTGTCTGACTGAATGTCATGTTGTGTGTCTGACTGAATGTCATGTTATGTGTCTGACTGGATGTCATGTTATGTGTCTGTGACTGGATGTGATGTTGTGTGTCTGACTGGATGTCATGTTGTGTGTCTGTGACTGGATGTCATGTTGTGTGTCTGACTGGATGTCATGTTGTGTGTCTGTGACTGGATGTCATGTTGTGTGTCTGACTGGATGTCATGTTGTGTGTCTGACTGAATGTCATGTTGTGTGTCTGTGACTGGATGTCATGTTGTGTGTCTGTGACTGGATGTCATGTTGTGTGTCTGTGACTGGATGTCATGTTGTGTGTCTGACTGAATGTCATGTTGTGTGTCTGTGACTGGATGTCATGTTGTGTGTCTGACTGAATATCCCGTTGTGTGTCTGACTGGATGTCATGTTGTGTGTCTGACTGAATATCCCGTTGTGTGTCTGACTGAATGTCATGTTGTGTGTCTGTGACTGGATGTCATGTTGTGTGTCTGTGACTGGATGTCATGTTGTGTGTCTGACTGGATGTCATGTTGTGTGTCCGACTGGATGTCATGTTGTGTGTCTGACTGAATGTCATGTTGTGTGTCTGACTGAATGTCATGTTGTGTGTCTGTGACTGGATGTCATGTTGTGTGTCTGTGACTGGATGTCATGTTGTGTGTCTGACTGGATGTCATGTTGTGTGTCCGACTGGATGTCATGTTGTGTGTCTGACTGAATGTCATGTTGTGTGTCTGACTGAATGTCATGTTGTGTGTCTGTGACTGGATGTCATGTTATGTGTCTGTGACTGGATGTCATGTTGTGTGTCTGTGACTGGATGTCATGTTATGTGTCTGACTGGATGTCATGTTGTGTGTCTGTGACTGGATGTCATGTTGTGTGTCTGACTGAATGTCATGTTGTGTGTCTGACTGAATGTCATGTTGTGTGTCTGTGACTGGATGTCATGTTATGTGTCTGTGACTGGATGTCATGTTGTGTGTCTGTGACTGGATGTCATGTTGTGTGTCTGTGACTGGATGTCATGTTGTGTGTCTGTGACTGGATGTCATGTTGTGTGTCTGACTGAATGTCATGTTGTGTGTCTGACTGGATGTCATGTTGTGTGTCTGACTGAATGTCATGTTGTGTGTCTGACTGAATGTCATGTTGTGTGTCTGACTGAATGCCCCGTTGTGTGTCTGACTGGATGTCATGTTGTGTGTCTGTGACTGGATGTCATATTGTGTGTCTGTGACTGGATGTCATGTTGTGTGTCTGACTGAATGTCATGTTGTGTGTCCGACTGGATGTCATGTTGTGTGTCTGACTGAATGTCATGTTGTGTGTCTGACTGAATGTCATGGTGTGTCTGACTGAATGTCATGTTGTGTGTCTGTGACTGGATGTCATGTTATGTGTCTGTGACTGGATGTCATGTTGTGTGTCTGACTGGATGTCATGTTGTGTGTCTGACTGGATGTCATGTTGTGTGTCTGACTGGATGTCATGTTGTGTGTCTGACTGGATGTCATGTTGTGTGTCTGTGACTGGATGTCATGTTATGTGTCTGTGACTGAATGTCATGTTATGTGTCTGACTGGATGTCATGTTGTGTGTCTGACTGGATGTCATGTTATGTGTCTGACTGGATGTCATGTTGTGTGTCTGACTGAATGTCATGTTGTGTGTCTGTGACTGAATGTCATGTTGTGTCTGTGACTGAATGTCATGTTGTGTGTCTGACTGGATGTCATGTTGTGTGTCTGACTGAATGTCATGTTGTGTGTCTGACTGGATGTCATGTTGTGTGTCTGTGACTGAATGTCATGTTGTGTGTCTGACTGAATGTCATGTTGTGTGTCTGTGACTGAATGTCATGTTGTGTGTCTGACTGAATGTCATGTTGCGTGTCTGACTGAATGTCATGTTGCGTGTCTGACTGGATGTCATGTTGTGTGTCTGACTGGATGTCATGTTGTGTGTCTGACTGGATGTCATGTTGTGTGTCTGTGACTGGATGTCATGTTGTGTGTCTGTGACTGGATGTCATGTTGTGTGTCTGACTGGATGTCATGTTGTGTGTCTGACTGGATGTCATGTTGTGTGTCTGTGACTGGATGTCCTGTTGTGTGTCTGTGACTGAATGTCATGTTGTGTGTCTGTGACTGGATGTCATGTTGTGTGTCTGACTGGATGTCATGTTGTGTGTCTGACTGAATGTCATGTTGTGTGTCTGACTGGATGTCATGTTGTGTGTCTGACTGAATGTCATGTTGTGTGTCTGACTGAATGTCATGTTGTGTGTCTGACTGAATGTCATGTTGTGTGTCTGACTGGATGTCATGTTGTGTGTCTGACTGGATGTCATGTTGTGTGTCTGACTGGATGTCATGTTGTGTGTCTGTGACTGGATGTCATGTTGTGTGTCTGACTGGATGTCATGTTGTGTGTCTGTGACTGGATGTCCTGTTGTGTGTCTGTGACTGGATGTCATGTTGTGTGTCTGTGACTGGATGTCATGTTGTATGTCTGACTGAATGTCATGTTGTGTGTCTGACTGAATGTCATGTTGTGTGTCTGACTGAATGTCATGTTGTGTGTCTGTGACTGGATGTCATGTTGTGTGTCTGACTGAATGTCATGTTGTGTGTCTGTGACTGGATGTCATGTTGTGTGTCTGTGACTGGATGTCATGTTGTGTGTCTGACTGAATGTCATGTTGTGTGTCTGTGACTGAATGCCCCGTTGTGTGTCTGACTGGATGTCATGTTATGTGTCTGACTGGATGTCATGTTGTGTGTCTGTGACTGGATGTCATGTTGTGTGTCTGTGACTGGATGTCATGTTGTCTGTCTGACTGGATGTCATGTTGTGTGTCTGTGACTGGATGTCATGTTGTGTGTCTGACTGGATGTCATGTTGTGTGTCTGTGACTGGATGTCATGTTGTGTGTCTGACTGGATGTCATGTTGTGTGTCTGACTGGATGTCATGTTATGTGTCTGACTGGATGTCATGTTATGTGTCTGTGACTGGATGTCATGTTATGTGTCTGTGACTGGATGTGATGTTGTGTGTCTGTGACTGGATGTGATGTTGTGTGTCTGTGACTGGATGTGATGTTGTGTGTCTGTGACTGGATGTCATGTTGTGTGTCTGTGACTGGATGTGATGTTGTGTGTCTGTGACTGGATGTCATGTTGTGTGTCTGTGACTGGATGTCATGTTGTGTGTCTGACTGAATGTCATGTTGTGTGTCTGTGACTGGATGTCATGTTGTGTGTCTGACTGGATGTCATGTTGTGTGTCTGTGACTGGATGTCATGTTGTGTGTCTGACTGAATGTCATGTTGTGTGTCTGTGACTGGATGTCATGTTGTGTGTCTGTGACTGGATGTCATGTTGTGTGTCTGTGACTGGATGTCATGTTGTGTGTCTGTGACTGGATGTCATGTTGTGCGTCTGTGACTGGATGTCATGTTGTGTGTCTGACTGGATGTCATGTTGTGTGTCTGACTGGATGTCATGTTGTGTGTCTGACTGGATGTCATGTTGTCTGTCTGTGACTGGATGTCATGTTGTCTGTCTGTGACTGGATGTCATGTTGTGTGTCTGACTGGATGTCATGTTGTGTGTCTGACTGGATGTCATGTTGTGTGTCTGTGACTGGATGTCATGTTGTCTGTCTGTGACTGGATGTCATGTTGTGTGTCTGACTGGATGTCATGTTGTGTGTCTGTGACTGGATGTCATGTTGTGTGTCTGTGACTGGATGTCATGTTGTGTGTCTGACTGGATGTCATGTTGTGTGTCTGACTGGATGTCATGTTGTGTGTCTGTGACTGGATGTCATGTTGTCTGTCTGTGACTGGATGTCATGTTGTCTGTCTGTGACTGGATGTCATGTTGTGTGTCTGACTGGATGTCATGTTGTGTGTCTGACTGGATGTCATGTTGTGTGTCTGACTGGATGTCATGTTGTGCATCTGACTGGATGTCATGTTGTGTGTCTGTGACTGGATGTCATGTTGTGTGTCTGACTGGATGTCATGTTGTGTGTCTGTGACTGGATGTCATGTTGTGTGTCTGACTGGATGTCATGTTGTGTGTCTGACTGGATGTCATGTTGTGCGTCTGACTGGATGTCATGTTGTGTGTCTGTGACTGGATGTCATGTTGTGTGTCTGTGACTGGATGTCATGTTGTGTGTCTGTGACTGGATGTCATGTTGTGTGTCTGTGACTGGATGTCATGTTGTGTGTCTGTGACTGGATGTCATGTTGTGTGTCTGTGACTGGATGTCATGTTGTGTGTCTGACTGAATGTCATGTTGTGTGTCTGACTGGATGTCATGTTGTGTGTCTGACTGAATGTCATGTTGTGTGTCTGACTGGATGTCATGTTGTGTGTCTGTGACTGGATGTCATGTTGTGTGTCTGACTGAATGTCATGTTGTGTGTCTGACTGGATGTCATGTTGTGTGTCTGCAGGGGAGGATGACCAGTCCACACAGCTGATGTCCAGCTGGGAGGATGCCAGAGTCTCAGAGGCAGCACACAGGTGTTGTGTGGCCATTAAAGTTGATGCTAACAGGTACTGATTTCTACTGAGGAGCCTTCCATCTGTTTGCAGTTCAAATATATTTCAACAGCCGTTGTGTTGAAGCTCTGGTGATGAGTGAGTCAGTTTCCGCCAGTCACCACCAGTTTCTGCCAGTTTCTGCCAGTTTCCGCCAGTTGCAGTCAGTTTCCGCCAGTCACCACCAGTTTCTGCCAGTTTCCACCAGTTGCAGTCAGTTTCCGCCAGTCACCACCAGTTTCTGCCAGTTTCCGCCAGTCACCACCAGTTTCCGCCAGTCACCACCAGTTTCCGCCAGTTTCCGCCAGTCACCACCAGTTTCCGCCAGTTTCCGCCAGTCACCACCAGTTTCTGCCAGTTTCCGCCAGTCACCACCAGTTTCTGCCAGTTTCCGCCAGTCACCACCAGTTTCTGCCAGTTTCCGCCAGTTTCCGCCAGTCACCACCAGTTTCTGCCAGTTTCCGCCAGTCACCACCAGTTTCCGCCAGTTTCCGCCAGTCACCACCAGTTTCTGCCAGTTTCCGCTTGTCACCACCAGTTTCTGCCAGTTTCCGCCAGTCACCACCAGTTTCTGCCAGTTTCCGCCAGTTTCCGCCAGTCACCACCAGTTTCTGCCAGTTTCTGTTTCTGCCAGTTTCCGCCAGTCACCACCAGTTTCTGCCAGTTTCCGCCAGTCACCACCAGTTTCTGCCAGTTTCCGCCAGTCACCACCAGTTTCTGCCAGTTTCTGCCAGTTTCCGCCAGTCACCACCAGTTTCTGCCAGTTTCCGCCAGTCACCACCAGTTTCTGCCAGTTTCCGCCAGTCACCACCAGTTTCTGCCAGTTTCCGCCAGTCACCACCAGTTTCTGCCAGTTTCCGCTTGTCACCACCAGTTTCTGCCAGTTTCCGCCAGTCACCACCAGTTTCTGCCAGTTTCCGCCAGTCACCACCAGTTTCTGCCAGTTTCCGCCAGTCACCACCAGTTTCTGCCAGTTTCCGCCAGTCACCACCAGTTTCTGCCAGTTTCCGCCAGTCACCACCAGTTTCTGCCAGTTTCCGCTTGTCACCACCAGTTTCTGCCAGTTTCCGCCAGTCACCACCAGTTTCTGCCAGTTTCCGCCAGTCTCCACCAGTTTCTGCCAGTTTCCGCCAGTCACCACCAGTTTCTGCCAGTTTCCGCCAGTCACCACCAGTTTCTGCCAGTTTCCGCCAGTTTCCGCCAGTCACCACCAGTTTCTGCCAGTTTCCGCCAGTTTCCGCCAGTCACCACCAGTTTCTGCCAGTTTCCGCTTGTCACCACCAGTTTCTGCCAGTTTCCGCCAGTCACCACCAGTTTCTGCCAGTTTCCGCCAGTCTCCACCAGTTTCTGCCAGTTTCCGCCAGTCACCACCAGTTTCTGCCAGTTTCCGCCAGTCACCACCAGTTTCTGCCAGTTTCCGCCAGTCACCACCAGTTTCTGCCAGTTTCCGCCAGTCACCACCAGTTTCTGCCAGTTTCCGCCAGTTTCCGCCAGTCACCACCAGTTTCTGCCAGTTTCCGCCAGTTTCCGCCAGTCACCACCAGTTTCTGCCAGTTTCCGCTTGTCACCACCAGTTTCTGCCAGTCTCCGCCAGTTTTTGCCAGTCACCGCCAGTCACCGCCAGTCACCGCCAGTCACCGCCAGTCACCGCCAGTCACTGCCAGTTTCTGCCAGTGTCCGCCAGTTTCCGCCAGTTGCCGCCACTTTCTGCCAGTTTCTGTTTCTGCCAGTTTCCGCCAGTCACCACCAGTTTCTGCCAGTTTCCGCCAGTCACCACCAGTTTCTGCCAGTTTCCGCCAGTTTCCGCCAGACACCACCAGTTTCTGCCAGTTTCTGCCAGTTTCCGCCAGTTGCAGTCAGTTTCCGCCAGTCACCACCAGTTTCTGCCAGTTTCCACCAGTTGCAGTCAGTTTCCGCCAGTCACCACCAGTTTCTGCCAGTTTCCGCCAGTCACCACCAGTTTCCGCCAGTCACCACCAGTTTCCGCCAGTTTCCGCCAGTCACCACCAGTTTCCGCCAGTTTCCGCCAGTCACCACCAGTTTCTGCCAGTTTCCGCCAGTCACCACCAGTTTCTGCCAGTTTCCGCCAGTCACCACCAGTTTCTGCCAGTTTCCGCCAGTTTCCGCCAGTCACCACCAGTTTCTGCCAGTTTCCGCCAGTCACCACCAGTTTCCGCCAGTTTCCGCCAGTCACCACCAGTTTCTGCCAGTTTCCGCTTGTCACCACCAGTTTCTGCCAGTTTCCGCCAGTCACCACCAGTTTCTGCCAGTTTCCGCCAGTTTCCGCCAGTCACCACCAGTTTCTGCCAGTTTCTGTTTCTGCCAGTTTCCGCCAGTCACCACCAGTTTCTGCCAGTTTCCGCCAGTCACCACCAGTTTCTGCCAGTTTCCGCCAGTCACCACCAGTTTCTGCCAGTTTCTGCCAGTTTCCGCCAGTCACCACCAGTTTCTGCCAGTTTCCGCCAGTCACCACCAGTTTCTGCCAGTTTCCGCCAGTCACCACCAGTTTCTGCCAGTTTCCGCCAGTCACCACCAGTTTCTGCCAGTTTCCGCTTGTCACCACCAGTTTCTGCCAGTTTCCGCCAGTCACCACCAGTTTCTGCCAGTTTCCGCCAGTCACCACCAGTTTCTGCCAGTTTCCGCCAGTCACCACCAGTTTCTGCCAGTTTCCGCCAGTCACCACCAGTTTCTGCCAGTTTCCGCCAGTCACCACCAGTTTCTGCCAGTTTCCGCTTGTCACCACCAGTTTCTGCCAGTTTCCGCCAGTCACCACCAGTTTCTGCCAGTTTCCGCCAGTCTCCACCAGTTTCTGCCAGTTTCCGCCAGTCACCACCAGTTTCTGCCAGTTTCCGCCAGTCACCACCAGTTTCTGCCAGTTTCCGCCAGTTTCCGCCAGTCACCACCAGTTTCTGCCAGTTTCCGCCAGTTTCCGCCAGTCACCACCAGTTTCTGCCAGTTTCCGCTTGTCACCACCAGTTTCTGCCAGTTTCCGCCAGTCACCACCAGTTTCTGCCAGTTTCCGCCAGTCTCCACCAGTTTCTGCCAGTTTCCGCCAGTCACCACCAGTTTCTGCCAGTTTCCGCCAGTCACCACCAGTTTCTGCCAGTTTCCGCCAGTCACCACCAGTTTCTGCCAGTTTCCGCCAGTCACCACCAGTTTCTGCCAGTTTCCGCCAGTTTCCGCCAGTCACCACCAGTTTCTGCCAGTTTCCGCCAGTTTCCGCCAGTCACCACCAGTTTCTGCCAGTTTCCGCTTGTCACCACCAGTTTCTGCCAGTCTCCGCCAGTTTTTGCCAGTCACCGCCAGTCACCGCCAGTCACCGCCAGTCACCGCCAGTCACCGCCAGTCACCGCCAGTCACCGCCAGTCACTGCCAGTTTCTGCCAGTGTCCGCCAGTTTCCGCCAGTTGCCGCCACTTTCTGCCAGTTTCTGTTTCTGCCAGTTTCCGCCAGTCACCACCAGTTTCTGCCAGTTTCCGCCAGTCACCACCAGTTTCTGCCAGTTTCCGCCAGTTTCCGCCAGACACCACCAGTTTCTGCCAGTTTCTGCCAGTTTCTGCCAGTTTCCGCCAGTTTCCGCCAGTTTCCGCCAGTTTCCGCCAGTCACCACCAGTTTCCGCCAGTTTCCGCCAGTCACCGCCAGTTTCTGCCAGTTTCCGCCAGTCACCACCAGTTTCTGCCAGTTTCTGCCAGTTTCCGCCAGTTTCTGCTCCTGCCAGTTTTTGCCAGTTGCCGCCAGTTGCAGTCAGTTTCCACCAGTCACCACCAGTTTCTGCCAGTTTCCGCCAGTTTCTGCCAGTTTCCGCCAGTCACCACCAGTTTCTGCCAGTTTCCGCCAGTCACCACCAGTTTCTGCCAGTTTCCGCCAGTTTCCGCCAGTCACCACCAGTTCCTGCCAGTTTCCGCCATTCCCCACCAGTTTCTGCCAGTTTCCGCCAGTCACCACCAGTTTCTGCCAGTTTCCGCCAGTCACCACCAGTTTCTGCCAGTTTCTGCCAGTTTCCGCCAGTCACCACCAGTTTCTGCCAGTTTCCGCCAGTCACCACCAGTTTCTGCCAGTTTCCGCCAGTCACCACCAGTTTCTGCCAGTTTCCGCCAGTCACCACCAGTTTCTGCCAGTTTCCGCCAGTCACCACCAGTTTCTGCCAGTTTCTACCAGTTTCCGCCAGTCACCACCAGTTTCTGCCAGTTTCCGCCAGTCACCACCAGTTTCTGCCAGTTTCCGCCAGTCACCACCAGTTTCTGCCAGTTTCCGCCAGTCACCACCAGTTTCTGCCAGTTTCCGCCAGTCACCACCAGTTTCTGCCAGTTTCCGCCAGTCACCACCAGTTTCTGCCAGTTGCCACAAGTCACCACCAGTTTCTGCCAGTTGCCACCAGTCACCACCAGTTTCTGCCAGTTTCCGCCAGTCACCACCAGTTTCTGCCAGTTTCCGCCAGTTTCCGCCAGTCACCACCAGTTTCTGCCAGTTTCCGCCAGACACCACCAGTTTCTGCCAGTTTCTGCCAGTTGCCACCAGTCACCACCAGTTTCTGCCAGTTTCCGCCAGTCACCACCAGTTTCTGCCAGTTTCCGCCAGACACCACCAGTTTCTGCCAGTTTCTGCCAGTTTCCGCCAGTCACCACCAGTTTCCTCCAGTTTCTGCCAGTTTCTGCCAGTTTCTGCCAGTTTCTGCCAGTTTCTGCCAGTTTCCGCCAGTTTCTGCCAGTTTCCGCCAGTTTCCGCCAGTCACCACCAGTTTCTGCCAGTTTCCGCCAGTTTCCGCCAGTCACCACCAGTTTCTGCCAGTTTCCGCCAGTCACCGCCAGTTTCCGCCAGTTTCTGCCAGTTTCTGCCAGTTTCCGCCAGTCACCACCAGTTTCTGCCAGTTTCCGCCAGTCACCACCAGTTTCTGCCAGTTTCCGCCAGTCTCCACCAGTTTCTGCCAGTTTCCGCCAGTCTCCACCAGTTTCTGCCAGCTTCCGCCAGTTTCCGCCAGTCACCACCAGTTTCTGCCAGTTTCCGCCAGTTTCCGCTTGTCACCACCAGTTTCTGCCAGTTTCCGCCAGTCTCCACCAGTTTCTGCCAGTTTCCGCCAGTCACCACCAGTTTCTGCCAGTTTCCGCCAGTTGCAGTCAGTTTCCGCCAGTCACCACCAGTTTCTGCCAGTTTCTGCCAGTTTCTGCCAGTTTCCGCCAGTCACCACCAGTTTCTGCCAGTTTCCTCCAGTCACCACCAGTTTCTGCCAGTTTCCGCCAGTCACCACCAGTTTCTGCCAGTTTCCGCCAGTTGCAGTCAGTTTCCGCCAGTCACCACCAGTTTCTGCCAGTTTCTGCCAGTTTCTGCCAGTTTCTGCCAGTTTCCGCCAGTTTCCGCCAGTTTCCGCCAGTTTCCGCCAGTTTCTGCCAGTTTCCGCCAGTTTCCGCCAGTCACCACCAGTTTCTGCCAGTTTCTGCCAGTTTCCGCCAGTTGCAGTCAGTTTCCGCCAGTCACCACCAGTTTCTGCCAGTTTCTGCCAGTTTCTGCCAGTTTCCGCCAGTCACCACCAGTTTCTGCCAGTTTCCTCCAGTCACCACCAGTTTCTGCCAGTTTCCGCCAGTCACCACCAGTTTCTGCCAGTTTCCGCCAGTTGCAGTCAGTTTCCGCCAGTCACCACCAGTTTCTGCCAGTTTCTGCCAGTTTCTGCCAGTTTCTGCCAGTTTCCGCCAGTTTCCGCCAGTTTCCGCCAGTTTCCGCCAGTTTCCGCCAGTTTCCGCCAGTTTCTGCCAGTTTCTGCCAGTTTCCGCCAGTCACCACCAGTTTCTGCCAGTTTCTGCCAGTTTCTGCCAGTTTCCGCCAGTTTCCGCCAGTTTCTGCCAGTTTCCGCCAGTTGCAGTCAGTTTCCGCTAGTCACCACCAGTTTCTGCCAGTTTCTGCCAGTTTCCGCCAGTTTCTGCCAGTTTCCGCCAGTTGCAGTCAGTCACCGCCAGTCACCGCCAGTCACCGCCAGTCACCGCCAGTCACCGCCAGTCACTGCCAGTCACCGCCAGTCACTGCCAGTCACTGCCAGTCACCGCCAGTCACTGCCAGTTTCTGCCAGTCTCCGCCAGTTTCCGCCAGTTGCCGCCACTTTCTGCCAGTTTGTTTCTGCCAGTTTCCGCCAGTCACCACCAGTTTCTGCCAGTTTCCGCCAGTCACCACCAGTTTCTGCCAGTTTCCGCCAGTTTCCGCCAGACACCACCAGTTTCTGCCAGTTTCTGCCAGTTTCTGCCAGTTTCTGCCAGTTTCCGCCAGTTTCCGCCAGTTTCCGCCAGTTTCCGCCAGTCACCACCAGTTTCCGCCAGTTTCCGCCAGTCACCGCCAGTTTCTGCCAGTTTCCGCCAGTCACCACCAGTTTCTGCCAGTTTCTGCCAGTTTCCGCCAGTTTCTGCTCCTGCCAGTTTTTGCCAGTTGCCGCCAGTTGCAGTCAGTTTCCACCAGTCACCACCAGTTTCTGCCAGTTTCCGCCAGTTTCTGCCAGTTTCCGCCAGTCACCACCAGTTTCTGCCAGTTTCCGCCAGTCACCACCAGTTTCTGCCAGTTTCCGCCAGTTTCCGCCAGTCACCACCAGTTCCTGCCAGTTTCCGCCATTCCCCACCAGTTTCTGCCAGTTTCCGCCAGTCACCACCAGTTTCTGCCAGTTTCCGCCAGTCACCACCAGTTTCTGCCAGTTTCTGCCAGTTTCCGCCAGTCACCACCAGTTTCTGCCAGTTTCTGCCAGTTTCTGCCAGTCACCACCAGTTTCTGCCAGTTTCCGCCAGTCACCACCAGTTTCTGCCAGTTTCCGCCAGTCACCACCAGTTTCTGCCAGTTTCCGCCAGTCACCACCAGTTTCTGCCAGTTTCCGCCAGTCACCACCAGTTTCTGCCAGTTTCTACCAGTTTCCGCCAGTCACCACCAGTTTCTGCCAGTTTCCGCCAGTCACCACCAGTTTCTGCCAGTTTCCGCCAGTCACCACCAGTTTCTGCCAGTTTCCGCCAGTCACCACCAGTTTCTGCCAGTTTCCGCCAGTCACCACCAGTTTCTGCCAGTTTCCGCCAGTCACCACCAGTTTCTGCCAGTTGCCACAAGTCACCACCAGTTTCTGCCAGTTTCCGCCAGTCACCACCAGTTTCTGCCAGTTTCCGCCAGTCACCACCAGTTTCTGCCAGTTTCCGCCAGTTTCCGCCAGTCACCACCAGTTTCTGCCAGTTTCCGCCAGACACCACCAGTTTCTGCCAGTTTCTGCCAGTTGCCACCAGTCACCACCAGTTTCTGCCAGTTTCCGCCAGTCACCACCAGTTTCTGCCAGTTTCCGCCAGACACCACCAGTTTCTGCCAGTTTCTGCCAGTTTCCGCCAGTCACCACCAGTTTCCTCCAGTTTCTGCCAGTTTCTGCCAGTTTCTGCCAGTTTCTGCCAGTTTCCGCCAGTTTCCGCCAGTCACCACCAGTTTCTGCCAGTTTCCGCCAGTTTCCTCCAGTCACCACCAGTTTCTGCCAGTTTCCGCCAGTCACCACCAGTTTCTGCCAGTTTCTGCCAGTTTCCGCCAGTCACCACCAGTTTCTGCCAGTTTCCGCCAGTCACCGCCAGTTTCCGCCAGTTTCTGCCAGTTTCCGCCAGTCACCACCAGTTTCTGCCAGTTTCCGCCAGTCACCACCAGTTTCTGCCAGTTTCCGCCAGTCACCACCAGTTTCTGCCAGTTTCCGCCAGTCACCACCAGTTTCTGCCAGTTTCCGCCAGTCACCACCAGTTTCCGCCAGTCACCACCAGTTTCTGCCAGTTTCCGCCAGTCACCACCAGTTTCTGCCAGTCACCACCAGTTTCTGCCAGTCACCACCAGTTTCTGCCAGTTTCCGCCAGTCACCACCAGTTTCTGCCAGTGTCCGCCAGTCACCACCAGTTTCTGCCAGTTTCCGCCAGTTTCCGCCAGTCACCACCAGTTTCTGCCAGTTTCTGCCAGTTTCTGCCAGTTTCCTCCAGTTTCTGCCAGTTTCCTCCAGTTTCTGCCAGTTTCCGCCAGTTTCTGCCAGTTTCCGCCAGTTGCAGTCAGTTTCCGCTAGTCTCCACCAGTTTCTGCCAGTTTCCGCCAGTCACCACCGTTTTCTGCCAGTTTCCGCCAATCACCGCCAGTCACCGCCAGTTTCTGCCAGTTTCTGCCAGTTTCTGCCAGTTTCTGCCAGTTTCCGCCAGTTTCCACCAGTTTCCGCCAGTTTCCGCCAGTTTCCGCCAGTTTCTGCCAGTTTCTGTTTCTGCCCGTTTCCGCCAGTTGCAGTCAGTTTCCGCCAGTCACCACCAGTTTCTGCCAGTTTCTGCCAGTTTCTGCCAGTTTCCGCCAGTTTCCGCCAGTCACCACCAGTTTCTGCCAGTTTCCGCCAGTCACCACCAGTTTCTGCCAGTTTCTTCCAGTTTCCGCCAGTCACCACCAGTTTCTGCCAGTTTCCGCCAGTCACCGCCAGTTTCCGCCAGTTTCTGCCAGTTTCCGCCAGTCACCACCAGTTTCTGCCAGTTTCCGCCAGTCACCACCAGTTTCTGCCAGTTTCCGCCAGTCACCACCAGTTTCCGCCAGTCACCACCAGTTTCTGCCAGTCTCCGCCAGTCACCACCAGTTTCTTCCAGTCACCACCAGTTTCTGCCAGTCACCACCAGTTTCTGCCAGTCACCACCAGTTTCTGCCAGTTTCCGCCAGTCACCACCAGTTTCTGCCAGTGTCCGCCAGTCACCACCAGTTTCTGCCAGTTTCCGCCAGTTTCCGCCAGTCACCACCAGTTTCTGCCAGTTTCTGCCAGTTTCTGCCAGTTTCCTCCAGTTTCTGCCAGTTTCCGCCAGTTTCTGCCAGTTTCCGCCAGTTGCAGTCAGTTTCCGCTAGTCACCACCAGTTTCTGCCAGTTTCCGCCAGTCACCACCAGTTTCTGCCAGTTTCCGCCAATCACCGCCAGTCACCGCCAGTCACCGCCAGTTTCTGCCAGTTTCCGCCAGTTTCCGCCAGTTTCCGCCAGTTTCCACCAGTTTCCGCCAGTTTCCGCCAGTTTCCGCCAGTTTCCGCCAGTTTCTGCCAGTTTCTGCCAGTTTCTGTTTCTGCCAGTTTCCGCCAGTTGCAGTCAGTTTCCGCCAGTCACCACCAGTTTCTGCCAGTTTCCGCCAGTCACCACCAGTTTCTGCCAGTTTCCGCCAGTTTCTGCCAGACACCACCAGTTTCTGCCAGTTTCCGCCAGTTTCCGCCAGTTTCCGCCAGTCACCACCAGTTTCCGCCAGTTTCCGCCAGCCACAGCCAGTTTCCGCCAGTTTCCGCCAGTCACCACCAGTTTCTGCCAGTTTCCGCCAGTCACCACCAGTTTCTGCCAGTTTCCGCCAGTCACCACCAGTTTCTGCCAGTTTCTGCTAGTTTCCGCCAGTTTCTGCTCCTGCCAGTTTTTGCCAGTTGCCGCCAGTTGCAGTCAGTTTCCGCCAGTCACCACCAGTTTCTGCCAGTTTCCACCAGTCACCACCAGTTTCTGCCAGTTTCCGCCAGTTTCTGCCAGTTTCCGCCAGCTTCTGCCAGTTTCCGCCAGCTTCTGCCAGTTTCCGCCAGTCACCACCAGTTTCTGCCAGTTTCCGCCAGTCACCACCAGTTTGTGCCAGTTTCCGCCAGTCACCACCAGTTCCTGCCAGTTTCCGCCATTCCCCACCAGTTTCTGCCAGTTTTTGCCAGTCACCACCAGTTTCTGCCAGTCACCACCAGTTTCTGCCAGTTTCCGCCAGTCACCACCAGTTTCTGCCAGTTTCCACCAGTCACCACCAGTTTCTGCCAGTTACCGCCAGTCACCACCAGTTTCCGCCAGTCTCCGCCAGTCTCCGCCAGTCACCACCAGTTTCCGCCAGTTTCCGCCAGTTTCCGCCAGTCACCACCAGTTTCTGCCAGTTTCCGCCAGTCACCACCAGTTTCTGCCAGTTTCCGCCAGTTTCTGCTCCTGCCAGTTTTTGCCAGTCACCACCAGTTTCTGCCAGTTTCCGCCAGACACCACCAGTTTCTGCCAGTTTCTGCCAGTTTCCGCCAGTCACCACCAGTTTCCTCCAGTTTCTGCCAGTTTCTGCCAGTTTCTGCCAGTTTCTGCCAGTTTCCGCCAGTTTCTGCCAGTCACCACCAGTTTCTGCCAGTTTCCGCCAGTTTCCGCCAGTCACCACCAGTTTCTGCCAGTTTCCGCCAGTCACCACCAGTTTCTGCCAGTTTCTGCCAGTTTCCGCCAGTCACCACCAGTTTCCGCCAGTTTCTGCCAGTTTCCGCCAGTCACCACCAGTTTCTGCCAGTTTCCGCCAGTCACCACCAGTTTCTGCCAGTTTCCGCCAGTCACCACCAGTTTCTGCCAGTTTCCGCCAGTCACCACCAGTTTCTGCCAGTCACCACCAGTTTCTGCCAGTCACCACCAGTTTCTGCCAGTTTCCGCCAGTCACCACCAGTTTCTGCCAGTGTCCGCCAGTCACCACCAGTTTCTGCCAGTTTCCGCCAGTTTCCGCCAGTCACCACCAGTTTCTGCCAGTTTCTGCCAGTTTCTCCCAGTTTCCTCCAGTTTCTGCCAGTTTCCGCCAGTTTCTGCCAGTTTCCGCCAGTTGCAGTCAGTTTCCGCTAGTCACCACCAGTTTCTGCCAGTTTCCGCCAGTCACCACCAGTTTCTGCCAGTTTCCGCCAATCACCGCCAGTCACCGCCAGTTTCTGCCAGTTTCTGCCAGTTTCTGCCAGTTTCCGCCAGTTTCCGCCAGTTTCCGCCAGTTTCCGCCAGTTTCCGCCAGTTTCCGCCAGTTTCCGCCAGTTTCTGCCACTTTCTGCCAGTTTCTGTTTCTGCCAGTTTCCGCCAGTTGCAGTCAGTTTCCGCCAGTCACCACCAGTTTCTGCCAGTTTCCGCCAGTCACCACCAGTTTCTGCCAGTTTCCGCCAGTTTCTGCCAGACACCACCAGTTTCTGCCAGTTTCCGCCAGTTTCCGCCAGTTTCCGCCAGTCACCACCAGTCACCACCAGTTTCCGCCAGTTTCCGCCAGTCACAGCCAGTTTCCGCCAGTTTCTGCCAGTTTCCGCCAGTCACCACCAGTTTCTGCCAGTTTCCGCCAGTCACCACCAGTTTCTGCCAGTTTCCGCCAGTTTCCGCCAGTTTCTGCTCCTGCCAGTTTTTGCCAGTTGCCGTCAGTTGCAGTCAGTTTCCGCCAGTCACCACCAGTTTCTGCCAGTTTCCACCAGTCACCACCAGTTTCTGCCAGTTTCCGCCAGTTTCTGCCAGTTTCCGCCAGCTTCTGCCAGTTTCCGCCAGTCACCACCAGTTTCTGCCAGTTTCCGCCAGTCACCACCAGTTTGTGCCAGTTTCCGCCAGTCACCACCAGTTCCTGCCAGTTTCCGCCATTCCCCACCAGTTTCTGCCAGTTTCCGCCAGTCACCACCAGTTTCTGCCAGTTTCTGCCAGTCACCACCAGTTTCCGCCAGTCACCACCAGTTTCTGCCAGTTTCCGCCAGTCACCACCAGTTTCTGCCAGTTTCCGCCAGTCACCACCAGTTTCCGCCAGTTTCCGCCAGTCTCCGCCAGTCACCACCAGTTTCCGCCAGTTTCCGCCAGTTTCCGCCAGTCACCACCAGTTTCTGCCAGTTTCCGCCAGTCACCACCAGTTTCTGCCAGTTTCCGCCAGTTTCTGCTCCTGCCAGTTTTTGCCAGTTGCCGCCAGTTGCACTCAGTTTCCGCCAGTCACCACCAGTTTCTGCCAGTTTCCGCCAGTTTCTGCCAGTTTCCGCCAGTCACCACCAGTTTCTGCCAGTTTCCGCCAGTCACCACCAGTTTCTGCCAGTTTCCGCCAGTTTCCGCCAGTCACCACCAGTTCCTGCCAGTTTCCGCCATTCCCCACCAGTTTCTGCCAGTTTCCGCCAGTCACCACCAGTTTCTGCCAGTTTCCGCCAGTCACCACCAGTTTCTGCCAGTTTCTGCCAGTTTCCGCCAGTCACCACCAGTTTCTGCCAGTTTCCGCCAGTCACCACCAGTTTCTGCCAGTTTCCGCCAGTCACCACCAGTTTCTGCCAGTTTCCGCCAGTCACCACCAGTTTCTGCCAGTTTCTACCAGTTTCCGCCAGTCACCACCAGTTTCCGCCAGTCACCACCAGTTTCTGCCAGTTTTCGCCAGTCACCACCAGTTTCTGCCAGTTTCCGCCAATCACCGCCAGTCACCGCCAGTTTCTGCCAGTTTCTGCCAGTTTCTGCCAGTTTCCGCCAGTTTCTGCCAGTCACCACCAGTTTCTGCCAGTTTCCGCCAGTTTCCGCCAGTCACCACCAGTTTCTGCCAGTTTCCGCCAGACACCACCAGTTTCTGCCAGTTGCCACCAGTCACCACCAGTTTCTGCCAGTTTCCGCCAGACACCACCAGTTTCTGCCAGTTTCTGCCAGTTTCCGCCAGTCACCACCAGTTTCCTCCAGTTTCCTCCAGTTTCTGCCAGTTTCTGCCAGTTTCTGCCAGTTTCCGCCAGTTTCCGCCAGGTTCCGCCAGTTTCCGCCAGTTTCCGCCAGTCACCACCAGTTTCCGCCAGTTTCGGCCAGTTTCCGCCAGCTTCTGCCAGTTTCCGCCAGTCACCACCAGTTTCTGCCAGTTTACGCCAGTCACCACCAGTTTGTGCCAGTTTCCGCCAGTCACCACCAGTTCCTGCCAGTTTCCGCCATTCCCCACCAGTTTCTGCCAGTTTCCGCCAGTCACCACCAGTTTCTGCCAGTTTCCGCCAGTCACCACCAGTTTCTGCCAGTTTCTGCCAGTTTCCGCCAGTCACCACCAGTTTCTGCCAGTTTCTGCCAGTTTCCGCCAGTCACCACCAGTTTCTGCCAGTCACCACCAGTTTCTGCCAGTTTCCGCCAGTTTCCGCCAGTCACCACCAGTTTCTGCCAGTTTCCGCCAGACACCACCAGTTTCTGCCAGTTGCCACCAGTCACCACCAGTTTCTGCCAGTTTCCGCCAGACACCACCAGTTTCTGCCAGTTTCTGCCAGTTTCCGCCAGTCACCACCAGTTTCCTCCAGTTTCCTCCAGTTTCTGCCAGTTTCTGCCAGTTTCTGCCAGTTTCTGCCAGTTTCCGCCAGTTTCCGCCAGTTTCCGCCAGGTTCCGCCAGTTTCCGCCAGTTTCCGCCAGTCACCACCAGTTTCCGCCAGTTTCGGCCAGTTTCCGCCAGCTTCTGCCAGTTTCCGCCAGTCACCACCAGTTTCTGCCAGTTTACGCCAGTCACCACCAGTTTGTGCCAGTTTCCGCCAGTCACCACCAGTTCCTGCCAGTTTCCGCCATTCCCCACCAGTTTCTGCCAGTTTCCGCCAGTCACCACCAGTTTCTGCCAGTTTCCGCCAGTCACCACCAGTTTCTGCCAGTTTCTGCCAGTTTCCGCCAGTCACCACCAGTTTCTGCCAGTTTCTGCCAGTTTCCGCCAGTCACCACCAGTTTCTGCCAGTTTCCGCCAGTCACCACCAGTTTCCGCCAGTTTCCGCCAGTCTCCGCCAGTCACCACCAGTTTCCGCCAGTTTCCGCCAGTCACCACCAGTTTTTGCCAGTTGCCGCCAGTTGCAGTCAGTTTCCGCCAGTCACCACCAGTTTCTGCCAGTTTCCGCCAGTTTCTGCCAGTTTCCGCCAGTTTCCGCCAGTCACCACCAGTTTCTGCCAGTTTCCGCCAGTCACCACCAGTTTCTGCCAGTTTCCGCCAGTTTCCGCCAGTCACCACCAGTTCCTGCCAGTTTCCGCCATTCCCCACCAGTTTCTGCCAGTTTCCGCCAGTCACCACCAGTTTCTGCCAGTTTCCGCCAGTCACCACCAGTTTCTGCCAGTTTCTGCCAGTTTCCGCCAGTCACCACCAGTTTCTGCCAGTTTCCGCCAGTCACCACCAGTTTCTGCCAGTTTCCGCCAGTCACCACCAGTTTCTGCCAGTTTCTGCCAGTCACCACCAGTTTCTGCCAGTTTCCGCCAGTCACCACCAGTTTCTGCCAGTTTCTACCAGTTTCCGCCAGTCACCACCAGTTTCTGCCAGTTTCCGCCAGTCACCACCAGTTTCTGCCAGTTTCCGCCAGTCACCACCAGTTTCTGCCAGTTTCCGCCAGTCACCACCAGTGTCTGCCAGTTTCCGCCAGTCACCACCAGTTTCTGCCAGTTTCCGCCAGTCACCACCAGTTTCTGCCAGTTTCCGCCAGTCACCACCAGTTTCCTCCAGTTGCCACCAGTCACCACCAGTTTCTGCCAGTTGCCACCAGTCACCACCAGTTTCTGCCAGTTTCCGCCAGTCACCACCAGTTTCTGCCAGTTTCCGCCAGTTTCCGCCAGTCACCACCAGTTTCTGCCAGTTTCCGCCAGACACCACCAGTTTCTGCCAGTTTCTGCCAGTTGCCACCAGTCACCACCAGTTTCTGCCAGTTTCCGCCAGTTTCTGCCAGTCACCACCAGTTTCTGCCAGTTTCCGCCAGACACCACCAGTTTCTGCCAGTTTCTGCCAGTTTCCGCCAGTCACCACCAGTTTCCTCCAGTTTCTGCCAGTTTCTGCCAGTTTCTGCCAGTTTCCGCCAGTTTCTGCCAGTTTCCGCCAGTCACCACCAGTTTCTGCCAGTTTCCGCCAGTCACCACCAGTTTCTGCCAGTTTCCGCCAGTCACCACCAGTTTCCGCCAGTTTCTGCCAGTTTCCGCCAGTCACCACCAGTTTCTGCCAGTTTCCGCCAGTCACCACCAGTTTCCGCCAGTCACCACCAGTTTCCGCCAGTCACCACCAGTTTCTGCCAGTTTCCGCCAGTCACCACCAGTTTCTGCCAGTTTCCGCCAGTCACCACCAGTTTCCGCCAGTTTCCGCCAGTCACCACCAGTTTCTGCCAGTTTCCGCCAGTCACCACCAGTTTCCGCCAGTCACCACCAGTTTCTGCCAGTCACCACCAGTTTCTGCCAGTCACCACCAGTTTCTGCCAGTTTCTGCCAGTCACCACCAGTTTCTGCCAGTTTCTGCCAGTTTCCGCCAGTCACCACCAGTTTCTGCCAGTTTCTGCCAGTTTCCGCCAGTCACCACCAGTTTCTGCCAGTTTCCGCCAGTCACCACCAGTTTCTGCCAGTTTCCGCCAGTCACCACCAGTTTCTGCCAGTTTCTGCCAGTTTCCGCCAGTCACCACCAGTTTCTGCCAGTTTCTGCCAGTTTCCGCCAGTCACCACCAGTTTCTGCCAGTTTCCGCCAGTCACCACCAGTTTCCGCCAGTTTCCGCCAGTCTCCGCCAGTCACCACCAGTTTCCGCCAGTTTCCGCCAGTCTCCGCCAGTCACCACCAGTTTCCGCCAGTTTCCGCCAGTCACCACCAGTTTTTGCCAGTTGCCGCCAGTTGCAGTCAGTTTCCGCCAGTCACCACCAGTTTCTTCCAGTTTCCGCCAGTTTCTGCCAGTTTCCGCCAGTTTCCGCCAGTCACCACCAGTTTCTGCCAGTTTCCGCCAGTCACCACCAGTTTCTGCCAGTTTCCGCCAGTTTCCGCCAGTCACCACCAGTTCCTGCCAGTTTCCGCCATTCCCCACCAGTTTCTGCCAGTTTCTGCCAGTCACCACCAGTTTCTGCCAGTTTCCGCCAGTCACCACCAGTTTCTGCCAGTTTCTGCCAGTTTCCGCCAGTCACCACCAGTTTCTGCCAGTTTCCGCCAGTCACCACCAGTTTCTGCCAGTTTCCGCCAGTCACCACCAGTTTCTGCCAGTTTCCGCCAGTCACCACCAGTTTCTGCCAGTTTCCGCCAGTCACCACCAGTTTCTGCCAGTTTCTACCAGTTTCCGCCAGTCACCACCAGTTTCTGCCAGTTTCCGCCAGTCACCACCAGTTTCTGCCAGTTTCCGCCAGTCACCACCAGTTTCTGCCAGTTTCCGCCAGTCACCACCAGTGTCTGCCAGTTTCCGCCAGTCACCACCAGTTTCTGCCAGTTTCCGCCAGTCACCACCAGTTTCTGCCAGTTTCCGGCAGTCACCACCAGTTTCTGCCAGTTTCCGCCAGTCACCACCAGTTTCTGCCAGTTGCCACCAGTCACCACCAGTTTCTGCCAGTTGCCACCAGTCACCACCAGTTTCTGCCAGTTTCCGCCAGTCACCACCAGTTTCTGCCAGTTTCCGCCAGTTTCCGCCAGTCACCACCAGTTTCTGCCAGTTTCCGCCAGACACCACCAGTTTCTGCCAGTTTCTGCCAGTTGCCACCAGTCACCACCAGTTTCTGCCAGTTTCCGCCAGTTTCTGCCAGTCACCACCAGTTTCTGCCAGTTTCCGCCAGACACCACCAGTTTCTGCCAGTTTCTGCCAGTTTCCGCCAGTCACCACCAGTTTCCTCCAGTTTCTGCCAGTTTCTGCCAGTTTCTGCCAGTTTCCGCCAGTTTCTGCCAGTTTCCGCCAGTCACCACCAGTTTCTGCCAGTTTCCGCCAGTCACCACCAGTTTCTGCCAGTTTCTGCCAGTTTCCGCCAGTCACCACCAGTTTCCGCCAGTTTCTGCCAGTTTCCGCCAGTCACCACCAGTTTCTGCCAGTTTCCGCCAGTCACCACCAGTTTCTGCCAGTTTCTGCCAGTTTCCGCCAGTCACCACCAGTTTCTGCCAGTTTCCGCCAGTCACCACCAGTTTCCGCCAGTCACCACCAGTTTCTGCCAGTCACCACCAGTTTCTGCCAGTCACCACCAGTTTCTGCCAGTTTCTGCCAGTCACCACCAGTTTCTGCCAGTGTCCGCCAGTCACCACCAGTTTCTGCCAGTTTCTGCCAGTTTCCGCCAGTTTCCGCCAGTCACCACCAGTTTCTGCCAGTTTCTGCCAGTTTCTGCCAGTTTCTGCCAGTTTCTGCCAGTTTCTGCCAGTTTCCGCCAGTTTCTGCCAGTTTCCGCCAGTTTCTGCCAGTTTCCGCCAGTTGCAGTCAGTTTCCGCTAGTCACCACCAGTTTCTGCCAGTTTTCGCCAGTCACCACCAGTTTCTGCCACTTTCCGCCAATCACCGCCAGTCACCGCCAGTTTCTGCCAGTTTCTGCCAGTTTCTGCCAGTTTCTGCCAGTTTCTGCCAGTTTCCGCCAGTTTCTGCCAGTCACCACCAGTTTCTGCCAGTTTCCGCCAGTTTCCGCCAGTCACCACCAGTTTCTGCCAGTTTCCGCCAGTCACCACCAGTTTCTGCCAGTTTCTGCCAGTTTCCGCCAGTCACCACCAGTTTCCGCCAGTTTCTGCCAGTTTCCGCCAGTCACCACCAGTTTCTGCCAGTTTCCGCCAGTCACCACCAGTTTCTGCCAGTTTCCGCCAGTCACCACCAGTTTCTGCCAGTTTCCGCCAGTCACCACCAGTTTCTGCCAGTCACCACCAGTTTCTGCCAGTCACCACCAGTTTCTGCCAGTTTCTGCCAGTTTCCGCCAGTTTCTGCCAGTTTCCGCCAGTTTCCGCCAGTCACCACCAGTTTCTGCCAGTTTCCGCCAGTCACCACCAGTTTCTGCCAGTTTCTGCCAGTTTCCGCCAGTCACCACCAGTTTCCGCCAGTTTCTGCCAGTTTCCGCCAGTCACCACCAGTTTCTGCCAGTTTCCGCCAGTCACCACCAGTTTCTGCCAGTTTCTGCCAGTTTCCGCCAGTCACCACCAGTTTCTGCCAGTTTCCGCCAGTCACCACCAGTTTCCGCCAGTCACCACCAGTTTCTGCCAGTCACCACCAGTTTCTGCCAGTCACCACCAGTTTCTGCCAGTCACCACCAGTTTCTGCCAGTTTCTGCCAGTCACCACCAGTTTCTGCCAGTGTCCGCCAGTCACCGCCAGTTTCTGCCAGTTTCCGCCAGTTTCCGCCAGTCACCACCAGTTTCTGCCAGTTTCTGCCAGTTTCTGCCAGTTTCTGCCAGTTTCCGCCAGTTTCCGCCAGTTTCTGCCAGTTTCCGCCAGTTTCTGCCAGTTTCCGCCAGTTGCAGTCAGTTTCCGCTAGTCACCACCAGTTTCTGCCAGTTTCCGCCAGTCACCACCAGTTTCCGCCAGTTTCCGCCAGTCTCCGCCAGTCTCCGCCAGTCACCACCAGTTTCCGCCAGTTTCCGCCAGTCACCACCAGTTTTTGCCAGTTGCCGCCAGTTGCAGTCAGTTTCCGCCAGTCACCACCAGTTTCTGCCAGTTTCCGCCAGTTTCTGCCAGTTTCCGCCAGTTTCCGCCAGTCACCACCAGTTTCTGCCAGTTTCCGCCAGTCACCACCAGTTTCTGCCAGTTTCCGCCAGTTTCCGCCAGTCACCACCAGTTCCTGCCAGTTTCCGCCATTCCCCACCAGTTTCTGCCAGTTTCCGCCAGTCACCACCAGTTTCTGCCAGTTTCCGCCAGTCACCACCAGTTTCTGCCAGTTTCTGCCAGTTTCCGCCAGTCACCACCAGTTTCTGCCAGTTTCCGCCAGTCACCACCAGTTTCTGCCAGTTTCCGCCAGTCACCACCAGTTTCTGCCAGTTTCCGCCAGTCACCACCAGTTTCTGCCAGTTTCCGCCAGTCACCACCAGTTTCTGCCAGTTTCTACCAGTTTCCGCCAGTCACCACCAGTTTCTGCCAGTTTCCGCCAGTCACCACCAGTTTCTGCCAGTTTCCGCCAGTCACCACCAGTTTCTGCCAGTTTCCGCCAGTCACCACCAGTGTCTGCCAGTTTCCGCCAGTCACCACCAGTTTCTGCCAGTTTCCGCCAGTCACCACCAGTTTCTGCCAGTTTCCGGCAGTCACCACCAGTTTCTGCCAGTTTCCGCCAGTCACCACCAGTTTCTGCCAGTTGCCACCAGTCACCACCAGTTTCTGCCAGTTGCCACCAGTCACCACCAGTTTCTGCCAGTTTCCGCCAGTCACCACCAGTTTCTGCCAGTTTCCGCCAGTTTCCGCCAGTCACCACCAGTTTCTGCCAGTTTCCGCCAGACACCACCAGTTTCTGCCAGTTTCTGCCAGTTGCCACCAGTCACCACCAGTTTCTGCCAGTTTCCGCCAGTTTCTGCCAGTCACCACCAGTTTCTGCCAGTTTCCGCCAGACACCACCAGTTTCTGCCAGTTTCTGCCAGTTTCCGCCAGTCACCACCAGTTTCCTCCAGTTTCTGCCAGTTTCTGCCAGTTTCTGCCAGTTTCCGCCAGTTTCTGCCAGTTTCCGCCAGTCACCACCAGTTTCTGCCAGTTTCCGCCAGTCACCACCAGTTTCTGCCAGTTTCTGCCAGTTTCCGCCAGTCACCACCAGTTTCCGCCAGTTTCTGCCAGTTTCCGCCAGTCACCACCAGTTTCTGCCAGTTTCCGCCAGTCACCACCAGTTTCTGCCAGTTTCCGCCAGTCACCACCAGTTTCTGCCAGTTTCCGCCAGTCACCACCAGTTTCCGCCAGTCACCACCAGTTTCTGCCAGTCACCACCAGTTTCTGCCAGTCACCACCAGTTTCTGCCAGTTTCTGCCAGTCACCACCAGTTTCTGCCAGTGTCCGCCAGTCACCACCAGTTTCTGCCAGTTTCTGCCAGTTTCCGCCAGTTTCCGCCAGTCACCACCAGTTTCTGCCAGTTTCTGCCAGTTTCTGCCAGTTTCTGCCAGTTTCCGCCAGTTTCCGCCAGTTTCTGCCAGTTTCCGCCAGTTTCTGCCAGTTTCCGCCAGTTGCAGTCAGTTTCCGCTAGCCACCACCAGTTTCTGCCAGTTTTCGCCAGTCACCACCAGTTTCTGCCACTTTCCGCCAATCACCGCCAGTCACCGCCAGTTTCTGCCAGTTTCTGCCAGTTTCTGCCAGTTTCTGCCAGTTTCCGCCAGTTTCTGCCAGTCACCACCAGTTTCTGCCAGTTTCCGCCAGTTTCCGCCAGTCACCACCAGTTTCTGCCAGTTTCCGCCAGTCACCACCAGTTTCTGCCAGTTTCTGCCAGTTTCCGCCAGTCACCACCAGTTTCCGCCAGTTTCTGCCAGTTTCCGCCAGTCACCACCAGTTTCTGCCAGTTTCCGCCAGTCACCAGCAGTTTCTGCCAGTTTCCGCCAGTCACCACCAGTTTCTGCCAGTTTCCGCCAGTCACCACCAGTTTCTGCCAGTCACCACCAGTTTCTGCCAGTTTCCGCCAGTCACCACCAGTTTCCTCCAGTTTCCTCCAGTTTCTGCCAGTTTCTGCCAGTTTCTGCCAGTTTCCGCCAGTTTCTGCCAGTTTCCGCCAGTTTCCGCCAGTCACCACCAGTTTCTGCCAGTTTGCGCCAGTCACCACCAGTTTCTGCCAGTTTCTGCCAGTTTCCGCCAGTCACCACCAGTTTCCGCCAGTTTCTGCCAGTTTCCGCCAGTCACCACCAGTTTCTGCCAGTTTCCGCCAGTCACCACCAGTTTCTGCCAGTTTCTGCCAGTTTCCGCCAGTCACCACCAGTTTCTGCCAGTTTCCGCCAGTCACCACCAGTTTCCGCCAGTCACCACCAGTTTCTGCCAGTCACCACCAGTTTCTGCCAGTCACCACCAGTTTCTGCCAGTTTCTGCCAGTCACCACCAGTTTCTGCCAGTGTCCGCCAGTCACCACCAGTTTCTGCCAGTTTCTGCCAGTTTCCGCCAGTTTCCGCCAGTCACCACCAGTTTCTGCCAGTTTCTGCCAGTTTCTGCCAGTTTCTGCCAGTTTCTGCCAGTTTCCGCCAGTTTCCGCCAGTTTCTGCCAGTTTCTGCCAGTTTCCGCCAGTTGCAGTCAGTTTCCGCTAGTCACCACCAGTTTCTGCCAGTTTTCGCCAGTCACCACCAGTTTCTGCCAGTTTCCGCCAATCACCGCCAGTCACCGCCAGTTTCTGCCAGTTTCTGCCAGTTTCTGCCAGTTTCTGCCAGTTTCTGCCAGTTTCTGCCAGTTTCCGCCAGTTTCTGCCAGTCACCACCAGTTTCTGCCAGTTTCCGCCAGTTTCCGCCAGTCACCACCAGTTTCTGCCAGTTTCCGCCAGTCACCACCAGTTTCTGCCAGTTTCTGCCAGTTTCCGCCAGTCACCACCAGTTTCCGCCAGTTTCTGCCAGTTTCCGCCAGTCACCACCAGTTTCTGCCAGTTTCCGCCAGTCACCACCAGTTTCTGCCAGTTTCCGCCAGTCACCACCAGTTTCTGCCAGTTTCCGCCAGTCACCACCAGTTTCTGCCAGTCACCACCAGTTTCTGCCAGTCACCACCAGTTTCTGCCAGTCACCACCAGTTTCTGCCAGTCACCACCAGTTTCTGCCAGTCACCACCAGTTTCTGCCAGTTTCCGCCAGTCACCACCAGTTTCTGCCAGTGTCCGCCAGTCACCACCAGTTTCTGCCAGTGTCCGCCAGTCACCACCAGTTTCTGCCAGTTTCCGCCAGTTTCCGCCAGTCACCACCAGTTTCTGCCAGTTTTGCCAGTTTCTCCCAGTTTCCTCCAGTTTCTGCCAGTTTCCGCCAGTTTCTGCCAGTTTCCGCCAGTTGCAGTCAGTTTCCGCTAGTCACCACCAGTTTCTGCCAGTTTCCGCCAGTCACCACCAGTTTCTGCCAGTTTCCGCCAATCACCGCCAGTCACCGCCAGTCACCGCCAGTTTCTGCCAGTTTCTGCCAGTTTCTGCCAGTTTCTGCCAGTTTCTGCCAGTTTCCACCAGTTTCCGCCAGTTTCCACCAGTTTCCACCAGTTTCCGCCAGTTTCCGCCAGTTTCCGCCAGTTTCCGCCAGTTTCCGCCAGTTTCTGCCAGTTTCTGCCAGTTTCTACCAGTTTCTGTTTCTGCCAGTTTCCGCCAGTTGCAGTCAGTTTCCGCCAGTCACCACCAGTTTCTGCCAGTTTCCGCCAGTCACCACCAGTTTCTGCCAGTTTCCGCCAGTTTCTGCCAGACACCACCAGTTTCTGCCAGTTTCCGCCAGTTTCCGCCAGTTTCCGCCAGTCACCACCAGTTTCCGCCAGTTTCCGCCAGTCACAGCCAGTTTCCGCCAGTTTCCGCCAGTCACCACCAGTTTCTGCCAGTTTCCGCCAGTCACCACCAGTTTCTGCCAGTTTCCGCCAGTCACCACCAGTTTCTGCCAGTTTCCGCCAGTCACCACCAGTTTCTGCCAGTTTCTGCTAGTTTCCGCCAGTCTCTGCTCCTGCCAGTTTTTGCCAGTTGCCGCCAGTCACCACCAGTTTCCACCAGTCACCACCAGTTTCTGCCAGTTTCCGCCAGTTTCTGCCAGTTTCTGCCAGTTTCCGCCAGCTTCTGCCAGTTTCCGCCAGTCACCACCAGTTTCTGCCAGTTTCCGCCAGTCACCACCAGTTTGTGCCAGTTTCCGCCAGTCACCACCAGTTCCTGCCAGTTTCCGCCATTCCCCACCAGTTTCTGCCAGTTTCCGCCAGTCACCACCAGTTTCTGCCAGTTTCTGCCAGTCACCACCAGTTTCCGCCAGTCACCACCAGTTTCTGCCAGTTTCCGCCAGTCACCACCAGTTTCTGCCAGTTTCCGCCAGTCACCACCAGTTTCCGCCAGTTTCCGCCAGTCTCCGCCAGTCACCACCAGTTTCTGCCAGTTTCCGCCAGTCACCACCAGTTTCTGCCAGTTTCCGCCAGTCACCACCAGTTTCTGCCAGTTTCCGCCAGTTTCTGCTCCTGCCAGTTTTTGCCAGTTGCCGCCAGTTGCAGTCAGTTTCCGCCAGTCACCACCAGTTTCTGCCAGTTTCCGCCAGTTTCTGCCAGTTTCCGCCAGTCACCACCAGTTTCTGCCAGTTTCCGCCTGTCACCACCAGTTTCTGCCAGTTTCTGCCAGTTTCCGCCAGTCACCACCAGTTTCTGCCAGTTTCCGCCAGTTTCCGCCAGTCACCACCAGTTCCTGCCAGTTTCCGCCATTCCCCACCAGTTTCTGCCAGTTTCCGCCAGTCACCACCAGTTTCTGCCAGTTTCCGCCAGTCACCACCAGTTTCTGCCAGTTTCTGCCAGTTTCCGCCAGTCACCACCAGTTTCTGCCAGTTTCCGCCAGTCACCACCAGTTTCTGCCAGTTTCCGCCAGTCACCACCAGTTTCTGCCAGTTTCTACCAGTTTCCGCCAGTCACCACCAGTTTCTGCCAGTTTCCGCCAGTCACCACCAGTTTCTGCCAGTTTCCGCCAGTCACCACCAGTTTCTGCCAGTTTCCGCCAGTCACCACCAGTTTCTGCCAGTTTCTGCCAGTTTCTGCCAGTTTCCGCCAGTCACCACCAGTTTCTGCCAGTTTCCGCCAGTCACCGCCAGTCACCGCCAGTTTCTGCCAGTTTCCGCCAGTCACCGCCAGTTTCTGCCAGTTTCCGCCAGTCACCACCAGTTTCTGCCAGTTTCCGCCAGTCACCACCAGTTTCTGCCAGTTGCCGCCAGTCACCACCAGTTTCTGCCAGTTTCCGCCAGTCACCACCAGTTTCTGCCAGTTGCCACCAGTCACCACCAGTTTCTGCCAGTTGCCACCAGTCACCACCAGTTTCTGCCAGTTGCCACCAGTCACCACCAGTTTCTGCCAGTTTCCGCCAGTCACCACCAGTTTCTGCCAGTTTCCGCCAGTTTCCGCCAGTCACCACCAGTTTCTGCCAGTTTCCGCCAGACACCACCAGTTTCTGCCAGTTTCTGCCAGTTTCCGCCAGTCACCACCAGTTTCTGCCAGTTTCCGCCAGACACCACCAGTTTCTGCCAGTTGCCACCAGTCACCACCAGTTTCTGCCAGTTTCCGCCAGACACCACCAGTTTCTGCCAGTTTCTGCCAGTTTCCGCCAGTCACCACCAGTTTCCTCCAGTTTCCTCCAGTTTCCTCCAGTTTCTGCCAGTTTCTGCCAGTTTCTGCCAGTTTCCGCCAGTTTCCGCCAGTTTCTGCCAGTTTCCGCCAGGTTCCGCCAGTCACCACCAGTTTCTGCCAGTTTCCGCCAGTTTCCGCCAGTCACCACCAGTTTCCGCCAGTTTCTGCCAGTTTCCGCCAGCTTCTGCCAGTTTCCGCCAGTCACCACCAGTTTCTGCCAGTTTCCGCCAGTCACCACCAGTTTGTGCCAGTTTCCGCCAGTCACCACCAGTTCCTGCCAGTTTCCGCCATTCCCCACCAGTTTCTGCCAGTTTCCGCCAGTCACCACCAGTTTCTGCCAGTTTCTGCCAGTCACCACCAGTTTCTGCCAGTTTCTGCCAGTTTCCGCCAGTCACCACCAGTTTCTGCCAGTTTCTGCCAGTTTCCGCCAGTCACCACCAGTTTCTGCCAGTTTCCGCCAGTCACCACCAGTTTCCGCCAGTCTCCGCCAGTCACCACCAGTTTCCGCCAGTTTCCGCCAGTCACCACCAGTTTTTGCCAGTTGCCGCCAGTTGCAGTCAGTTTCCGCCAGTCACCACCAGTTTCTGCCAGTTTCCGCCAGTTTCTGCCAGTTTCCGCCAGTCACCACCAGTTTCTGCCAGTTTCCGCCAGTCACCACCAGTTTCTGCCAGTTTCCGCCAGTTTCCGCCAGTCACCACCAGTTCCTGCCAGTTTCCGCCATTCCCCACCAGTTTCTGCCAGTTTCCGCCAGTCACCACCAGTTTCTGCCAGTTTCCGCCAGTCACCACCAGTTTCTGCCAGTTTGTGCCAGTTTCCGCCAGTCACCACCAGTTTCTGCCAGTTTCCGCCAGTCACCACCAGTTTCTGCCAGTTTCCGCCAGTCACCACCAGTTTCTGCCAGTTTCCGCCAGTCACCACCAGTTTCTGCCAGTTTCCGCCAGTCACCACCAGTTTCTGCCAGTTTCTACCAGTTTCCGCCAGTCACCACCAGTTTCTGCCAGTTTCCGCCAGTCACCACCAGTTTCTGCCAGTTTCCGCCAGTCACCACCAGTTTCTGCCAGTTTCCGCCAGTCACCACCAGTGTCTGCCAGTTTCCGCCAGTCACCACCAGTTTCTGCCAGTTTCCGCCAGTCACCACCAGTTTCTGCCAGTTTCCGGCAGTCACCACCAGTTTCTGCCAGTTTCCGCCAGTCACCACCAGTTTCTGCCAGTTGCCACCAGTCACCACCAGTTTCTGCCAGTTGCCACCAGTCACCACCAGTTTCTGCCAGTTTCCGCCAGTCACCACCAGTTTCTGCCAGTTTCCGCCAGTTTCCGCCAGTCACCACCAGTTTCTGCCAGTTTCCGCCAGACACCACCAGTTTCTGCCAGTTTCTGCCAGTTGCCACCAGTCACCACCAGTTTCTGCCAGTTTCCGCCAGTCACCACCAGTTTCTGCCAGTTTCCGCCAGTTTCCGCCAGTCACCACCAGTTTCCGCCAGTTTCCGCCAGTCTCCGCCAGTCACCACCAGTTTCTGCCAGTTTCCGCCAGTCACCACCAGTTTCTGCCAGTTTCCGCCAGTCACCACCAGTTTCTGCCAGTTTCCGCCAGTTTCTGCTCCTGCCAGTTTTTGCCAGTTGCCGCCAGTTGCAGTCAGTTTCCGCCAGTCACCACCAGTTTCTGCCAGTTTCCGCCAGTTTCTGCCAGTTTCCGCCAGTCACCACCAGTTTCTGCCAGTTTCCGCCTGTCACCACCAGTTTCTGCCAGTTTCCGCCAGTTTCCGCCAGTCACCACCAGTTCCTGCCAGTTTCCGCCATTCCCCACCAGTTTCTGCCAGTTTCCGCCAGTCACCACCAGTTTCTGCCAGTTTCCGCCAGTCACCACCAGTTTCTGCCAGTTTCTGCCAGTTTCCGCCAGTCACCACCAGTTTCTGCCAGTTTCCGCCAGTCACCACCAGTTTCTGCCAGTTTCTACCAGTTTCCGCCAGTCACCACCAGTTTCTGCCAGTTTCCGCCAGTCACCACCAGTTTCTGCCAGTTTCCGCCAGTCACCACCAGTTTCTGCCAGTTTCCGCCAGTCACCACCAGTTTCTGCCAGTTTCTGCCAGTTTCTGCCAGTTTCCGCCAGTCACCACCAGTTTCTGCCAGTTTCCGCCAGTCACCGCCAGTCACCGCCAGTTTCTGCCAGTTTCCGCCAGTCACCGCCAGTTTCTGCCAGTTTCCGCCAGTCACCACCAGTTTCTGCCAGTTTCCGCCAGTCACCACCAGTTTCTGCCAGTTGCCGCCAGTCACCACCAGTTTCTGCCAGTTTCCGCCAGTCACCACCAGTTTCTGCCAGTTGCCACCAGTCACCACCAGTTTCTGCCAGTTGCCACCAGTCACCACCAGTTTCTGCCAGTTGCCACCAGTCACCACCAGTTTCTGCCAGTTTCCGCCAGTCACCACCAGTTTCTGCCAGTTTCCGCCAGTTTCCGCCAGTCACCACCAGTTTCTGCCAGTTTCCGCCAGACACCACCAGTTTCTGCCAGTTTCTGCCAGTTTCCGCCAGTCACCACCAGTTTCTGCCAGTTTCCGCCAGACACCACCAGTTTCTGCCAGTTGCCACCAGTCACCACCAGTTTCTGCCAGTTTCCGCCAGACACCACCAGTTTCTGCCAGTTTCTGCCAGTTTCCGCCAGTCACCACCAGTTTCCTCCAGTTTCCTCCAGTTTCCTCCAGTTTCCTCCAGTTTCTGCCAGTTTCTGCCAGTTTCTGCCAGTTTCCGCCAGTTTCCGCCAGTTTCTGCCAGTTTCCGCCAGGTTCCGCCAGTCACCACCAGTTTCTGCCAGTTTCCGCCAGTTTCCGCCAGTCACCACCAGTTTCCGCCAGTTTCTGCCAGTTTCCGCCAGCTTCTGCCAGTTTCCGCCAGTCACCACCAGTTTCTGCCAGTTTCCGCCAGTCACCACCAGTTTGTGCCAGTTTCCGCCAGTCACCACCAGTTCCTGCCAGTTTCCGCCATTCCCCACCAGTTTCTGCCAGTTTCCGCCAGTCACCACCAGTTTCTGCCAGTTTCTGCCAGTCACCACCAGTTTCTGCCAGTTTCTGCCAGTTTCCGCCAGTCACCACCAGTTTCTGCCAGTTTCTGCCAGTTTCCGCCAGTCACCACCAGTTTCTGCCAGTTTCCGCCAGTCACCACCAGTTTCCGCCAGTTTCCGCCAGTCTCCGCCAGTCACCACCAGTTTCCGCCAGTTTCCGCCAGTCACCACCAGTTTTTGCCAGTTGCCGTCAGTTTCTGCCAGTTTCCGCCAGTCACCACCAGTTTCTGCCAGTTTCCGCCAGTCACCACCAGTTTCTGCCAGTTTCCGCCAGTTTCCGCCAGTCACCACCAGTTCCTGCCAGTTTCCGCCATTCCCCACCAGTTTCTGCCAGTTTCCGCCAGTCACCACCAGTTTCTGCCAGTTTCCGCCAGTCACCACCAGTTTCTGCCAGTTTGTGCCAGTTTCCGCCAGTCACCACCAGTTTCTGCCAGTTTCCGCCAGTCACCACCAGTTTCTGCCAGTTTCCGCCAGTCACCACCAGTTTCTGCCAGTTTCCGCCAGTCACCACCAGTTTCTGCCAGTTTCCGCCAGTCACCACCAGTTTCTGCCAGTTTCTACCAGTTTCCGCCAGTCACCACCAGTTTCTGCCAGTTTCCGCCAGTCACCACCAGTTTCTGCCAGTTTCCGCCAGTCACCACCAGTTTCTGCCAGTTTCCGCCAGTCACCACCAGTGTCTGCCAGTTTCCGCCAGTCACCACCAGTTTCTGCCAGTTTCCGCCAGTCACCACCAGTTTCTGCCAGTTTCCGGCAGTCACCACCAGTTTCTGCCAGTTTCCGCCAGTCACCACCAGTTTCTGCCAGTTGCCACCAGTCACCACCAGTTTCTGCCAGTTGCCACCAGTCACCACCAGTTTCTGCCAGTTTCCGCCAGTCACCACCAGTTTCTGCCAGTTTCCGCCAGTTTCCGCCAGTCACCACCAGTTTCTGCCAGTTTCCGCCAGACACCACCAGTTTCTGCCAGTTTCTGCCAGTTGCCACCAGTCACCACCAGTTTCTGCCAGTTTCCGCCAGTTTCTGCCAGTCACCACCAGTTTCTGCCAGTTTCCGCCAGACACCACCAGTTTCTGCCAGTTTCTGCCAGTTTCCGCCAGTCACCACCAGTTTCCTCCAGTTTCTGCCAGTTTCTGCCAGTTTCCGCCAGTTTCTGCCAGTTTCCGCCAGTTTCCGCCAGTCACCACCAGTTTCTGCCAGTTTCCGCCAGTCACCACCAGTTTCTGCCAGTTTCTGCCAGTTGCCACCAGTCACCACCAGTTTCTGCCAGTTTCCGCCAGTCACCACCAGTTTCTGCCAGTTTCCGCCAGTCACCACCAGTTTCCGCCAGTTTCCGCCAGTCTCCGCCAGTCACCACCAGTTTCTGCCAGTTTCCGCCAGTCACCACCAGTTTCTGCCAGTTTCCGCCAGTCACCACCAGTTTCTGCCAGTTTCCGCCAGTTTCTGCTCCTGCCAGTTTTTGCCAGTTGCCGCCAGTTGCAGTCAGTTTCCGCCAGTCACCACCAGTTTCTGCCAGTTTCCGCCAGTTTCTGCCAGTTTCCGCCAGTCACCACCAGTTTCTGCCAGTTTCCGCCTGTCACCACCAGTTTCTGCCAGTTTCCGCCAGTTTCCGCCAGTCACCACCAGTTCCTGCCAGTTTCCGCCATTCCCCACCAGTTTCTGCCAGTTTCCGCCAGTCACCACCAGTTTCTGCCAGTTTCCGCCAGTCACCACCAGTTTCTGCCAGTTTCTGCCAGTTTCCGCCAGTCACCACCAGTTTCTGCCAGTTTCCGCCAGTCACCACCAGTTTCTGCCAGTTTCTACCAGTTTCCGCCAGTCACCACCAGTTTCTGCCAGTTTCCGCCAGTCACCACCAGTTTCTGCCAGTTTCCGCCAGTCACCACCAGTTTCTGCCAGTTTCCGCCAGTCACCACCAGTTTCTGCCAGTTTCTGCCAGTTTCTGCCAGTTTCCGCCAGTCACCACCAGTTTCTGCCAGTTTCCGCCAGTCACCGCCAGTCACCGCCAGTTTCTGCCAGTTTCCGCCAGTCACCGCCAGTTTCTGCCAGTTTCCGCCAGTCACCACCAGTTTCTGCCAGTTTCCGCCAGTCACCACCAGTTTCTGCCAGTTGCCGCCAGTCACCACCAGTTTCTGCCAGTTTCCGCCAGTCACCACCAGTTTCTGCCAGTTGCCACCAGTCACCACCAGTTTCTACCAGTTGCCACCAGTTTCCTCCAGTTTCTGCCAGTTTCTGCCAGTTTCCGCCAGTTTCTGCCAGTTTCCGCCAGTTTCCGCCAGTCACCACCAGTTTCTGCCAGTTTCCGCCAGTCACCACCAGTTTCTGCCAGTTTCTGCCAGTTGCCACCAGTCACCACCAGTTTCTGCCAGTTTCCGCCAGTCACCACCAGTTTCTGCCAGTTTCCGCCAGTCACCACCAGTTTCCGCCAGTTTCCGCCAGTCTCCGCCAGTCACCACCAGTTTCTGCCAGTTTCCGCCAGTCACCACCAGTTTCTGCCAGTTTCCGCCAGTCACCACCAGTTTCTGCCAGTTTCCGCCAGTTTCTGCTCCTGCCAGTTTTTGCCAGTTGCCGCCAGTTGCAGTCAGTTTCCGCCAGTCACCACCAGTTTCTGCCAGTTTCCGCCAGTTTCCGCCAGTCACCACCAGTTTCTGCCAGTTTCCGCCAGTCACCACCAGTTTCTGCCAGTTTCTACCAGTTTCCGCCAGTCACCACCAGTTTCTGCCAGTTTCCGCCAGTCACCACCAGTTTCTGCCAGTTTCCGCCAGTCACCACCAGTTTCTGCCAGTTTCCGCCAGTCACCACCAGTTTCTGCCAGTTTCTGCCAGTTTCTGCCAGTTTCCGCCAGTCACCACCAGTTTCTGCCAGTTTCCGCCAGTCACCGCCAGTCACCGCCAGTTTCTGCCAGTTTCCGCCAGTCACCGCCAGTTTCTGCCAGTTTCCGCCAGTCACCACCAGTTTCTGCCAGTTTCCGCCAGTCACCACCAGTTTCTGCCAGTTGCCGCCAGTCACCACCAGTTTCTGCCAGTTTCCGCCAGTCACCACCAGTTTCTGCCAGTTGCCACCAGTCACCACCAGTTTCTACCAGTTGCCACCAGTCACCACCAGTTTCTGCCAGTTGCCACCAGTCACCACCAGTTTCTGCCAGTTTCCGCCAGTCACCACCAGTTTCTGCCAGTTTCCGCCAGTTTCCGCCAGTCACCACCAGTTTCTGCCAGTTTCCGCCAGACACCACCAGTTTCTGCCAGTTTCTGCCAGTTTCCGCCAGTCACCACCAGTTTCTGCCAGTTTCCGCCAGACACCACCAGTTTCTGCCAGTTGCCACCAGTCACCACCAGTTTCTGCCAGTTTCCGCCAGACACCACCAGTTTCTGCCAGTTTCTGCCAGTTTCCGCCAGTCACCACCAGTTTCCTCCAGTTTCCTCCAGTTTCCTCCAGTTTCCTCCAGTTTCCTCCAGTTTCCGCCAGTCACCACCAGTTTCTGCCAGTTTCCGCCAGTCACCACCAGTTTCTGCCAGTTTCCGCCAGTTTCCGCCAGTCACCACCAGTTTCTGCCAGTTTCCGCCAGACACCACCAGTTTCTGCCAGTTTCTGCCAGTTTCCGCCAGTCACCACCAGTTTCTGCCAGTTTCCGCCAGACACCACCAGTTTCTGCCAGTTGCCACCAGTCACCACCAGTTTCTGCCAGTTTCCGCCAGACACCACCAGTTTCTGCCAGTTTCTGCCAGTTTCCGCCAGTCACCACCAGTTTCCTCCAGTTTCCTCCAGTTTCCTCCAGTTTCCTCCAGTTTCCTCCAGTTTCTGCCAGTTTCTGCCAGTTTCTGCCAGTTTCCGCCAGTTTCCGCCAGTTTCTGCCAGGTTCCGCCAGTCACCACCAGTTTCTGCCAGTTTCCGCCAGTTTCCGCCAGTCACCACCAGTTTCCGCCAGTTTCTGCCAGTTTCCGCCAGCTTCTGCCAGTTTCCGCCAGTCACCACCAGTTTCTGCCAGTTTCCGCCAGTCACCACCAGTTTGTGCCAGTTTCCGCCAGTCACCACCAGTTCCTGCCAGTTTCCGCCATTCCCCACCAGTTTCTGCCAGTTTCCGCCAGTCACCACCAGTTTCTGCCAGTTTCTGCCAGTCACCACCAGTTTCTGCCAGTTTCTGCCAGTTTCCGCCAGTCACCACCAGTTTCTGCCAGTTTCCGCCAGTCACCACCAGTTTCTGCCAGTTTCCGCCAGTCACCACCAGTTTCCGCCAGTTTCCGCCAGTCTCCGCCAGTCACCACCAGTTTCCGCCAGTTTCCGCCAGTCACCACCAGTTTTTGCCAGTTGCCGCCAGTTTCTGCCAGTTTCCGCCAGTCACCACCAGTTTCTGCCAGTTTCCGCCAGTCACCACCAGTTTCTGCCAGTTTCCGCCAGTTTCCGCCAGTCACCACCAGTTCCTGCCAGTTTCCGCCATTCCCCACCAGTTTCTGCCAGTTTCCGCCAGTCACCACCAGTTTCTGCCAGTTTCCGCCAGTCACCACCAGTTTCTGCCAGTTTGTGCCAGTTTCCGCCAGTCACCACCAGTTTCTGCCAGTTTCCGCCAGTCACCACCAGTTTCTGCCAGTTTCCGCCAGTCACCACCAGTTTCTGCCAGTTTCCGCCAGTCACCACCAGTTTCTGCCAGTTTCCGCCAGTCACCACCAGTTTCTGCCAGTTTCTACCAGTTTCCGCCAGTCACCACCAGTTTCTGCCAGTTTCCGCCAGTCACCACCAGTTTCTGCCAGTTTCCGCCAGTCACCACCAGTTTCTGCCAGTTTCCGCCAGTCACCACCAGTGTCTGCCAGTTTCCGCCAGTCACCACCAGTTTCTGCCAGTTTCCGCCAGTCACCACCAGTTTCTGCCAGTTTCCGGCAGTCACCACCAGTTTCTGCCAGTTTCCGCCAGTCACCACCAGTTTCTGCCAGTTGCCACCAGTCACCACCAGTTTCTGCCAGTTGCCACCAGTCACCACCAGTTTCTGCCAGTTTCCGCCAGTCACCACCAGTTTCTGCCAGTTTCCGCCAGTTTCCGCCAGTCACCACCAGTTTCTGCCAGTTTCCGCCAGACACCACCAGTTTCTGCCAGTTTCTGCCAGTTGCCACCAGTCACCACCAGTTTCTGCCAGTTTCCGCCAGTTTCTGCCAGTCACCACCAGTTTCTGCCAGTTTCCGCCAGACACCACCAGTTTCTGCCAGTTTCTGCCAGTTTCCGCCAGTCACCACCAGTTTCCTCCAGTTTCTGCCAGTTTCTGCCAGTTTCTGCCAGTTTCCGCCAGTTTCTGCCAGTTTCCGCCAGTTTCCGCCAGTCACCACCAGTTTCTGCCAGTTTCCGCCAGTCACCACCAGTTTCTGCCAGTTTCTGCCAGTTTCCGCCAGTCACCACCAGTTTCCGCCAGTTTCTGCCAGTTTCCGCCAGTCACCACCAGTTTCTGCCAGTTTCCGCCAGTCACCACCAGTTTCTGCCAGTTTCTGCCAGTTTCCGCCAGTCACCACCAGTTTCTGCCAGTTTCCGCCAGTCACCACCAGTTTCCGCCAGTCACCACCAGTTTCTGCCAGTCACCACCAGTTTCTGCCAGTCACCACCAGTTTCTGCCAGTTTCCGCCAGTCACCACCAGTTTCTGCCAGTGTCCGCCAGTCACCACCAGTTTCTGCCAGTTTCTGCCAGTTTCTGCCAGTTTCTGCCAGTTTCCGCCAGTTTCCGCCAGTTTCTGCCAGTTTCCGCCAGTTTCTGCCAGTTTCCGCCAGTTGCAGTCAGTTTCCGCTAGTCACCACCAGTTTCTGCCAGTTTTCGCCAGTCACCACCAGTTTCTGCCAGTTTCCGCCAATCACCGCCAGTCACCGCCAGTTTCTGCCAGTTTCTGCCAGTTTCTGCCAGTTTCTGCCAGTTTCCACCAGTTTCCGCCAGTTTCCGCCAGTTTCCGCCAGTTTCCGCCAGTTTCTGCCAGTTTCTGTTTCTGCCAGTTTCCGCCAGTTGCAGTCAGTTTCCGCCAGTCACCACCAGTTTCTGCCAGTTTCCGCCAGTCACCACCAGTTTCTGCCAGTTTCTGCCAGTTTCCGCCAGTTTCTGCCAGTTTCTGCCAGTCACCACCAGTTTCTGCCAGTTTCCGCCAGTTTCCGCCAGTCACCACCAGTTTCCGCCAGTTTCCGCCAGTTTCCGCCAGTCACCACCAGTTTCCGCCAGTTTCCGCCAGTCACCACCAGTTTCTGCCAGTTTCCGCCAGTCACCACCAGTTTCTGCCAGTTTCTGCTAGTTTCCGCCAGTTTCTGCTCCTGCCAGTTTTTGCCAGTTGCCGCCAGTTGCAGTCAGTTTCCGCCAGTCACCACCAGTTTCTGCCAGTTTCCACCAGTCACCACCAGTTTCTGCCAGTTTCCGCCAGTTTCTGCCAGTTTCCGCCAGCTTCTGCCAGTTTCCGCCAGTCACCACCAGTTTCTGCCAGTTTCCGCCAGTCACCACCAGTTTGTGCCAGTTTCCGCCAGTCACCACCAGTTCCTGCCAGTTTCCGCCATTCCCCACCAGTTTCTGCCAGTTTCCGCCAGTCACCACCAGTTTCTGCCAGTTTCCGCCAGTCACCACCAGTTTCTGCCAGTTTCCGCCAGTCACCACCAGTTTCCGCCAGTTTCCGCCAGTCTCCGCCAGTCACCACCAGTCTCTGCCAGTTTCTGCCAGTTTCCGCCAGTCACCACCAGTTTCTGCCAGTTTCCGCCAGTCACCACCAGTTTCTGCCAGTTTCCGCCAGTCACCACCAGTTTCTGCCAGTTTCCGCCAGTCACCACCAGTTTCTGCCAGTTTCCGCCAGTCACCACCAGTTTCTGCCAGTTTCCGCCAGTCACCACCAGTTTCTGCCAGTTTCCGCCAGTCACCACCAGTTTCTGCCAGTTTCCGCCAGTCACCACCAGTTTCTGCCAGTTGCCACCAGTCACCACCAGTTTCTGCCAGTTTCCGCCAGTCACCACCAGTTTCTGCCAGTTTCCGCCAGTTTCCGCCAGTCACCACCAGTTTCTGCCAGTTTCCGCCAGACACCACCAGTTTCTGCCAGTTGCCACCAGTCACCACCAGTTTCTGCCAGTTTCCGCCAGTTTCCGCCAGTCACCACCAGTTTCTGCCAGTTTCCGCCAGACACCACCAGTTTCTGCCAGTTTCTGCCAGTTTCTGCCAGTTTCCGCCAGTCACCACCAGTTTCTGCCAGTTTCTGCCAGTTTCTCCCAGTTTCCGCCAGTTTCTGCCAGTTTCTGCCAGTCACCACCAGTTTCCGCCAGTTTCTGCCAGTTTCCGCCAGTCACCACCAGTTTCTGCCAGTTTCCGCCAGTCACCACCAGTTTCTGCCAGTTTCCGCCAGTCACCACCAGTTTCCGCCAGTTTCTGCCAGTTTCCGCCAGTCACCACCAGTTTCTGCCAGTTTCCGGCAGTCACCACCAGTTTCTGCCAGTTTCCGCCAGTCACCACCAGTTTCTGCCAGTTTCCGCCAGTCACCACCAGTTTCTGCCAGTTTCCGCCAGTCACCACCAGTTTCTGCCAGTGTCCGCCAGTCACCACCAGTTTCTGCCAGTGTCCGCCAGTCACCACCAGTTTCTGCCAGTTTCCGCCAGTCACCGCCAGTTTCTGCCAGTTTCCGCCAGTTTCCGCCAGTCACCACCAGTTTCTGCCAGTTTCCGCCAGTTTCCGCCAGTCACCGCCAGTTTCTGCCAGTTTCCGCCAGTTTCCGCCAATTTCCGCCCGTTGCAGTCAGTTGCAGTCAGTTTCCGCCCGTTGCAGTCAGTTGCAGTCAGTTGCAGTCAGTTTTCGCCAGTCACCACCAGTTTCTGCCAGTTTCCGCCAATCACCGCCAGTCACCGCCAGTTTCTGCCAGTTTCTGCCAGTTTCTGCCAGTTTCTGCCAGTTTCCACCAGTTTCCGCCAGTTTCCGCCAGTTTCCGCCAGTTTCCGCCAGTTTCTGCCAGTTTCTGTTTCTGCCAGTTTCCGCCAGTTGCAGTCAGTTTCCGCCAGTCACCACCAGTTTCTGCCAGTTTCCGCCAGTCACCACCAGTTTCTGCCAGTTTCTGCCAGTTTCCGCCAGTTTCTGCCAGTTTCTGCCAGTCACCACCAGTTTCTGCCAGTTTCCGCCAGTTTCCGCCAGTCACCACCAGTTTCCGCCAGTTTCCGCCAGTTTCCGCCAGTCACCACCAGTTTCCGCCAGTTTCCGCCAGTCACCACCAGTTTCTGCCAGTTTCCGCCAGTCACCACCAGTTTCTGCCAGTTTCTGCTAGTTTCCGCCAGTTTCTGCTCCTGCCAGTTTTTGCCAGTTGCCGCCAGTTGCAGTCAGTTTCCGCCAGTCACCACCAGTTTCTGCCAGTTTCCACCAGTCACCACCAGTTTCTGCCAGTTTCCGCCAGTTTCTGCCAGTTTCCGCCAGCTTCTGCCAGTTTCCGCCAGTCACCACCAGTTTCTGCCAGTTTCCGCCAGTCACCACCAGTTTGTGCCAGTTTCCGCCAGTCACCACCAGTTCCTGCCAGTTTCCGCCATTCCCCACCAGTTTCTGCCAGTTTCCGCCAGTCACCACCAGTTTCTGCCAGTTTCCGCCAGTCACCACCAGTTTCTGCCAGTTTCCGCCAGTCACCACCAGTTTCCGCCAGTTTCCGCCAGTCTCCGCCAGTCACCACCAGTCTCTGCCAGTTTCTGCCAGTTTCCGCCAGTCACCACCAGTTTCTGCCAGTTTCCGCCAGTCACCACCAGTTTCTGCCAGTTTCCGCCAGTCACCACCAGTTTCTGCCAGTTTCCGCCAGTCACCACCAGTTTCTGCCAGTTTCCGCCAGTCACCACCAGTTTCTGCCAGTTTCCGCCAGTCACCACCAGTTTCTGCCAGTTTCCGCCAGTCACCACCAGTTTCTGCCAGTTTCCGCCAGTCACCACCAGTTTCTGCCAGTTGCCACCAGTCACCACCAGTTTCTGCCAGTTTCCGCCAGTCACCACCAGTTTCTGCCAGTTTCCGCCAGTTTCCGCCAGTCACCACCAGTTTCTGCCAGTTTCCGCCAGACACCACCAGTTTCTGCCAGTTGCCACCAGTCACCACCAGTTTCTGCCAGTTTCCGCCAGTTTCCGCCAGTCACCACCAGTTTCTGCCAGTTTCCGCCAGACACCACCAGTTTCTGCCAGTTTCTGCCAGTTTCTGCCAGTTTCCGCCAGTCACCACCAGTTTCTGCCATTTTCTGCCAGTTTCTCCCAGTTTCCGCCAGTTTCTGCCAGTTTCTGCCAGTCACCACCAGTTTCCGCCAGTTTCTGCCAGTTTCCGCCAGTCACCACCAGTTTCTGCCAGTTTCCGCCAGTCACCACCAGTTTCTGCCAGTTTCCGCCAGTCACCACCAGTTTCCGCCAGTTTCTGCCAGTTTCCGCCAGTCACCACCAGTTTCTGCCAGTTTCCGGCAGTCACCACCAGTTTCTGCCAGTTTCCGCCAGTCACCACCAGTTTCTGCCAGTTTCCGCCAGTCACCACCAGTTTCTGCCAGTTTCCGCCAGTCACCACCAGTTTCTGCCAGTGTCCGCCAGTCACCACCAGTTTCTGCCAGTGTCCGCCAGTCACCACCAGTTTCTGCCAGTTTCCGCCAGTCACCGCCAGTTTCTGCCAGTTTCCGCCAGTTTCCGCCAGTCACCACCAGTTTCTGCCAGTTTCCGCCAGTTTCCGCCAGTCACCGCCAGTTTCTGCCAGTTTCCGCCAGTTTCCGCCAATTTCCGCCCGTTGCAGTCAGTTGCAGTCAGTTTCCGCCCGTTGCAGTCAGTTGCAGTCAGTTGCAGTCAGTTTCCGCCAGTCACCACCAGTTTCTGTTTCTGCCAGTTTCTGCCAGTTCTAACACCTGCAGGACACCAAACCCTGACAACCAGGACTGAGGATCCCTGCTCCACACTAAAGACTGATCCTGATTACTTACAGTGGGTTCAGTCGTGTTTTGGGCGTCGGCGTTCCGCGTGGAATTCATGTCAAAAGCCAGAGATGGGCAAAGCTGAACTTTGGTCGCTCGACGCAGAGCGTCAACCAATCTGATCGATCAGCTTGCAGCTCCTGGAGGATTCCTGTGGTGAACCCAGACACGGGGCTGAGATGCGATTACTCCGTGCAATATTTAGGATAACCATTCCTTGCTAAAAAGCTGAATGTTACTGATTTGGCAACGTAGCAGGATACGTTGCCTAGCAACGCTTTGTTTTGGGGCGGCGGCGGCTCTCTGCTGAGTGCGGCTCTTGTTGCATTAACAGTGACTATCACTGCCCTACGACAACATTCTCTAGCTTTATTTATTAAATAAAACCATGTCATATCTCTACTGAATCCACCATCATTCAGACTCACCGGAAGAAAAGCTCCGCCTTTCCCCCGCAGGAGCATTGGGAGTGTTTTGGACGTCTGACACAAAAGTGGCTGTTTAGTGACCAGCATCGAGCGTTCAGCGTTTGGTCTGAACACACCGTTACAGGTGTAATTCGGTTTTCAGAGAGCTTGCCTGTTATTCTGTCTCTTTTTGAGAATGTACGTCATCATGATGCCCTCCATCGTCTCCATGTTTGTTACTGGCTGGGTCTGGATGTCCACACTAGTCCCTAACTCCTCGTTTCGTACACACAGCTACGTGATGAGCTCATTCAGCGATTCAGACATGAAGCTGGCTATTTTCTCCTTGTCACAGATCACGTGACTACCAGCTGTCACCATGGCAACCACCAAGCATCACTCCAAATCCAGTCTAAACTCATCTGAAAAAGTATTTTTTAAATATTTTATTCTTTCTTTTTTGCATATTTATAAAACAAATAAGGATAAAAACTCTGTCTCTGGACATTGGGACATCCCTACCACATGGCGTGAGGACTATATTGGGTCCTATGTAGGGAACAGGGTGGACATACGTGAGGGATGTGTGGTCTGGAATGAAGAAGATCACCGGCTTCAAGTTAAAGGGGGACCAGCCTGATGGAGGTCTGGACAGAGCTAATGAGCTGAACATATTCTTCAACAGGTTCAGTTCACCCCCTACCTCCAGCCCAACAGACCACACACCCTCCATAAACACACTGCTTTCCTGTCACGCCTCCAATCTGTCACCCTGCAGCTCAGTCATGGACCAGAACACAGCTTCATCTCCCTCCACATCAGGACATCCTGAGACCTCCACCTTGTTTGTCTTCTGCAATCAGGTTATGAAGCAACTTGAGAAACTGAACCAGAACAAGGCTGCAGGTCCAGATGGTGTCAGTCCCAGAGTTCTCAAGACCTGCTCAGAACAACTATGTCCGATTCTCCAGCACCTTTTCAACACCAGTCTGAGACAAAATAGAGTCCCAGTGCTGTGGAAAACCTCCTGCCTTGTTCCAGTGCCTAAAAAAACACAACCAGCTGAACCAAGTGACTACAGACCAGTTGCCCTGACATCTCACATCATGAAAGTCCTGGAGAGACTCTTACTGGCTCACCTCAACAAGCAAGTAAACACCTTTCAGGACCCATTCCAGTTTGCATATCGTAATGGACTTGGGGTTGAAGATGCCATCATATACCTGCTCCAGAGAGCACACTCTCATCTGGACCATTCAGGCGGCACTCTGAGGGTCATGTTCTTTCATTTCTCAGTGCTTTTAATACCATTCAGCCTGCTTTGTTATGTGAGAAGCTCCATAAATTCCAGGTGGATACCTCCACAACCACCTGGATCTATGACTACCTCACAAACAGACCCCAGTTTGTGAGACTGAAAGGTTGTGTGTCTGAGATGGAGGTCAGCAGCACTGGTGCACCACAAGGAACTGTACTCTGGCCATTCCTCTTCACTCTGTACACCTCAGACTTCCAGTACAACTCTGAGTCCTGTCATCTGCAGAAATACTCTGATGACTCTGCAGTTGTGGGGTGTATCAGGGATGGACAAGAAGCAGAGTACAGAGAACTGGTCAGTCAGTTTGTTAAATGGTGCGGTGACAATCATCTCATATTAAATAGCAGCAAAACAAAAGAGATGATTGTTGACTTCAGGAGGAAGAAGAATAAACAAAGCACTGTTTCCATCCTGGGAGAGGAGGTGGAGGTGGTGGAGGAATACAAGTATCTTGGAGTTCAGCTGGACAACAAACTGGACTGGAAATGCAACACTGACTACATCTACAAGAAAGGTCAGAGCAGACTGTACTTCTTAAGGAAGCTGAGATGGTTTAACGTCTGCACCAAGATGTTGCATATCTTCTAGAAGTCTGTTGTGGAGAGTGCAGTCAGCTTTGCAGCATCTGCTGGGGTAGTAGCATCAGAACCAGAGACTTGAAGAGAATCAACAAACTGATCCAGAAAGCTGCTTCTGTGCTTGGAGTAACTCTGGAGCCGCTGGAGCTGATTGTCCAAAGAAGAATGCTGCACAAGCTGATGAAGATGATGGAGGATTCTTCACACCCTCTCCACAACACAGCGATGAAACAACAAAGTGTGTTCAGTGAGAGGCTTCTTCAGGTCCGATGTAAGACTGAAAGATACAGAAGATCATTCCTGCCAGCAGCCATCAGCCTCTGGAACAAGACCTCCTCTAGTTATTATTATTATATACTACAATATTTAATTTCCCTTTGGGGATTAATAAAGTATTTTTCATTTCATTCATTTCATTCGGACACCCCTACCAAATGGCGTGAGGACTATATTGGGCACAATGTAGGGAACAGGGTGGACATTCAGGCCCCGTCTCAGACTGACGTTTTAACTGGGAGATGAACTCTGTGCTGGCTTCTGGTGGACATATTAGCTAGCAACCAGGCTAACATAGATGACGTTTGAGGACACTGACGTTTGAAATGGAGGTATCCATGGTATCATCCATGGGCGTCTAGCTGAAGCTAGCTCAACCTCCAGAGTTAGCTGTTAGCTACAGCTAGCCTGGACTCCAGACTTTACCCAGCAGCAGGACTTAGCTTGTATCCAAAGGAGATTTTTTTGTGATAACTGGACTTTCGCTGCTGACAGGTGATTGACAGGTGATGGTATGTGATATGTGTCAGAGCTTCTTATCCAGCTGACCTGGTTTGTTGCCCTCACTATCAGAACCGTTCAGGTCTTCACTCCTAACAGTTCTACCGTCTCTCTGCTGGATTTCTTCTGCCTAAAGATGCTCTGCTTCTCATCCCCTCCCTGCATGTTGTAGTTTCACAGCAGCAGATTAGAGGTCATCTGGAATCAGCTCCAAGCTTTTACCTGCTTGATTAATGAGAAATTAATGAGGAAATAGCCGCCATGAGATAGCTTTAGTGTTAACTGTCTCCTAAAGAGCTGGGACTTCTACACCCAACTTCCAGTGTGAACGTGAATCGCTCAGATTAAAGCTGAACGTCTGCACTTTGAACCCACGTTGACTTGATAACTTCAACAGGAATAGGTTTTGTTGAGCAGCTTAAATATCAAAACTTGTCTAAATATATCTTGAGCTGTCAGTATAATTAATTGTTTGTACATGATTACTATAAACTTTACATGGAGGCTGTTTTTTGTCTTGTGGCCTATTAGCCTGAGAACCAGCGCCCGTTTGAATAAAATATCCACGAAACTCAGTAACTTGTGATGTGATTTTCTTTCCACAGTGATGCATGTGTGCAGTTCTCCCAGATCTGTATCCTTTTGGTGTTTTGTTGCCGTCCAAACATCGGCTGGTCTGTCTGAAAGTAAGAATGTTTGGCCAGACATGCAGTAGTGGTGAATCAGAGCTTCCTGTCCCTACTCTGAGTTTTGCTGCTCTTACTGTGGTCCTTGACTCCTGTGTGAAGACCCCGTGGTGTGCATACCCTCCAGCTTCTTCATTGGAGAAAACGGGATTCCTCTGGAGGTCATCGCTGGCAGCATGTCGCCTGAGGAACTGGTCAAGAGAATCAACAAAGTAAACGAGTTACAGGTACCAGTCTCCGATTATAAACTGTCAGCTACAAGTACAACCGGGTTCCTGCTGGTAAATCCTAACTGGTCTGGGTGAAGTGGTGAATTCCAACTGGTCTGGGTGAAGTGGTGAATTCCAACTGGTCTGGGTGAAGTGGTGAATTCCAAGTGGTGTGGGTGAGATGGTGAATTCCAAGTGGTGTGGGTGAGATGGTGAATTCCAACTGGTCTGGGTGAAGTGGTGAATTCCAACTGGTCTGGGTGAGATGGTGAATTCCAAGTGGTGTGGGTGAGATGGTGAATTCCAAGTGGTGTGGGTGAGATGGTGAATTCCAAGTGGTGTGGGTGAGATGGTGAATTCCAAGTGGTGTGGGTGAGATGGTGAATTCCAAGTGGTGTGGGTGAGATGGTGAATTCCAAGTGGTGTGGGTGAGATGGTGAATTCCAAGTGGTGTGGGTGAGATGGTGAATTCCAAGTGGTCTGGGTGAGATGGTGAATTCCAAGTGGTGTGGGTGAGATGGTGAATTCCAAGTGGTGTGGGTGAGATGGTGAATTCCAAGTGGTGTGGGTGAGATGGTGAATTCCAAGTGGTGTGGGTGAGATGGTGAATTCCAAGTGGTCTGGGTGAGATGGTGAATTCCAAGTGGTGTGGGTGAGATGGTGAATTCCAAGTGGTGTGGGTGAGATGGTGAATTCCAAGTGGTGTGGGTGAGATGGTGAATTCCAAGTGGTGTGGGTGAGATGGTGAATTCCAAGTGGTCTGGGTGAGATGGTGAATTCCAAGTGGTGTGGGTGAGATGGTGAATTCCAAGTGGTGTGGGTGAGATGGTGAATTCCAAGTGGTGTGGGTGAGATGGTGAATTCCAAGTGGTCTGGGTGAGATGGTGAATTCCAAGTGGTGTGGGTGAGATGGTGAATTCCAAGTGGTGTGGGTGAGATGGTGAATTCCAAGTGGTGTGGGTGAGATGGTGAATTCCAAGTGGTCTGGGTGAGATGGTGAATTCCAAGTGGTCTGGGTGAGATGGTGAATTCCAAGTGGTGTGGGTGAGATGGTGAATTCCAAGTGGTGTGGGTGAGATGGTGAATTCCAAGTGGTGTGGGTGAGATGGTGAATTCCAAGTGGTCTGGGTGAGATGGTGAATTCCAAGTGGTGTGGGTGAGATGGTGAATTCCAAGTGGTGTGGGTGAGATGGTGAATTCCAAGTGGTGTGGGTGAGATGGTGAATTCCAAGTGGTGTGGGTGAGATGGTGAATTCCAAGTGGTGTGGGTGAGATGGTGAATTCCAAGTGGTCTGGGTGAGATGGTGAATTCCAAGTGGTCTGGGTGAGATGGTGAATTCCAAGTGGTGTGGGTGAGATGGTGAATTCCAAGTGGTCTGGGTGAGATGGTGAATTCCAAGTGGTGTGGGTGAGATGGTGAATTCCAAGTGGTCTGGGTGAGATGGTGAATTCCAAGTGGTGTGGGTGAGATGGTGAATTCCAAGTGGTCTGGGTGAGATGGTGAATTCCAAGTGGTGTGGGTGAGATGGTGAATTCCAAGTGGTGTGGGTGAGATGGTGAATTCCAAGTGGTGTGGGTGAGATGGTGAATTCCAAGTGGTGTGGGTGAGATGGTGAATTCCAAGTGGTGTGGGTGAAAGATGAGGGATGAACTGTTTTTTTTTCTTTGTTTTTTCTTCCTGCAAGCTGATTGGTTTGTGTGGTGATTCACATTGTTTTGGTGCGACCTTCATCTTGCTGAAGTGTAAGCAGCACAAGGCCCTGACGTGACGCACATGCAGAGGAAGACACAAGGCCACACACTGATTACAGGATGTAAATTAGGGGCTTCATGTGTGTTTATTAAAGTGGAAGTACTTTCACACATGGAACTGACTAAATTCTCCCCGACTGATGAATGAGATGAAGAGAAAATGGACAAATATGAACAACGGCCCTTTGTGCCTTTATGCTACTTTTGTACAAAAATGTGTGTACAGACACGGCAGCCCAGTTTGTCTGTCCAGAATATTGCATGAGTGACATATGACAGTGGCATGGGTTGGACTTTAAAGAAATTGGATCGGTGTCGTAACTAAAATAAAAAATGGCGTATGAGTCATACATGGGTAAAAAAGGGGATTGGGCTGCAGTGTGAACGGAGCCTTTGTGGAGGGGGTGTAGTCAGCCTTGATCGTTTTTAGACCTGGACTACAGCAGGAAGGCATTTGTTCTGACTTGTTGACTTGTTTTCTGACAGATGTGTAGCAGGGAAACTGGAAATGCTTCAGCTCTACCACAGACCAGTAACCCTGCAAAGACCAGTTCACCAGACAGCACAACAGCAGAACCCGCCTCAGATCCAGAAGTTCCTGCTGGGTTGGCAGCAGCAGAAACATCCAGAGGTGTGTTAACCTTCATCACTCAGTCTTCTGGTTAGTGGGTGTGACTGGGGCTTTGCCCATATCAAACTGGTGTTAAACTGGTTACAGATGCTGTTTCAGTCCAAAACTCAGTTGTAAATTAATATTTCTCCTTTTAACATCCCTAAACCAAAACAAAAATTATAATCATGGCTCAATCCTGGATTAATTCCTTTCTTCTTTGTTTTTCCGTCCTTGTCTCTTAGCGCATCTCTCAAGTCAAACAGATGATGGAAATTTCTCAAGCACAAAGCCTCTTGCAGAGAATGCTTCCTCCGATCGTTCTGCATGGGGTTCAGAGACTGAGGAAAACCTGGATGCTAAGGTGGAAAGGTGGTGAACTTCCCTTGGTGGAACTTTACACATCTCTGAGATTAGAGTTTTTTGTATTATAAATAAAAACTTTATTCACAGACATATTATCAGTACCAGATTAAAAAAAACGCGTACGTCAGCGTAGAAAAAGGGTATAGGCGGGGCGTACGTCAGCGTAGGACAGGGTGTAGGCGGGGCGTACGTCAGCGTAGGACAGGGTGTAGGCGGGGCATACGTCAGCGTAGGACAGGGTGTAGGCGGGGCGTACGTCAGCGTAGGACAGGGTGTAGGCGGGGCGTACGTCAGCGTAGGACAGGGTGTAGGCGGGGCGTACGTCAGCGTAGGACAGGATGTAGGCGGGGCGTACGTCAGCGTAGGACAGGGTGTAGGCGGGGCGTACGTCAGCGTAGAAAAAGGGTATAGGCGGGGCGTACGTCAGCGTAGGACAGGGTGTAGGCGGGGCGTACGTCAGCGTAGGACAGGGTGTAGGCGGGGCGTACGTCAGCGTAGAAAAAGGGTATAGGCGGGGCGTACGTCAGCGTAGGACAGGGTGTCGGCGGGGCGTACGTCAGCGTAGGACAGGGTGTAGGCGGGGCGTACGTCAGCGTAGGACAGGGTGTAGGCGGGGCGTACGTCAGCGTAGGACAGGGTGTAGGCGGGGCGTACGTCAGCGTAGGATAGGATGTAGGCGGGGCGTACGTCAGCGTAGGACAGGGTGTAGGCGGGGCGTACGTCAGCGTAGGACAGGGTGTAGGCGGGGCGTACGTCAGCGTAGGACAAGGTGTAGGCGGGGCGTACGTCAGCGTAGGACAGGGTGTAGGCGGGGCGTACGTCAGCGTAGGACAGGGTGTAGGCGGGGCGTACGTCAGCGTAGGACAGGGTGTAGGCGGGGCGTACGTCAGCGTAGGACAGGATGTAGGCGGGGCGTACGTCAGCGTAGGACAGGATGTAGGCGGGGCGTACGTCAGCGTAGGACAGGATGTAGGCGGGGCGTACGTCAGCGTAGGACAGGGTGTAGGCGGGGCGTACGTCAGCGTAGGACAGGGTGTAGGCGGGGCGTACGTAAGCGTAGGACAGGTTGTAGGCGGGGCGTACGTCAGCGTAGGACAGGGTGTAGGCGGGGCGTACGTCAGCGTAGGACAGGGTGTCGGCGGGGCGTACGTCAGCGTAGGACAGGATGTAGGCGGGGCGTACGTCAGCGTAGGACAGGGTGTAGGCGGGGCGTACGTTAGCGTAGAAAAAGGGTATAGGCGGGGCGTACGTCAGCGTAGGACAGGGTGTAGGCGGGGCGTACGTCAGCGTAGGACAGGGTGTAGGCGGGGCGTACGTCAGCGTAGGACAGGGTGTAGGCGGGGCGTACGTCAGCGTAGGACAGGGTGTAGGCGGGGCGTACGTCAGCGTAGGACAGGATGGGTGTAGGCGGGGCGTACGTCAGCGTAGGACAGGATGTAGGCGGGGCGTACGTCAGCGTAGGACAGGGTGTAGGCGGGGCGTACGTCAGCGTAGGACAGGGTGTAGGCGGGGCGTACGTCAGCGTAGGACAGGGTGTAGGCGGGGCGTACGTCAGCGTAGGACAAGGTGTAGGCGGGGCGTACGTCAGCGTAGGACAGGGTGTAGGCGGGGCGTACGTCAGCGTAGGACAGGGTGTAGGCGGGGCGTACGTCAGCGTAGGACAGGGTGTAGGCGGGGCGTACGTCAGCGTAGGACAGGGTGTAGGCGGGGCGTACGTCAGCGTAGGACAGGGTGTAGGCGGGGCGTACGTCAGCGTAGGACAGGGTGTAGGCGGGGCGTACGTCAGCGTAGAAAAAGGGTATAGGCGGGGCGTACGTCAGCGTAGGACAGGATGTAGGCGGGGCGTACGTCAGCGTAGGACAGGGTGTAGGTTTGTGTAGGATGCGGCATGCGATGCGATATTATGAGATTCTCATAAATACAGAATTGTCTACATCATGAGTGTCCTATAAATCGTTCATATAGTTCCTGTGTAAATTAAAAACCTTGGGGAAACGTGTAAATTCAGTGCTTATATATCTATTATGATTTTATTAAATATTTTAATTATTAATCATGTTTTTTGTCAGATTAACTAAGAAGCTGGAGGAGAGACGAGAGCAAAAGAAGAGAGGAGAAGAAGAGGTGATAAGAACACACTGTTTTAGATCATACATCCCTACACTGTCTGCTGATGGATATTTCTGATGAACATCATCTGATGACAACTAATAAGTCATTCCTCAGAACGAGTAAACTAATCCCAGGAACGAGTAAACTAATCCCAGGAACGAGTAAACGAATCTCAGGAACGAGTAAACGAATCTCAGGAACGAGTAAACGAATCCCAGGAACGAGTAAACGAAGCCGAGGAACGAGTAAACGAAGCCGAGGAACGAGTAAACTAATCCCAGGAACGAGTAAACTAATCCCAGGAACGAGTAAACTAATCCCAGGAACGAGTAAACGAATCCCAGGAACGAGTAAACGAAGCCGAGGAACGAGTAAGCTAATCCCAGGAACGAGTGAACTAATCCCAGGAATGATTAAAGTAATCCAGGAATGATTAAAGTAATCCAGGAACGAGTAAAGTAGTCCAGGAACGAGTAAAGTAGTCCAGGAACGAGTAAAGTAGTCCAGGAACGAGTAAAGTAGTCCAGGAACGCGTAAAGTAATCCCAGGAACGCGTAAAGTAATCCCAGGAACGCGTAAAGTAGCCCACGAACGGGTAAAGTAGCCCACGAACGGGTAAAGTAGCCCACGGACGAGTAAAGTAATCCCAGGGACGAGTAAAGTAATCCCAGGGACGAGTAAAGTAATCCAGGAACGAGGGAAGTAATCCAGGAACGAGGGAAGTAATCCAGGAACGAGGAAAGTAATCCAGGAACGAGGAAAGTAATCCAAGGAACGAGTAAAGTAATCCTAGGAACAAGGAAAGTAATCCTAGGAACGAGGAAACCAAGCCAGGAACGGGTAAAGTAATCCCAGGAACGAGTCAAGTAATCCCAGGAACGAGTCAAGTAATCCCAGGAACGAATGACCTAATCCCAGGAACGAATGACCTAATCCCAGGAACGAGTGAACTAATCCCAGGAACTCGTAAAGTAGTCCAGGAACTCGTAAAGTAGTCCAGGAACGGGTAAAGTAGTCCAGGAACGAGTCAAGTAGTCCAGGAACGAGTCAAGTAGTCCAGGAACGAGTCAAGTAATCCCAGGAACGAGTCAAGTAATCCCAGGAACGAGTCAAGTAATCCCAGGAACGAATGACCTAATCCCAGGAACGAGTGAACTAATCCCAGGAACGAGTGAACTAATCCCAGGAACGGGTAAAGTAGTCCAGGAACGAGTAAAGTAGTCCAGGAACGAGTAAAGTAGTCCAGGAACGAGTAAAGTAGTCCAGGAACGAGTAAAGTAGTCCAGGAACGGGTCAAGTAGTCCAGGAACGGGTAAAGTAATCCAGGAACGAGTAAAGTAGTAAAAGAACGAGTAAAAGTAGTCCAGGGACGAGTAAAGTAGTCCAGGGATCCAGGAACGAGTAAAGTTATCCTCGGAACGAGTGAAGTAATCATCAAAACGAGGAAAGTAATCCTAGAAACAAGTATAGTAATCCCAGGATTGAGGAAAGTAATCCCAGGAACGAGGAAAGTAATCCAGGAACGAGGAAAGTAATCCAGGAACGGGTAAAGTAATCCAGTAATGAGAAAAGTAATCCAGGAACGAATAAAGTTATCCTCGGAACGAGTGAAGTAATCATCAAAACGAGGAAAGTAATCCTAGGAACGAGGAAAGTAATCCAGGAACGAGTAAAGTAATCCAGTAATGAGGAAAGTAATCCAGGAACGAGAAAAGTAATCCTAGGAACGAGGAAAGTAATCCCAGGAACGAGGAAAGTAATCCAGGAACGAGGAAAGTAATCCCAGGAACGAGGAAAGTAATCCCAGGAACGAGGAAAGTAATCCAGGAACGAGGAAAGTAATCCAAGAACGAGGAAAGTAATCCCAGGAACGAGTAAAGTAATCCTAGGAACGATTAAAGTAGTCCAGGAATGAATAAAGTAATCCTAGGAACGATTAAAGTAGTCCAGGAACAAATAAAGTAATCCCAGGAACGAAGAAAGTAATCCCAGGAACGAGGAAAGTGATCCCAGGAACGAGGAAAATGATCCCAGGAACGAGGAAAGTAATCCAGGAACGAGGAAAGTAATCCAGGAACGAAGAAAGTAATCCCAGGAACGAGTAAAGTAATCCTAGGAACGATTAAAGTAGTCCAGGAATGAATAAAGTAATCCTAGGAACGATTAAAGTAGTCCAGGAACAAATAAAGTAATCCCAGGAACGAGGAAAGTAATCCCAGGAACGAGGAAAGTAATCCCAGGAACGAGGAAAGTGATCCCAGGAACGAGGAAAATGATCCCAGGAACGAATAAAGTAATCCCAGGAACGAGGAAAGTAACCCAGGAACGAAGAAAGTAATCCCAGGAACGAGGAAAGTAATCCTAGGAACGATTAAAGTAGTCCAGGAACGAATAAAGTAATCCCAGGAACGAGTAAAGTAATCCAGGAACGAGGAAACTAATCCCAGGAACGAGGAAAGTAATCCCAGGAACGAGTAAAGTAATCCTAGGAACGATTAAAGTAGTCCAGGAACGAATAAAGTAATCCTAGGAACGATTAAAGTAGTCCAGGAACAAATAAAGTAATCCCAGGAACGAGGAAAGTGATCCCAGGAACGAGGAAAGTGATCCCAGGAACGAGGGAAATGATCCCAGGAACAAGGAAAGTAATCCCAGGAACGAGGAAACCAAGCCAGGAACGGGTAAAGTAGTCCAGGGATGAGTAAAGTAGTCCAGGGATGAGTAAAGTAGTAAAGGAACGAGTAAAGTAGTAAAGGAACGAGTAAAGTAGTAAAGGAACCAGTCAAGTAGTCCAGGAACCAGTCAAGTAGTCCAGGAACCAGTCAAGTAGTACAGGAACCAGTCAAGTAGTACAGGAACCAGTCAAGTAGTCCAGGAACCAGTCAAGTAGTCCAGGAACCAGTCAAGTAGTCCCAGGAACGAGTCAAGTAATCCCAGGAACGAGTCAAGTAATCCCAGGAACGAGTCAAGTAATCCCAGGAACGAGTCAAGTAATCCCAGGAACGAATTACCTAATCCCAGGAACGAGTGAACTAATCCCAGGAACGGGTAAAGTAGTCCAGGAACTCGTAAAGTAGTCCAGGAACTCGTAAAGTAGTCCAGGAACTCGTAAAGTAGTCCAGGAACGGGTAAAGTAGTCCCGGAACGAGTAAAGTAGTCCAGGAACGAGTAAAGTAGTCCAGGAACGAGTAAAGTAGTCCAGGAACGGGTCAAGTAGTCCAGGAACGGGTAAAGTAATCCAGGAACGAGTAAAGTAGTAAAAGAACGAGTAAAAGTAGTCCAGGGACGAGTAAAGTTATCCTCGGAACGAGTGAAGTAATCATCAAAACGAGGAAAGTAATCCTAGAAACAAGTATAGTAATCCCAGGATTGAGGAAAGTAATCCCAGGAACGAGGAAAGTAATCCAGGAACGAGGAAAGTAATCCAGGAACGGGTAAAGTAATCCAGTAATGAGAAAAGTAATCCAGGAACGAATAAAGTTATCCTCGGAACGAGTGAAGTAATCATCAAAACGAGGAAAGTAATCCTAGGAACGAGGAAAGTAATCCAGGAACGAGTAAAGTAATCCAGTAATGAGGAAAGTAATCCAGGAACGAGAAAAGTAATCCTAGGAACGAGGAAAGTAATCCCAGGAACGAGGAAAGTAATCCAGGAACGAGGAAAGTAATCCCAGGAACGAGGAAAGTAATCCCAGGAACGAGGAAAGTAATCCAGGAACGAGGAAAGTAATCCAAGAACGAGGAAAGTAATCCCAGGAACGAAGAAAGTAATCCCAGGAACGAGTAAAGTAATCCTAGGAACGATTAAAGTAGTCCAGGAATGAATAAAGTAATCCTAGGAACGATTAAAGTAGTCCAGGAACAAATAAAGTAATCCCAGGAACGAGGAAAGTAATCCCAGGAACGAGGAAAGTAATCCCAGGAACGAGGAAAGTGATCCCAGGAACGAGGAAAATGATCCCAGGAACGAATAAAGTAATCCCAGGAACGAGGAAAGTAACCCAGGAACGAAGAAAGTAATCCCAGGAACGAGGAAAGTAATCCTAGGAACGATTAAAGTAGTCCAGGAACGAATAAAGTAATCCCAGGAACGAGTAAAGTAATCCAGGAACGAGGAAACTAATCCCAGGAACGAGGAAAGTAATCCCAGGAACGAGTAAAGTAATCCTAGGAACGATTAAAGTAGTCCAGGAACGAATAAAGTAATCCTAGGAACGAGGAAAGTAACCCAGGAACGAAGAAAGTAATCCCAGGAACGAGGAAAGTAATCCTAGGAACGATTAAAGTAGTCCAGGAACGAATAAAGTAATCCCAGGAACGAGTAAAGTAATCCCAGGAACGAGGAAAGTAATCCTAGGAACGAGTAAAGTAATCCTAGGAACGATTAAAGTAGTCCAGGAACGAATAAAGTTATCCTCGGAACGAGTGAAGTAATCATCAAAACGAGGAAAGTAATCCTAGGAACGAGGAAAGTAATCCAGGAACGAGTAAAGTAATCCAGTAATGAGGAAAGTAATCCAGGAACGAGGAAAGTAATCCCAGGAACGAGGAAAGTAATCCCAGGAACGAGGAAAGTAATCCCAGGAACGAGGAAAGTAATCCAGGAACGAAGAAAGTAATCCCAGGAACGATTAAAGTAGTCCAGGAATGAATAAAGTAATCCTAGGAACGATTAAAGTAGTCCAGGAACAAATAAAGTAATCCCAGGAACGAGGAAAGTGATCCCAGGAACGAGGAAAGTGATCCCAGGAACGAGGAAAGTGATCCCAGGAACGAGGAAAGTGATCCCAGGAACGAGGAAAATGATCCCAGGAACGAGGAAAGTAATCCAGGAACGAGGAAAGTAATCCAGGAACGAGGAAAGTAATCCCAGGAACGAGTAAAGTAATCCTAGGAACGAGTAAAGTAATCCTAGGAACGAATAAAGTAATCCCAGGAACGAGGAAAGTAATCCAGGAACGAAGAAAGTAATCCCAGGAACGAGTAAAGTAATCCTAGGAACGATTAAAGTAGTCCAGGAACGAATAAAGTAATCCCAGGAACGAGGAAAGTAATCCAGGAACGAAGAAAGTAATCCCAGGAACGAGTAAAGTAATCCTAGGAACGAATAAAGTAATCCATTACCAGAGCATGCGGAATGGGTTGGGACGATGTTCATTATGTTAATTTAGAGCAGAATGAATGTTTACATGAGGGGTTTTTATTCCTGGAGGCCAGAATCCTGCAGGTTTTCCATGTTTCTCTGCTCCAACGCACCTGACTGAAATGAATCTGTCAGAACTTCGTTGACTGTTGGATCCCTTTAATGGAAGCCAGGTGTGTTGGAGCAGGGATACATGGAGCCCCTGCAGGCTTTTGGACCTTTGTGGTTTAGATGAAGAAATAATCAGTTTAGATATAAAATGGGAATAAACCGTCCAGTTAGTTTAGAACTAGGTGTGAAGAAGAAATGCGTGGAAATGGTTTTCCGTCCAGTGAACATGACCAGTCTGGTCCAACTCTCCCATCATCAGGGCAGCTCTTGGTAAAAACTTTATCTTATGAAGACTCTTACTCTGTCATCAGAGCCGAATGTGGTCCAACAAAGTGTGTGAGTTTATTCTGAATGGGTTCAGTTTTTGTGGGTCGGACGGAGTTGTGATTTATCCCTTTCAGTTTGTTCCAGGTGACTCATTGTCAGGTGTGTTTGCATCCTGCAGGCAGGTATCAGGAAAGAAGTGGAGCGCAGGCAGCTGGGGAAAAACATGCAGGACTTTAAGAGGAAACAGGAAGAGGAGAAAACCAAGAGACTGCTGGAGGAAAGGAACCGAGAGAAGGCAGAGGAGAAGGCCGCCAGGGAGCGTGTCAAACAGCAGATCGCCATGGTAACAATATTCATCTGTATCCTCTCATGTACAGGGCGGGAAAAACTTCAGCCATGTAAAAATATCCATTTATTTATGTGAGAAATTAAATCTGCAAGGTTTTCAGGAGATGATATGGTATCTGGTTGTATCTGTCCCCAAATGTCTGTTTGCCTTGCAGGACCGAGCTGAAAGAGCTGCCCGCTACGCTAAGACCCAGGAGGAAGAAGCCGCTGCTAAGCAGGCTCTTATACGGGCCCGACAGGCAGACCAGGAGGCCAGGAAGGAAACATTACTCAGAGAGCGGAGGTAACGGCACCATGGAAGACTCCTTCATATCAGTTTCATCATCAAAACATTCTTCCAGTTAAACATGAAAACTCCAAGAAATAATTTTTTGGTTCAGTATAAACCAGTTTGTACTCCCAGTTCGCATACTGACATGTTTCAATGCAGACGTGACGTTTCCATGCAGACGTGACGTTTCCATGGAGGCGTGACGTTTCCATGCAGACGTGACGTTTCCATGCAGACGTGACGTTTCCATGGAGGCGTGACGTTTCCATGCAGACGTGACGTTTCCATGCAGACGTGACGTTTCCATGCAGACGTGACGTTTCCATGCAGACGTGACGTTTCCATGCAGACGTGACGTTTCCATGGAGGCGTGACGTTTCCATGCAGACGTGACGTTTCCATGGAGGCGTGACGTTTCCATGCAGACGTGACGTTTCCATGCAGACGTGACGTTTCCATGGAGGCGTGACGTTTCCATGCAGACGTGACGTTTCCATGCAGACGTGACGTTTCCATGCAGGCGTGACGTTTCCATGCAGGCGTGACGTTTCCATGCAGACGTGACGTTTCCATGCAGGCGTGACGTTTCCATGCAGACGTGACGTTTCCATGCAGACGTGACGTTTCCATGCAGACGTGACGTTTCCATGCAGGCGTGACGTTTCCATGCAGGCGTGACGTTTCCATGCAGACGTGACGTTTCCATGCAGACGTGACGTTTCCATGCAGGCGTGACGTTTCCATGCAGACGTGACGTTTCCATGCAGGCGTGACGTTTCCATGCAGACGTGACGTTTCCATGCAGACGTGACGTTTCCATGCAGGCGTGACGTTTCCATGGAGACGTGACGTTCAGCCTCAGCTGTCAAATTCTGAGGCTAAAATGATGATCCATAACACAGATAAATATATCATAGAAGAATATGTTCTAGATGAATACATGTCTGGGCTAAGTCTGGTTCAATTGCATTGTACCAGACTTAGCCCAGGTATTTGTGGTCTGGGGCAAGTAAACAAATAGTCAAATAAAAACAGTATGAATGCCTTTAAACAAGCCACAGCTGTAATAGTAGAATCAAACCGATTAACCTAACTTAATAACGATCCTGCTAATCAATAGCAAGAGTCGATCAGCCAGAACTGTTGGCAGGACTGGTTCGTCCAATCCATGTCTTTCTTCCACGTGAAAATATCTGAAAGTAAATTTGTTCCATTCCTAAATGAAATGGCAGGGTGTGTTCTCGTTTCTCTGGACTTCAGGAAACTGTAGAGAGCAACGTCTAAACGTGTGTTTCTGTGTGCTTAGTACCATTGCAAGGATCCAGTTCCGGCTACCAGACGGCTCGTCCTTCACCAACCAGTTCCCGTCTCAGAGCAGACTCCAGGAGGCCTGGGACTTCGCTGTTCAGGTCTGACCCCAGTTCTTCCCCTGTCCAGTGAAGATCGACTCACTCTGTGTGTGTGTGTGTGTGTGGGGGGGGGGGGAAGAGTGTTAAAACTCCTGCATAAATATGTATAAACCTGCACCTTCAGCCTGAGATGTCATAATGAACGTGTGAAACGGGTTCAGTAGGACAGACGATGGTTGCCTGGTTAGCTCCAGACGTGGACACAATCGTTGGTATCCTTCGGCCAACGACCCCTAGAAAACAATGTGAGCAAAGGGACGTGTTCGTCCCACGACTGTCCAGCAGTCATAGACATCCCAGGTGTCTACAGTCCTGTCATCAGTCAGTGGGCCTGTATGCAGACATGCAGGTCATCGCTGGGTGACATGGTGTGTACTCTCCTAGTACACACCATGTCACCCAGCCACACTTTGTGTAGGCCTGTAGCCGACTGTAACCCGGCTCCCTGGACTGTAGCCCGGCTCCCTGGACTGTAGCCCGGCTCCCTGGACTGTAGCCCGGCTCCCTGCACTGTAGCCCGGCTCCCTGCACTGTAGCCCGGCTCCCTGCACTGTAGCCCGGCTCCCTGCACTGTAGCCCGGCTCCCTGGACTGTAGCCCGGCTCCCTGCACTGTAGCCCGGCTCCCTGCACTGTAGCCCGGCTCCCTGCACTGTAGCCCGGCTCCCTGCACTGTAGCCCGGCTCCCTGCACTGTAGCCCGGCTCCCTGCACTGTAGCCCGGCTCCCTGCACTGTAGCCCGGCTCCCTGCACTGTAGCCCGGCTCCCTGGACTGTAGCCCGGCTCCCTGGACTGTAGCCCGGCTCCCTGCACTGTAGCCCGGCTCCCTGCACTGTAGCCCGGCTCCCTGCACTGTAGCCCGGCTCCCTGCACTGTAGCCCGGCTCCCTGCACTGTAGCCCGGCTCCCTGCACTGTAGCCCGGCTCCCTGGACTGTAGCCCGGCTCCCTGCACTGTAGCCCGGCTCCCTGCACTGTAGCCCGGCTCCGTGGACTGTAGCCCGGCTCCCTGGACTGTAGCCCGGCTCCCTGCACTGTAGCCCGGCTCCCTGCACTGTAGCCCGGCTCCCTGCACTGAGTGAAAACTAGTCAGTGACGGTTAGAGTGAAAACTAGTCGGAGTGACGGTTAGTTAGTGACGATTAGAGTGAAAAGTAGTCGGAGTGACGGTTAGTTAGTGACGATTAGAGTGAAAAGTAGTCAGAGTGATGGTTAGTTAGTGATGGTTAGAGTGAAAACTAGTCAGAGTGACGGTTAATCAGAGTGAAAACTAGTCAGTGACGGTTAGAGTGAAAACTAGTCGGAGTGACGGTTAGTCTGAGTGAAAACTAGTCAGTTCTATTTAGTCAGAGTGAAAACTAGTCAGAGTGACGGTTAGAGTGAAAACTAGTCGGAGTGATGGTTAGTCAGAGTGAAAACTAGTCGGAGTGACAGTTAGTCAGAGTAAAAACTAGTCAGAGTAACGGTTAGAGTGAAATCTAGTGAGTTACAGTTAGTCGGAGTGAACATTAGTGAGTGACAGAGTGAAAACTATTCAGAGCGAAGGTTAGAGTGAAAACTAGTCAGTGATGGTTAGTCAGAGTGAAAACTAGTCAGAGTGACGGTTAGTCAGAGTGAAAACTAGTCAGTGATGGTTAGTTAGTGACAGAGTGAAAACTCTGTCACTAACTAACCATCCGTCCCACTAACTAACCATCCGAGTAATGGTTAGAGTAAAAACTAGTCAGTGATGGTTAGTCAGAGTGAAAACTAGTCAGAGTAACAGTTAGTGAAAACTAGTCAGAGTGAAAAATAGTCCGAGTGAAGGTTAGTTAGAGTGAAAACTAGTCAGAACGAAGACTAGTCAGAGTGAAAACTAGTCAGAGAAAAAACTAGTCAGTGACGGTTAGTTAGCCGGCATCGGAAGCAGCTCCAGGAGGATCCTTACTGCGGTTAACATGTCAGATTTCTGTTTGTCTCCTTGTGTTGGAGGTTTTTCCCTGACGCCGCAGCATTCCCATGTGTCCCTCCATCAATGCACATCTATTTCATCCTCTTTCAGGAAGTGGGGAATCGCTATGGTAACTTCTCCTTAGCAACCATGTTTCCTCGACGAGAGTTCACCCCTGAAGACCTGAACAAGACCCTAGTAGACCTGGAGCTAGCTCCCAGTGCTTCCATCGTTCTCCTGCCAGTAAGTAGACCAGTAAGCCTGTGCGGAAACGCGATATCTGCGCGGAGACGTGACGTCAATGCGGAAACGGAATGTCTGCGCGGAGACGTGACGTCAATGCGGAAACGGAATGTCTGCGCGGAGACGTGACGTCAATGCGAAAACGGAATGTCTGCGCGGAGACGTGACGTCAATGCGGAAACGGAATGTCTGCGCGGAGACGTGACGTCAATGCGGAAACGGAATGTCTGCGCGGAGACGTGACGTCAATGCGGAAACGGAATGTCTGCGCGGAGACGTGACGCCAATGCGGAAACGGAATGTCTGCGCGGAGACGTGATGTCAATGCGGAAACGGAATGTCTGCGCGGAGACGTGACGTCAATGCGGAAACGGAATGTCTGCGCGGAGACGTGACGTCAATGCGGAAACGGAATGTCTGCGCGGAGACGTGACGTCAATGCGGAAACGGAATGTCTGCGCGGAGACGTGACGTCTGCCTGGAGATGTGATGTCTGCGCGGAGACGCGATGTCTGCATTTGACAGGATGGGTTTGATTAAAAAAACACACAGATGAACCAGAATGATAAAATGTTTTGCAGTTTTCAGGGTTAAAAACAAAACTGATTGGTAATCAATGAAAGTGTGTGACCCAGTTGTACGGATGCGAACGTCTACCTGCTCTGTGAAGCCAGCTGTAGACGTGAATGTGTTGGCTGTGTGGCGAGAAGCAGGGAAACGTGTCTGAGAGCTGAAACTTTGCCGACATGTGGCTGCTGTCAGACATGAGCGTGTTTCTCTCAGCAGGCAGGAAGGCCCGGGAACACAGTGGTCCAGTCTTCTGGACACGGCATCTGGGCGGCTCTGGGCACAATCCTCTACCCTCTGCTAGCCGTGTGGAGATTCCTCAGCTCCTTCCTCTTTGCAACCCCGGCACCGTCTGCAGCAGCATCCAGAGGACCCGTCCAGCAGTCCCACCCACACAGTAGCTCAGAACCGCCTTCAAACAACACAAAGAGGTGAGGCTTACCGTCAGCCTGGACAGCTCAGACATGGCTGTACAATGTCCAAACTGGGATTGACTTCTTTACATTGACAGTGTAAATTCCTGAAGAAATGCTGCAGCACTTTCTCATTTTTATTTTTCATTGATTGAATTAGATTTACTTTGTGTTTGCCAGAGAAGTCAGATGAAGCAGCAAGTGTCACATGACTGTTCCACCAACCCAATGCCATGCAGTCGCAGCTCGCAAACCAGCACAGCTGCACAAACACAAGGAATAAATTACACATGATAGATTTCACAGGCGCTGGTCAGCTCTGCAGAGCTCTAGATATGTAGAGCTCTACAGCTCTGCATATCTACGTCTTTACAGCTCTACATCTGTACATGTCTACATCTTTACATCTTTACAGCTCTACATCTGTACATGTCTACATCTTTACATCTTTACAGCTCTACATCTGTACATGTCTACATATCTACGTCTTTACAGCTCTACATCTGTACATGTCTACATCTTTACATCTTTACAGCTCTACATCTGTACATGTCTACATATTGACGTCTTTACAGCTCTACATCTGTACATGTCTACATCTTTACATCTTTACAGCTCTACATCTGTACATGTCTACATCTTTACATCTTTACAGCTCTACATCTGTACGTCTACATCTTTACATCTTTACAGCTCTACATCTGTACATGTCTACATCTTTACATCTCTACATCTGTACATGTCTACATATCTACGTCTTTACAGCTCTACATCTGTACATGTCTACATCTTTACATCTTTACAGCTCTACATCTGTACATGTCTACATATCTACGTCTTTACAGCTCTACATCTGTACATGTCTACATCTTTACATCTTTACAGCTCTACATCTGTACATGTCTACATATCTACGTCTTTACAGCTCTACATCTGTACATGTCTACATATTGACGTCTTTACAGCTCTACATCTGTACATGTCTACATCTTTACATCTTTACAGCTCTACATCTGTACATGTCTACATCTTTACATCTTTACAGCTCTACATCTGTACATGTCTACATATCTACGTCTTTACAGCTCTACATCTGTACATGTCTACATCTTTACATCTTTACAGCTCTACATCTGTACATGTCTACATCTTTACATCTTTACAGCTTTACATCTGTACATGTCTACATCTTTACATCTTTACAGCTCTACATCTGTACATGTCTACATCTTTACATCTTTACAGCTCTACATCTGTACATGTCTACATATCTACGTCTTTACAGCTCTACATCTGTACATGTCTACATCTTTACATCTTTACAGCTCTACATCTGTACATGTCTACATCTTTACATCTTTACAGCTCTACATCTGTACGTCTACATCTTTACATCTTTACATCTCTACATCTGTACATGTCTACATCTTTACATCTTTACAGCTCTACATCTGTACATGTCTACATATCTACGTCTTTACAGCTCTACATCTGTACATGTCTACATCTTTACATCTTTACAGCTCTACATCTGTACATGTCTACATATCTACGTCTTTACAGCTCTACATCTGTACATGTCTACATCTTTACATCTTTACAGCTCTACATCTGTACATGTCTACATCTTTACATCTTTACAGCTCTACATCTGTACATGTCTACATCTTTACATCTTTACAGCTCTACATCTGTACATGTCTACATATCTACGTCTTTACAGCTCTACATCTGTACATGTCTACATCTTTACATCTTTACAGCTCTACATCTGTACATGTCTACATATTGACGTCTTTACAGCTCTACATCTGTACATGTCTACATCTTTACATCTTTACAGCTCTACATCTGTACATGTCTACATCTTTACATCTTTACAGCTCTACATCTGTACGTCTACATCTTTACATCTTTACAGCTCTACATCTGTACATGTCTACATCTTTACATCTTTACAGCTCTACATCTGTACATGTCTACATATCTACGTCTTTACAGCTCTACATCTGTACATGTCTACATCTTTACATCTTTACAGCTCTACATCTGTACATGTCTACATATCTACGTCTTTACAGCTCTACATCTGTACATGTCTACATCTTTACATCTTTACAGCTCTACATCTGTACATGTCTACATATCTACGTCTTTACAGCTCTACATCTGTACATGTCTACATATTGACGTCTTTACAGCTCTACATCTGTACATGTCTACATCTTTACATCTTTACAGCTCTACATCTGTACATGTCTACATCTTTACATCTTTACAGCTCTACATCTGTACATGTCTACATATCTACGTCTTTACAGCTCTACATCTGTACATGTCTACATCTTTACATCTTTACAGCTCTACATCTGTACATGTCTACATCTTTACATCTTTACAGCTTTACATCTGTACATGTCTACATCTTTACATCTTTACAGCTCTACATCTGTACATGTCTACATCTTTACATCTTTACAGCTCTACATCTGTACATGTCTACATATCTACGTCTTTACAGCTCTACATCTGTACATGTCTACATCTTTACATCTTTACAGCTCTACATCTGTACATGTCTACATCTTTACATCTTTACAGCTCTACATCTGTACGTCTACATCTTTACATCTTTACAGCTCTACATCTGTACATGTCTACATCTTTACATCTTTACAGCTCTACATCTGTACATGTCTACATATCTACGTCTTTACAGCTCTACATCTGTACATGTCTACATCTTTACATCTTTACAGCTCTACATCTGTACATGTCTACATATCTACGTCTTTACAGCTCTACATCTGTACATGTCTACATCTTTACATCTTTACAGCTCTACATCTGTACATGTCTACATCTTTACATCTTTACAGCTCTACATCTGTACATGTCTACATCTTTACATCTTTACAGCTCTACATCTGTACATGTCTACATATCTACGTCTTTACAGCTCTACATCTGTACATGTCTAGATCTTTACATCTTTACAGCTCTACATCTGTACATTTTTACAGCTCTACATCTTTACAGCTTTACACCTTTACAGCTCTACATCTGTACATATCTACATCTTTACAGCTCAATGTCTGTACATATCTACATCTTCACAGCTCTACATCTGTACATGTCTACATCTTTACATATCTATATATTTACAGCTCTATGTATTTACAGCTCTATATTTTTACATGTCTATCCACATCTTTAGAGCTCTACACCTTTACAGCTCTACATCTTTACAGCTCTGTCTTTACATATCTACGTCTTTACAGCTCTACATATCTACATATTAACAGCTCTACATTTACATATCAGCATCTTTACAGCTCTAGATATCTACATATCTACAGTTTTTCATTTCTATATATCTACAGCTTGTCTCTACATATGATTTAAATATCTACAACTACATATCTACAGCTGTACATCTGTACATATAATCTAGAGCTCTAGGTCTGTACATATGATCTACATATCTACAGCTCTAGTCTGTACATATGATCTACATATCTACAGCTCTAGTCTGTACATATGATCTACATATCTACAGCTCTAGGTCTGTACATATGATCTACATATCTACAGCTCTAGGTCTGTACATATGATCTACATATCTACAGCTCTAGTCTGTACATATGATCTACATATCTACAGCTCTAGGTCTGTACATATGATCTACATATCTACAGCTCTAGTCTGTACATATGATCTACATATCTACAGCTCTAGGTCTGTACATATGATCTACATATCTACAGCTCTAGGTCTGTACATATAATCTAAATATCTACAGCTCTAGGTTTGTACATATGATCTACATATCTACAGCTCTAGGTCTGTACATATGATCTACATATCTACAGCTCTAGGTTTGTACATATGATCTACATATCTACAGCTCTAGGTTTGTACATATGATCTACATATCTACAGCTCTAGGTCTGTACATATGATCTACATATCTACAGCTCTAGGTCTGTACATATGATCTACATACCTACAGCTCTAGCCTGTACATATGATCTACATATCTACAGCTCTAGGTTTGTACATATGATCTACATACCTACAGCTCTAGTCTGTACATATGATCTACATATCTACAGCTCTAGGTCTGTACATATGATCTACATATCTACAGCTCTAGGTTTGTACATATGATCTACATATCTACAGCTCTAGGTCTGTACATATGATCTACATATCTACAACTCTAGGTTTGTACATATGATCTACATATCTACAGCTCTAGTCTGTACATATGATCTACATATCTACAGCTCTAGGTCTGTACATATGATCTACATATCTACAGCTCTAGGTTTGTACATATGATCTACATATCTACAGCTCTAGTCTGTACATATGATCTACATATCTACAGCTCTAGGTCTGTACATATGATCTAAATATCTACAGCTCTAGGTTTGTACATATGATCTACATATCTACAGCTCTAGGTCTGTACATATGATCTACATATCTACAGCTCTAGTCTGTACATATGATCTACATATCTACAGCTCTAGGTTTGTACATATGATCTACATATCTACAGCTCTAGTCTGTACATATGATCTACATATCTACAGCTCTAGGTCTGTACATATGATCTAAATATCTACAGCTCTAGGTTTGTACATATGATCTACATATCTACAGCTCTAGGTCTGTACATATGATCTACATATCTACAGCTCTAGGTTTGTACATATGATCTACATATCTACAGCTCTAGTCTGTACATATGATCTACATATCTACAGCTCTAGGTCTGTACATATGATCTACATATCTACAGCTCTAGTCTGTACATATGATCTACATATCTACAGCTCTAGGTCTGTACATATGATCTACATATCTACAGCTCTAGGTTTGTACATATGATCTACATATCTACAGCTCTAGGTTTGTACATATGATCTACATATCTACAGCTCTAGGTCTGTACATATGATCTACATATCTACAGCTCTAGGTCTGTACATATGATCTACATACCTACAGCTCTAGCCTGTACATATGATCTACATATCTACAGCTCTAGGTTTGTACATATGATCTACATACCTACAGCTCTAGTCTGTACATATGATCTACATATCTACAGCTCTAGGTCTGTACATATGATCTACATATCTACAGCTCTAGGTTTGTACATATGATCTACATATCTACAGCTCTAGGTCTGTACATATGATCTACATATCTACAACTCTAGGTTTGTACATATGATCTACATATCTACAGCTCTAGGTCTGTACAAATGCGGGTCTTGTAGCCGTGTCATGAAGCTCAATGATAAAACATCAGAACAGTTTAGATCAGAACCAAACTAAGGTCTGTTGAGATGAGATGAGAGATAAGGCGTTCGTGGTTTTCCAGCTCTATATTTATCCTGGTTTTCCAGCTATAGATTGATCCTGGTTTTCCAGCTCTATATTTATCCTGGTTTTCCAGCTTGAGATTTATCCTGGTTTTCCAGCTTGAGATTGATCCTGGTTTTCCAGCTTGAGATTTATCCTGGCTTTCCAGCTTTAGATTTATCCTGGTTTTCCAGCTTGGGATTGATCCTGGTTTTCCAGCTTTAGATTGATCCTGGTTTTCCAGTTTTAGACTGATCCTGGTTTTCCAGCTATAGATTTATGCTGTTTTTCCAGTTTTAGATTGATCCTGGTTTTCCAGCTATAGATTTATGCTGTTTTTCCAGTTTTAGATTGATCCTGGTTTTCCAGCCTGAGATTGATCCTGGTTTTCCAGCTTTAGATTTGTCCTGGTTTTCCAGCTTGGGATTGATCCTGGTTTTCCAGCTTTAGATTGATCCTGGTTTTATAGTTTTAGATTTATCCTGGTTTTGCAGTTTCAAATTTTCCTGGTTTTCCAGCTTTAGATTGATCCTGGTTTTCCAGCTTTAGTTGTATCCTGGTTTTCCAGCTTGACATGTATCCTGGTTTTCCAGCTTTAAATTGATCCTGGTTTTCCGGCTTTAGATTTATCCTGGTTTTCCAGTTTCAAATTTTCCTTGTTTTCCGGTTATAGATTGATCCTGGTTTTCCAGCTTTATATATATCCTGGTTTTCCAGCTTTAGATTGATCCTGGTTTTCCAGCTTTAGATGGATCCTGGTTTTCCAGCTTTAGATTCATCCTGGTTTTCCAGCTATAGGTTTATCCTGGTTTTCCAGCTTTAGATTTATCCTGGTTTTCCAGTTTCAGACTGATCTTGGTTTTCCAGTTTCAAGTTTTCCTCGTTTTCCAGCTTAAAATTTATCCTGGTTTTCCAACTTGAAATTGATCCTGGTTTTCCAGTTTTAGATTTATCCCGGTTTTCCAGTTTTAAATTTTCCTGGTTTTCCAGCTTTAGATTTATCCTGGTTTTCCAGCTTGGGATTGATCCTGGTTTTCCAGCTTTAGATTGATCCTGGTTTTATAGTTTTAGATTTATCCTGGTTTTGCAGTTTCAAATTTTCCTGGTTATCCAGCTTTAGATTGATCCTGGTTTTCCAGCTTTAGATTTATCCTGGTTTTCCAGTTTCAGACTGATCTTGGTTTTCCAGTTTCAAGTTTTCCTCGTTTTCCAGCTTAAAATTTATCCTGGTTTTCCAACTTGAAATTGATCCTGGTTTTCCAGTTTTAGATTTATCCCGGTTTTCCAGTTTTAAATTTTCCTGGTTTTCCAGCTTTAGATTTATCCTGGTTTTCCAGCTTGGGATTGATCCTGGTTTTCCAGCTTTAGATTGATCCTGGTTTTATAGTTTTAGATTTATCCTGGTTTTGCAGTTTCAAATTTTCCTGGTTATCCAGCTTTAGATTGATCCTGGTTTTCCAGCTTTAGTTGTATCCTGGTTTTCCAGCTTGACATGTATCCTGGTTTTCCGGCTTTAGATTGATCCTGGTTTTCCAGCTTGAGATTTATCCTTGTTTTCCGGCTTCAGATTGATCCTGGTTTTCTAGCTTTAGATTTATCCTGGCTTTCCAGCTTTAAATTTATCCTGGTTTTCCAGGTTGGGATTGATCATGGTTTTCCAGCTTTAGATTGATCCTGGTTTTATAGTTTTAGATTTATCCTAGTTTTGCAGTTTCAAATTTTCCTGGTTTTCCAGCTTTAGATTGATCCTGGTTTTCCAGCTTTAGTTGTATCCTGGTTTTCCAGCTTGACACGTATCCTGGTTTTCCGGCTTTAGATTGATCCTGGTTTTCCGGCTTTAGATATATCCTGGTTTTCCAGCTCTAGATTGATCCTGGTTTTCCAGCTTTTGATTTTTCCTGGTTTTTCAGCTTTAGATTGATCCTGGTTTTCCAGCTTTAGATTGATCCTGGTTTTCCAGTCATAGGTTTATCCTGGTTTTCCAGCTTTAGATTGATCCTGGTTTTCCGGTTTTTGATTGATTCTGGTTTTCCAGCTTGAGATTGATCCTTGTTTTCCGGCTTGAGATTGATCCTGGTTTTCTAGCTTTAGATTTATCCTGGCTTTCCAGCTTTATATTTATCCTGGTTTTCCAGCTTGGGATTGATCCTGGTTTTCCTGCTTTAGATTGATCCTGGTTTCATAGTTTTAGATTGATCCTGGTTTTGCAGTTTCAAATTTTCCTGGTTATCCAGCTTGACATGTATCCTGGTTTTCCGGCTTTAGATTTATCCTGGTTTTTCAGCTCTAGATTCATCCAGGTTTTCCCGCTTTTGATTTTTCCTGGTTTTCCCGCTTTTGATTTTTCCTGGTTTTGCAGCTTTAGATTGATCCGGGTTTTCCAGCCTTAGATTGATCCTGGTTTTCCAGCTTTAGATTTATCCTGGCTTTCCAGCTATAGATTTATCCTGGCTTTCCAGCTATAGATTTATCCTGGTTTTCCAGCTTTAGATTTATCCTGGTTTTCCAGCTTTAGATTGATCCTGGTTTTACAGCTTGAGATGTATCCTGGTTTTTCCAGCTTTTGATTTTTCCTTGTTTTGCAGCTTTAGATTCATCCTGGTTTTCCAGCTTTAGATTTATCCTGGCTTTCCAGCTTTAAATTTATCCTGGTTTTCCAGCTTGGGATTGATCCTGGTTTTCCAGCTTTAGATTGATCCTGGTTTTATAGTTTTCGATTTTTCCTGGTTTTCCAGCTTTAGATTGATCCTTTATTTCTAGCTTTAGATTGATCCTGGTTTTCCAGCTTTAGATTGATCCTGGTTTTCCAGCTTTAGATTGATCCTGGTTTTATAGTTTTCGATTTTTCCTGGTTTTCCAGCTTTAGATTGATCCTTTATTTCTAGCTTTAGATTGATCCTGGTTTTCCAGCTTTAGATTGATCCTGGTTTTCCAGCTTTAGATTGATCCTGGTTTTCCAGCTCTAGATTTATCCTGGTTTTCCAAATTTAGATTCATCCTGATTTTCCATCTTGGAATTGATCCTGGTTTTCCAGTTTGAGATTTATTCTGGTTTTCTAGCTTGAGATTGATCCTGGTTTTCCAGTTTAGAGTGATCCTGCTTTTCCAGTTTAGATTGATCCTGCTTTTCCAGTTTAGATTGATCCTGGTTTTCCAGCTCGAGATTTATCCTGGTTCTCCAGCTTGAGATTGAGCCTGGTTTTCCAGCTTGGGATTGATCCTGGTTTCCAGCTTTAGATTGATCCTGGTTTTCCAGCTTTAGTTGTATCCTGGTTTTCCAGCTTTAGTTGTATCCTGGTTTTCCAGCTTTAGTTGTATCCTGGTTTTCCAGCTTGACATGTATCCTGGTTTTCCGGCTTTAGATTGATCCTGGTTTTCCAGCTTTAGATTTATCCTGGTTTTCCAGCTTTTGATTTTTCCTGGTTTTGCAGCTTTAGATTGATCCTGGTTTTCCAGCCTTAGATTGATCCTGGTTTTCCAGCCTTAGATTGATCCTGGTTTTCCAGCTTTAGTTGTATCCTGGTTTTCCAGCTTGACATGTATCCTGGTTATCCGGCTTGAGATTGATCCTGGTTTTCCAGCTTTAGATTTATCCTGGTTTTCCAGCTTTAGATTTATCCTGGCTTTCCAGCTTCAAATTTATCCTGGTTTTCCAGCTTTAGATTGATCCTGGTTTTCCAGCTTTAGATTGATCCTGGTTTTCCAGCTATAGGTTTATCCTGGTTTTCCAGCTTTAGATTTATCCTGGTTTTCCGGTTTTAGATTTATTCTGGTTTTCCAGTTTCAGACTGATCTTGGTTTACCAGTTTCAAGTTTCACTCGTCTTCCAGCTTTATATTTATCCTGGTTTTCCAGCTTGAAATTGATCCTGGTTTTCCAGTTTTAGATTTATCCCGGTTTTCCAGTATTAAATTTTGCTGGTTTTCCAGCTTTATATTTATCCTGGTTTTCCAGCTTTAGATTGATCCTGGTTTTCCAGCTTTAGATTTATCCTGGTTTTCCAGCTTTTGATTTTTCCTGGTTTTCCAGCTTTTGATTTTTCCTGGTTTTGCAGCTTTAGATTGATCCTGGTTTTCCAGCCTTAGATTGATCCTGGTTTTCCAGCTTTAGTTGTATCCTGGTTTTCCAGCTTGACATGTATCCTGGTTTTCCGGCTTTAGATTTATCCTGGCTTTCCAGCTTCAAATTTATCCTGGTTTTCCAGCTTTAGATTGATCCTGGTTTTCCAGCTTTAGATTGATCCTGGTTTTCCAGCTATAGGTTTATCCTGGTTTTCCAGCTTTAGATTTATCCTGGTTTTCCGGTTTTAGATTTATTCTGGTTTTCCAGTTTCAGACTGATCTTGGTTTACCAGTTTCAAGTTTTACTCGTCTACCAGCTTTATATTTATCCTGGTTTTCCAGCTTGAAATTGATCCTGGTTTTCCAGTTTTAGATTTATCCCGGTTTTCCAGTATTAAATTTTGCTGGTTTTCCAGCTTTATATTTATCCTGGTTTTCCAGCTTGGGATTGATCCTGGTTTTCCAGCTTTAGATTGATCCTGGTTTTATAGTTTTAGATTTATCCTAGTTTTGCAGTTTCAAATTTATCCTGGTTTTCCAGCTTGGGATTGATCCTGGTTTTCCAGCTTTAGATTGATCCTGGTTTTATAGTTTTAGATTTATCCTAGTTTTACAGTTTCAAATTTTCCTGGTTATCCAGCTTTAGATTGATCCTGGTTATCCAGCTTTAGTTGTATCCTGGTTTTCCAGCTTGACATGTATCCTGGTTTTCCGGCTTTAGATTGATCCTGGTTTTCCGGCTTTAGATTGATCCTGGTTTTCCGGCTTTAGATTTATCCTGGTTTTTCAGCTCTAGATTCATCCAGGTTTTCCAGCTTTTGATTTTTCCTGGTTTTCCCGCTTTTGATTTTTCCTGGTTTTGCAGCTTTAGATTTATCCTGGTTTTGCAGCTTTAGATTGATCCGGGTTTTCCAGCCTTAGATTGATCCTGGTTTTCCAGCTTTAGATTGAACCAGGTTTTCCAGCTTTAGATTTATCCTGGTTTTCCAGCTTGGGATTGATCCTGGTTTTCCAGCTTTAGATTGATCCTGGTTTTATAGCTTTAGATTGATCCTTTATTTCTAGCTTTAGATTGATCCTGGTTTTCCAGCTTTAAATTGATCCTGGTTTTCCAGCTTTATATTTATCCTGGTTTTCCAGCTCTAGATTTATCCTGGTTTTCCAAATTTAGATTCATCCTAATTTTCCAGCTTTAGATTTATCCTGGTTTTCCAGCTTTAGATTGATCCTGGTTTTACAGCTTGAGATGTATCCTGGTTTTTCCAGCTTTTGATTTTTCCTGGTTTTGCAGCTTTAGATTCATCCTGGTTTTCCAGCTTTAGATTTATCCTGGCTTTCCAGCTTTAAATTTATCCTGGTTTTCCAGCTTGGGATTGATCCTGGTTTTCCAGCTTTAGATTGATCCTGGTTTTATAGCTTTAGATTGATCCTTTATTTCTAGCTTTAGATTGATCCTGGTTTTCCAGCTTTAAATTGATCCTGGTTTTCCAGCTCTAGATTTATCCTGGTTTTCCAGTTTGAGATTTATTCTGGTTTTCTAGCTTGAGATTGATCCTGGTTTTCCAGTTTAGAGTGATCCTGCTTTTCCAGTTTAGATTGATCCTGCTTTTCCAGTTTAGATTGATCCTGGTTTTCCAGCTCGAGATTTATCCTGGTTCTCCAGCTTGAGATTGAGCCTGGTTTTCCAGCTTGGGATTGATCCTGGTTTCCAGCTTTAGATTGATCCTGGTTTTCCAGCTTTAGTTGTATCCTGGTTTTCCAGCTTTAGTTGTATCCTGGTTTTCCAGCTTTAGTTGTATCCTGGTTTTCCAGCTTGACATGTATCCTGGTTTTCCGGCTTTAGATTGATCCTGGTTTTCCAGCTTTAGATTTATCCTGGTTTTCCAGCTTTTGATTTTTCCTGGTTTTGCAGCTTTAGATTGATCCTGGTTTTCCAGCCTTAGATTGATCCTGGTTTTCCAGCCTTAGATTGATCCTGGTTTTCCAGCTTTAGTTGTATCCTGGTTTTCCAGCTTGACATGTATCCTGGTTATCCGGCTTGAGATTGATCCTGGTTTTCCAGCTTTAGATTTATCCTGGTTTTCCAGCTTTAGATTTATCCTGGCTTTCCAGCTTCAAATTTATCCTGGTTTTCCAGCTTTAGATTGATCCTGGTTTTCCAGCTTTAGATTGATCCTGGTTTTCCAGCTATAGGTTTATCCTGGTTTTCCAGCTTTAGATTGATCCTGGTTTTCCGGTTTTAGATTTATTCTGGTTTTCCAGTTTCAGACTGATCTTGGTTTTCCAGTTTCAAGTTTTACTCGTCTTCCAACTTTATATTTATCCTGGTTTTCCAGCTTGAAATTGATCCCGGTTTTCCAGTATTAAATTTTGCTGGTTTTCCAGCTTTATATTGATCCTGGTTTTCCAGCTTGGGATTGATCCTGGTTTTGCAGCTTTAGATTGATCCTGGTTTCATAGTTTTAGATTTATCCTAGTTTTGCAGTTTCAAATTTATTCTGGTTTTCCAGCTTGGGATTGATCCTGGTTTTCCAGCTTTATATTTATCCTGGTTTTCCAGCTCTAGATTTATCCTGGTTTTCCAGTTTGAGATTTATTCTGGTTTTCTAGCTTGAGATTGATCCTGGTTTTCCAGTTTAGAGTGATCCTGCTTTTCCAGTTTAGATTGATCCTGGTTTTCCAGTTTCGATTTATCCTGGTTTTCCAGCTCGAGATTTATCCTGGTTCTCCAGCTTGAGATTGAGCCTGGTTTTGCAGCTTTAGATTGATCCTGGTTTTCCAGCTTTAGATTCATCCAGGCTTTCCAGCTTTTTATTTTTCCTGGTTTTCCAGCTTTTGATTTTTCCTGGTTTTGCAGCTTTAGATTGATCCTGGTTTTGCAGCTTTAGATTGATCCTGGTTTTATAGTTTTCGATTTTTCCTGGTTTTACAGCTTTAGATTGATCCTTTATTTCTAGCTTTAGATTGATCCTGGTTTTCCAGCTTTAAATTGATCCTGGTTTTCCAGCTTTATATTTATCCTGGTTTTACAGCTCTAGATTTATCCTGGTTTTCCAAATTTAGATTCATCCTGATTTTCCATCTTGGAATTGATCCTGGTTTTCCAGTTTGAGATTTATTCTGGTTTTCTAGCTTGAGATTGATCCTGGTTTTCCAGTTTAGAGTGATCCTGCTTTTCCAGTTTAGATTGATCCTGGTTTTCCAGCTCGAGATTTATCCTGGTTCTCCAGCTTGAGACTGATCCTGGTTTTCCAGCTTGGGATTGATCCTGGTTTTCCAGCTTTAGATTGATCCTGGTTTTCCAGCTTTAGTTGTATCCTGGTTTTCCAGCTTTTGATTTTTCCTGGTTTTTCAGCTTTAGATTGATCCTGGTTTTCCAGCTTTAGATTGATCCTGGTTTTCCAGTCATAGGTTTATGCTGGTTTTCCAGCTTTAGATTGATCCTGGTTTTCCGGTTTTTGATTGATTCTGGTTTTCCAGCTTGAGATTGATCCTTGTTGTCCGGCTTGAGATTGATCCTGGTTTTCTAGCTTTAGATTTATCCTGGCTTTCCAGCTTTATATTTATCCTGGTTTTCCAGCTTGGGATTGATCCTGGTTTTCCTGCTTTAGATTGATCCTGGTTTCATAGTTTTAGATTGATCCTGGTTTTGCAGTTTCAAATTTTCCTGGTTATCCAGCTTGACATGTATCCTGGTTTTCCGGCTTTAGATTTATCCTGGTTTTTCAGCTCTAGATTCATCCAGGTTTTCCCGCTTTTGATTTTTCCTGGTTTTCCCGCTTTTGATTTTTCCTGGTTTTGCAGCTTTAGATTGATCCGGGTTTTCCAGCCTTAGATTGATCCTGGTTTTCCAGCTTTAGATTTATCCTGGCTTTCCAGCTATAGATTTATCCTGGCTTTCCAGCTATAGATTTATCCTGGTTTTCCAGCTTTAGATTTATCCTGGTTTTCCAGCTTTAGATTGATCCTGGTTTTACAGCTTGAGATGTATCCTGGTTTTTCCAGCTTTTGATTTTTCCTTGTTTTGCAGTTTTAGATTCATCCTGGTTTTCCAGCTTTAGATTTATCCTGGCTTTCCAGCTTTAAATTTATCCTGGTTTTCCAGCTTGGGATTGATCCTGGTTTTCCAGCTTTAGATTGATCCTGGTTTTATAGTTTTCGATTTTTCCTGGTTTTCCAGCTTTAGATTGATCCTTTATTTCTAGCTTTAGATTGATCCTGGTTTTCCAGCTTTAGATTGATCCTGGTTTTCCAGCTTTAGATTGATCCTGGTTTTATAGTTTTCGATTTTTCCTGGTTTTCCAGCTTTAGATTGATCCTTTATTTCTAGCTTTAGATTGATCCTTTATTTCCAGCTTTAGATTGATCCTGGTTTTCCAGCTTTAGATTGATCCTGGTTTTCCAGCTCTAGATTTATCCTGGTTTTCCAAATTTAGATTCATCCTGATTTTCCATCTTGGAATTGATCCTGGTTTTCCAGTTTGAGATTTATTCTGGTTTTCTAGCTTGAGATTGATCCTGGTTTTCCAGTTTAGAGTGATCCTGCTTTTCCAGTTTAGATTGATCCTGCTTTTCCAGTTTAGATTGATCCTGGTTTTCCAGCTCGAGATTTATCCTGGTTCTCCAGCTTGAGATTGAGCCTGGTTTTCCAGCTTGGGATTGATCCTGGTTTCCAGCTTTAGATTGATCCTGGTTTTCCAGCTTTAGTTGTATCCTGGTTTTCCAGCTTTAGTTGTATCCTGGTTTTCCAGCTTGACATGTATCCTGGTTTTCCGGCTTTAGATTGATCCTGGTTTTCCAGCTTTAGATTTATCCTGGTTTTCCAGCTTTTGATTTTTCCTGGTTTTGCAGCTTTAGATTGATCCTGGTTTTCCAGCCTTAGATTGATCCTGGTTTTCCAGCCTTAGATTGATCCTGGTTTTCCAGCTTTAGTTGTATCCTGGTTTTCCAGCTTGACATGTATCCTGGTTATCCGGCTTGAGATTGATCCTGGTTTTCCAGCTTTAGATTTATCCTGGTTTTCCAGCTTTAGATTTATCCTGGCTTTCCAGCTTCAAATTTATCCTGGTTTTCCAGCTTTAGATTGATCCTGGTTTTCCAGCTTTAGATTGATCCTGGTTTTCCAGCTATAGGTTTATCCTGGTTTTCCAGCTTTAGATTTATCCTGGTTTTCCGGTTTTAGATTTATTCTGGTTTTCCAGTTTCAGACTGATCTTGGTTTACCAGTTTCAAGTTTCACTCGTCTTCCAGCTTTATATTTATCCTGGTTTTCCAGCTTGAAATTGATCCTGGTTTTCCAGTTTTAGATTTATCCCGGTTTTCCAGTATTAAATTTTGCTGGTTTTCCAGCTTTATATTTATCCTGGTTTTCCAGCTTTAGATTGATCCTGGTTTTCCAGCTTTAGATTTATCCTGGTTTTCCAGCTTTTGATTTTTCCTGGTTTTCCAGCTTTTGATTTTTCCTGGTTTTGCAGCTTTAGATTGATCCTGGTTTTCCAGCCTTAGATTGATCCTGGTTTTCCAGCTTTAGTTGTATCCTGGTTTTCCAGCTTGACATGTATCCTGGTTTTCCGGCTTTAGATTTATCCTGGCTTTCCAGCTTCAAATTTATCCTGGTTTTCCAGCTTTAGATTGATCCTGGTTTTCCAGCTTTAGATTGATCCTGGTTTTCCAGCTATAGGTTTATCCTGGTTTTCCAGCTTTAGATTTATCCTGGTTTTCCGGTTTTAGATTTATTCTGGTTTTCCAGTTTCAGACTGATCTTGGTTTACCAGTTTCAAGTTTTACTCGTCTACCAGCTTTATATTTATCCTGGTTTTCCAGCTTGAAATTGATCCTGGTTTTCCAGTTTTAGATTTATCCCGGTTTTCCAGTATTAAATTTTGCTGGTTTTCCAGCTTTATATTTATCCTGGTTTTCCAGCTTGGGATTGATCCTGGTTTTCCAGCTTTAGATTGATCCTGGTTTTATAGTTTTAGATTTATCCTAGTTTTGCAGTTTCAAATTTATCCTGGTTTTCCAGCTTGGGATTGATCCTGGTTTTCCAGCTTTAGATTGATCCTGGTTTTATAGTTTTAGATTTATCCTAGTTTTACAGTTTCAAATTTTCCTGGTTATCCAGCTTTAGATTGATCCTGGTTATCCAGCTTTAGTTGTATCCTGGTTTTCCAGCTTGACATGTATCCTGGTTTTCCGGCTTTAGATTGATCCTGGTTTTCCGGCTTTAGATTGATCCTGGTTTTCCGGCTTTAGATTTATCCTGGTTTTTCAGCTCTAGATTCATCCAGGTTTTCCAGCTTTTGATTTTTCCTGGTTTTCCCGCTTTTGATTTTTCCTGGTTTTGCAGCTTTAGATTTATCCTGGTTTTGCAGCTTTAGATTGATCCGGGTTTTCCAGCCTTAGATTGATCCTGGTTTTCCAGCTTTAGATTGAACCAGGTTTTCCAGCTTTAGATTTATCCTGGTTTTCCAGCTTGGGATTGATCCTGGTTTTCCAGCTTTAGATTGATCCTGGTTTTATAGCTTTAGATTGATCCTTTATTTCTAGCTTTAGATTGATCCTGGTTTTCCAGCTTTAAATTGATCCTGGTTTTCCAGCTTTATATTTATCCTGGTTTTCCAGCTCTAGATTTATCCTGGTTTTCCAAATTTAGATTCATCCTAATTTTCCAGCTTTAGATTTATCCTGGTTTTCCAGCTTTAGATTGATCCTGGTTTTACAGCTTGAGATGTATCCTGGTTTTTCCAGCTTTTGATTTTTCCTGGTTTTGCAGCTTTAGATTCATCCTGGTTTTCCAGCTTTAGATTTATCCTGGCTTTCCAGCTTTAAATTTATCCTGGTTTTCCAGCTTGGGATTGATCCTGGTTTTCCAGCTTTAGATTGATCCTGGTTTTATAGCTTTAGATTGATCCTTTATTTCTAGCTTTAGATTGATCCTGGTTTTCCAGCTTTAAATTGATCCTGGTTTTCCAGCTCTAGATTTATCCTGGTTTTCCAGTTTGAGATTTATTCTGGTTTTCTAGCTTGAGATTGATCCTGGTTTTCCAGTTTAGAGTGATCCTGCTTTTCCAGTTTAGATTGATCCTGGTTTTCCAGTTTCGATTTATCCTGGTTTTCCAGCTCGAGATTGATCCTGGTTTTCCAGCTTGAGATTGAGCCTGGTTTTCCAGCTTTAGATTGATCCTGGTTTTCCAGCTTTAGATTGATCCTGGTTTTATAGTTTTAGATTTATCCTAGTTTTACAGTTTCAAATTTTCCTGGTTATCCAGCTTTAGATTGATCCTGGTTATCCAGCTTTAGTTGTGTCCTGGTTTTCCAGCTTGACATGTATCCTGGTTTTCCGGCTTTAGATTGATCCTGGTTTTCAGGCTTTAGATTTATCCTGGTTTTTCAGCTCTAGATTCGTCCAGGCTTTCCAGCTTTTTATTTTTCCTGGTTTTCCAGCTTTTGATTTTTCCTGGTTTTCCAGCTTTTGATTTTTCCTGGTTTTGCAGCTTTAGATTGATCCTGGTTTTGCAGCTTTAGATTGATCCTGGTTTTCCAGCTTGGGATTGATCCTGGTTTTCCAGCTTTAGATTGATCCTGGTTTCATAGTTTTAGATTGATCCTGGTTTTGCAGTTTCAAATTTTCCTGGTTATCCAGCTTGACATGTATCCTGGTTTTCCGGCTTTAGATTTATCCTGGTTTTTCAGCTCTAGATTCATCCAGGTTTTCCAGCTTTTTATTTTTCCTGGTTTTCCCGCTTTTGATTTTTCCTGGTTTTACAGCTTTAGATTGATCCGGGTTTTCCAGCCTTAGATTGATCCTGGTTTTCCAGCTTTAGATTTATCCTGGCTTTCCAGCTATAGATTTATCCTGGCTTTCCAGCTATAGATTTATCCTGGTTTTCCAGCTTTAGATTTATCCTGGTTTTCCAGCTTTAGATTGATCCTGGTTTTACAGCTTGAGATGTATCCTGGTTTTTCCAGCTTTTGATTTTTCCTGGTTTTGCAGCTTTAAATTCATCCTGGTTTTCCAGCTTTAGATTTATCCTGGCTTTCCAGCTTTAAATTTATCCTGGTTTTCCAGCTTGGGATTGATCCTGGTTTTCCAGCTTTAGATTGATCCTGGTTTTATAGTTTTCGATTTTTCCTGGTTTTCCAGCTTTAGATTGATCCTTTATTTCTAGCTTTAGATTGATCCTGGTTTTCCAGCTTTAGATTGATCCTGGTTTTCCAGCTTTATATTTATCCTGGTTTTCCAGCTCTAGATTTATCCTGGTTTTCCAAATTTAGATTCATCCTGATTTTCCATCTTGGAATTGATCCTGGTTTTCCAGTTTGAGAGTTATTCTGGTTTTCTAGCTTGAGATTGATCCTGGTTTTCCAGTTTAGAGTGATCCTGCTTTTCCAGTTTAGATTGATCCTGCTTTTCCAGTTTAGATTGATCCTGGTTTTCCAGCTCGAGATTTATCCTGGTTCTCCAGCTTGAGATTGAGCCTGGTTTTCCAGCTTGGGATTGATCCTGGTTTCCAGCTTTAGATTGATCCTGGTTTTCCAGCTTTAGTTGTATCCTGGTTTTCCAGCTTTAGTTGTATCCTGGTTTTCCAGCTTTAGTTGTATCCTGGTTTTCCAGCTTTAGTTGTATCCTGGTTTTCCAGCTTGACATGTATCCTGGTTTTCCGGCTTTAGATTGATCCTGGTTTTCCAGCTTTTGATTTTTCCTGGTTTTCCAGCTTTTGATTTTTCCTGGTTTTGCAGCTTTAGATTGATCCTGGTTTTCCAGCCTTAGATTGATCCTGGTTTTCCAGCTTTAGTTGTATCCTGGTTTTCCAGCTTGACATGTATCCTGGTTTTCCGGCTTTAGATTGATCCTGGTTATCCGGCTTGAGATTGATCCTGGTTTTCCAGCTTTAGATTTATCCTGGCTTTCCAGCTTTAAATTTATCCTGGTTTTCCAGCTTTAGATTGATCCTGGTTTTCCAGCTTTATATTGATCCTGGTTTTCCAGCTATAGGTTTATCCTGGTTTTCCAGCTTTAGATTTATCCTGGTTTTCCGGTTTTAGATTTATTCTGGTTTTCCAGTTTCAGACTGATCTTGGTTTACCAGTTTCAAGTTTTACTCGTCTTCCAGCTTTATATTTATCCTGGTTTTCCAGCTTGAAATTGATCCTGGTTTTCCAGTTTTAGATTTATCCCAGTTTTCCAGTATTAAATTTTGCTGGTTTTCCAGCTTTATATTTATCCTGGTTTTCCAGCTTGGGATTGATCCTGGTTTTCCAGCTTTAGATTGATCCTGGTTTTATAGTTTTAGATTTATCCTAGTTTTGCAGTTTCAAATTTATCCTGGTTTTCCAGCTTGGGATTGATCCTGGTTTTCCAGCTTTAGATTGATCCTGGTTTTATAGTTTTAGATTTATCCTAGTTTTACAGTTTCAAATTTTCCTGGTTATCCAGCTTTAGATTGATCCTGGTTATCCAGCTTTAGTTGTATCCTGGTTTTCCAGCTTGACATGTATCCTGGTTTTCCGGCTTTAGATTGATCCTGGTTTTCCGGCTTTAGATTTATCCTGGTTTTTCAGCTCTAGATTCATCCAGGTTTTCCAGCTTTTGATTTTTCCTGGTTTTCCCGCTTTTGATTTTTCCTGGTTTTGCAGCTTTAGATTTATCCTGGTTTTGCAGCTTTAGATTGATCCGGGTTTTCCAGCCTTAGATTGATCCTGGTTTTCCAGCTTTATATTTATCCTGGTTTTCCAGCTTTAGATTTATCCTGGTTTTCCAGCTTGGGATTGATCCTGGTTTTCCAGCTTTAGATTGATCCTGGTTTTATAGCTTTAGATTGATCCTTTATTTCTAGCTTTAGATTGATCCTGGTTTTCCAGCTTTAAATTGATCCTGGTTTTCCAGCTTTATATTTATCCTGGTTTTCCAGCTCTAGATTTATCCTGGTTTTCCAAATTTAGATTCATCCTAATTTTCCAGCTTTAGATTTATCCTGGTTTTCCAGCTTTAGATTGATCCTGGTTTTACAGCTTGAGATGTATCCTGGTTTTTCCAGCTTTTGATTTTTCCTGGTTTTGCAGCTTTAGATTCATCCTGGTTTTCCAGCTTTAGATTTATCCTGGCTTTCCAGCTTTAAATTTATCCTGGTTTTCCAGCTTGGGATTGATCCTGGTTTTCCAGCCTTAGATTGATCCTGGTTTTCCAGCTTTATATTTATCCTGGTTTTCCAGCTTTAGATTTATCCTGGTTTTCCAGCTTGGGATTGATCCTGGTTTTCCAGCTTTAGATTGATCCTGGTTTTATAGCTTTAGATTGATCCTTTATTTCTAGCTTTAGATTGATCCTGGTTTTCCAGCTTTAAATTGATCCTGGTTTTCCAGCTTTATATTTATCCTGGTTTTCCAGCTCTAGATTTATCCTGGTTTTCCAAATTTACATTCATCCTAATTTTCCAGCTTTAGATTTATCCTGGTTTTCCAGCTTTAGATTGATCCTGGTTTTACAGCTTGAGATGTATCCTGGTTTTTCCAGCTTTTGATTTTTCCTGGTTTTGCAGCTTTAGATTCATCCTGGTTTTCCAGCTTTAGATTTATCCTGGCTTTCCAGCTTTAAATTTATCCTGGTTTTCCAGCTTGGGATTGATCCTGGTTTTCCAGCTTTAGATTGATCCTGGTTTTATAGCTTTAGATTGATCCTTTATTTCTAGCTTTAGATTGATCCTGGTTTTCCAGCTTTAAATTGATCCTGGTTTTCCAGCTTTATATTTATCCTGGTTTTCCAGCTCTAGATTTATCCTGGTTTTCCAGTTTGAGATTTATTCTGGTTTTCTAGCTTGAGATTGATCCTGGTTTTCCAGTTTAGAGTGATCCTGCTTTTCCAGTTTAGATTGATCCTGGTTTTCCAGTTTCGATTTATCCTGGTTTTCCAGCTCGAGATTTATCCTGGTTCTCCAGCTTGAGATTGAGCCTGGTTTTGCAGCTTTAGATTGATCCTGGTTTTCCAGCTTTAGATTGATCCTGGTTTTCCAGCTATAGGTTTATCCTGGTTTTCCAGCTTTAGATTGATCCTGGTTTTCCGGTTTTAGATTTATTCTGGTTTTCCAGTTTCAGACTGATCTTGGTTTTCCAGTTTCAAGTTTTACTCGTCTTCCAACTTCATATTTATCCTGGTTTTCCAGCTTGAAATTGATCCCGGTTTTCCAGTATTAAATTTTGCTGGTTTTCCAGCTTTATATTTATCCTGGTTTTCCAGCTTGGGACTGATCCTGGTTTTGCAGCTTTAGATTGATCCTGGTTTCATAGTTTTAGATTTATCCTAGTTTTGCAGTTTCAAATTTATTCTGGTTTTCCAGCTTGGGATTGATCCTGGTTTTCCAGCTTTAGATTGATCCTGGTTTTATAGTTTTAGATTTATCCTAGTTTTACAGTTTCAAATTTTCCTGGTTATCCAGCTTTAGATTGATCCTGGTTATCCAGCTTTAGTTGTGTCCTGGTTTTCCAGCTTGACATGTATCCTGGTTTTCCGGCTTTAGATTTATCCTGGTTTTTCAGCTCTAGATTCGTCCAGGCTTTCCAGCTTTTTATTTTTCCTGGTTTTCCAGCTTTTGATTTTTCCTGGTTTTGCAGCTTTAGATTGATCCTGGTTTTGCAGCTTTAGATTGATCCTGGTTTTATAGTTTTCGATTTTTCCTGGTTTTACAGCTTTAGATTGATCCTTTATTTCTAGCTTTAGATTGATCCTGGTTTTCCAGCTTTAAATTGATCCTGGTTTTCCAGCTTTATATTTATCCTGGTTTTACAGCTCTAGATTTATCCTGGTTTTCCAAATTTAGATTCATCCTGATTTTCCATCTTGGAATTGATCCTGGTTTTCCAGTTTGAGATTTATTCTGGTTTTCTAGCTTGAGATTGATCCTGGTTTTCCAGTTTAGAGTGATCCTGCTTTTCCAGTTTAGATTGATCCTGGTTTTCCAGCTCGAGATTTATCCTGGTTCTCCAGCTTGAGACTGATCCTGGTTTTCCAGCTTGGGATTGATCCTGGTTTTCCAGCTTTAGAATGATCCTGGTTTTCCAGCTTTAGATTGATCCTGGTTTTCCGGCTTTAGATTGATCCTGGTTTTCCGGCTTTAGATTTATCCTGGTTTTTCAGCTCTAGATTCGTCCAGGCTTTCCAGCTTTTTATTTTTCCTGGTTTTCCAGCTTTTGATTTTTCCTGGTTTTGCATCTTTAGATTGATCCTGGTTTTGCAGCTTTAGATTGATCCTGGTTTTATAGTTTTTGATTTTTCCTGGTTTTATAGCTTTAGATTGATCCTTTATTTCTAGCTTTAGATTGATCCTGGTTTTCCAGCTTTAAATTGATCCTGGTTTTCCAGCTTTATATTTATCCTGGTTTTCCGGCTTTAGATTGATCCTGGTTTTCCGGCTTTAGAATGATCCTGGTTTTCCAGCTTTAGATTGATCCTGGTTTTGCAGCTTTAGATTAATCCGGGTTTTCCAGCCTTCGATTGATCCTGGTTTTCCAGCTTTAGATTGATCCGGGTTTTCCAGCCTTAGATTGATCCTGGCTTTCCAGCTTTAGATTGAACCAGGTTTTCCAGCTTTAGATTTATCCTGGCTTTCCAGCTATAGATTCATCCTGGCTTTCCAGCTATAGATTTATCCTGGTTTTCCAGCTTTAGATTTATCCTGGTTTTCCAGCTTTAGATTTATCCTGTTTTTCCAGCTTTAGAATGATCCTGGTTTTACAGCTTGAGATTGATCCTGGTTTTTCCAGCTTTTGATTTTTCCTGGTTTTGCAGCTTTAGATTCATCCTGGTTTTCCAGCTTTAGATTTATCCTGGCTTTCCAGCTTTAAATTTATCCTGGTTTTCCAGCTTGGGATTGATCCTGGTTTTCCAGCTTTAGATTGATCCTGGTTTTATAGTTTTCGATTTTTCCTGGTTTTCTAGCTTTAGATTGATCCTGGTTTTCCAGCTTTAAATTGATCCTGGTTTTCCAGCTTTATATTTTTCCTGGTTTTCCAGCTCTAGATTTATCCTGGTTTTCCAAATTTAGATTCATCCTGATTTTCCATCTTGGAATTGATCCTGGTTTTCCAGTTTGAGATTTATTCTGGTTTTCTAGCTTGAGATTGATCCTGGTTTTCCAGTTTAGAGTGATCCTGCTTTTCCAGTTTAAATTGATCCTGGTTTTCCAGCTCGAGATTTATCCTGGTTCTCCAGCTTGAGATTGATCCTGGTTTTCCAGCTTGGGATTGATCCTGGTTTTCCAGCTTTAGATTGATCCTGGTTTTCCAGCTTTAGTTGTATCCTGGTTTTCCAGCTTGACATGTATCCTGGTTTTCCGGCTTTAGATTTATCCTGGTTTTCCGGCTTTAGAATGATCCTGGTTTTCCAGCTTTTGATTTTTCCTGGCTTTCCAGCTTTAGATTGATCCTGGCTTTCCAGCTTTAGATTGATCCTGGCTTTCCAGCTTTAGATTGATCCTGGTTTTCCAGCTTTAGATTTTTCCTGGTTTTCCGGTTTTAGATTTATTCTGGTTTTCCAGTTTCAGACTGATCTTGGTTTTCCAGTTTCAAGTTTTACTCGTCTTCCAGCTTTATATTTATCCTGGTTTTCCAGCTTGAAATTGATCCTGGTTTTCCAGTTTTAGATTTATCCCGGTTTTCCAGTATTAAATTTTGCTGGTTTTCCAGCTTTATATTTATCCTGGTTTTCCAGCTTGGGATTGATCCTGGTTTTGCAGCTTTAGATTGATCCGGGTTTTCCAGCCTTCGATTGATCCTGGTTTTCCAGCTTTAGATTGATCCGGGTTTTCCAGCCTTAGATTGATCCTGGCTTTCCAGCTTTAGATTGAACCAGGTTTTCCAGCTTTAGATTTATCCTGGCTTTCCAGCTATAGATTCATCCTGGCTTTCCAGCTATAGATTTATCCTGGTTTTCCAGCTTTAGATTTATCCTGGTTTTCCAGCTTTAGAATGATCCTGGTTTTACAGCTTGAGATTGATCCTGGTTTTATAGCTTTAGATTGATCCTTTATTTCTAGCTTTAGATTGATCCTGGTTTTCCAGCTTTAAATTGATCCTGGTTTTCCAGCTTTATATTTATCCTGGTTTTCCAGCTCTAGATTTATCCTGGTTTTCCAAATTTAGATTCATCCTAATTTTCCAGCTTTAGATTTATCCTGGTTTTCCAGCTTTAGATTGATCCTGGTTTTACAGCTTGAGATGTATCCTGGTTTTTCCAGCTTTTGATTTTTCCTGGTTTTGCAGCTTTAGATTCATCCTGGTTTTCCAGCTTTAGATTTATCCTGGCTTTCCAGCTTTAAATTTATCCTGGTTTTCCAGCTTGGGATTGATCCTGGTTTTCCAGCCTTAGATTGATCCTGGTTTTCCAGCTTTATATTTATCCTGGTTTTCCAGCTTTAGATTTATCCTGGTTTTCCAGCTTGGGATTGATCCTGGTTTTCCAGCTTTAGATTGATCCTGGTTTTATAGCTTTAGATTGATCCTTTATTTCTAGCTTTAGATTGATCCTGGTTTTCCAGCTTTAAATTGATCCTGGTTTTCCAGCTTTATATTTATCCTGGTTTTCCAGCTCTAGATTTATCCTGGTTTTCCAAATTTACATTCATCCTAATTTTCCAGCTTTAGATTTATCCTGGTTTTCCAGCTTTAGATTGATCCTGGTTTTACAGCTTGAGATGTATCCTGGTTTTTCCAGCTTTTGATTTTTCCTGGTTTTGCAGCTTTAGATTCATCCTGGTTTTCCAGCTTTAGATTTATCCTGGCTTTCCAGCTTTAAATTTATCCTGGTTTTCCAGCTTGGGATTGATCCTGGTTTTCCAGCTTTAGATTGATCCTGGTTTTATAGCTTTAGATTGATCCTTTATTTCTAGCTTTAGATTGATCCTGGTTTTCCAGCTTTAAATTGATCCTGGTTTTCCAGCTTTATATTTATCCTGGTTTTCCAGCTCTAGATTTATCCTGGTTTTCCAGTTTGAGATTTATTCTGGTTTTCTAGCTTGAGATTGATCCTGGTTTTCCAGTTTAGAGTGATCCTGCTTTTCCAGTTTAGATTGATCCTGGTTTTCCAGTTTCGATTTATCCTGGTTTTCCAGCTCGAGATTTATCCTGGTTCTCCAGCTTGAGATTGAGCCTGGTTTTGCAGCTTTAGATTGATCCTGGTTTTCCAGCTTTAGATTGATCCTGGTTTTCCAGCTTTAGATTGATCCTGGTTTTCCAGCTATAGGTTTATCCTGGTTTTCCAGCTTTAGATTGATCCTGGTTTTCCGGTTTTAGATTTATTCTGGTTTTCCAGTTTCAGACTGATCTTGGTTTTCCAGTTTCAAGTTTTACTCGTCTTCCAACTTCATATTTATCCTGGTTTTCCAGCTTGAAATTGATCCCGGTTTTCCAGTATTAAATTTTGCTGGTTTTCCAGCTTTATATTTATCCTGGTTTTCCAGCTTGGGACTGATCCTGGTTTTGCAGCTTTAGATTGATCCTGGTTTCATAGTTTTAGATTTATCCTAGTTTTGCAGTTTCAAATTTATTCTGGTTTTCCAGCTTGGGATTGATCCTGGTTTTCCAGCTTTAGATTGATCCTGGTTTTATAGTTTTAGATTTATCCTAGTTTTACAGTTTCAAATTTTCCTGGTTATCCAGCTTTAGATTGATCCTGGTTATCCAGCTTTAGTTGTGTCCTGGTTTTCCAGCTTGACATGTATCCTGGTTTTCCGGCTTTAGATTGATCCTGGTTTTCCGGCTTTAGATTTATCCTGGTTTTTCAGCTCTAGATTCGTCCAGGCTTTCCAGCTTTTTATTTTTCCTGGTTTTCCAGCTTTTGATTTTTCCTGGTTTTGCAGCTTTAGATTGATCCTGGTTTTGCAGCTTTAGATTGATCCTGGTTTTATAGTTTTCGATTTTTCCTGGTTTTACAGCTTTAGATTGATCCTTTATTTCTAGCTTTAGATTGATCCTGGTTTTCCAGCTTTAAATTGATCCTGGTTTTCCAGCTTTATATTTATCCTGGTTTTACAGCTCTAGATTTATCCTGGTTTTCCAAATTTAGATTCATCCTGATTTTCCATCTTGGAATTGATCCTGGTTTTCCAGTTTGAGATTTATTCTGGTTTTCTAGCTTGAGATTGATCCTGGTTTTCCAGTTTAGAGTGATCCTGCTTTTCCAGTTTAGATTGATCCTGGTTTTCCAGCTCGAGATTTATCCTGGTTCTCCAGCTTGAGACTGATCCTGGTTTTCCAGCTTGGGATTGATCCTGGTTTTCCAGCTTTAGAATGATCCTGGTTTTCCAGCTTTAGATTGATCCTGGTTTTCCGGCTTTAGATTGATCCTGGTTTTCCGGCTTTAGATTTATCCTGGTTTTTCAGCTCTAGATTCGTCCAGGCTTTCCAGCTTTTTATTTTTCCTGGTTTTCCAGCTTTTGATTTTTCCTGGTTTTGCATCTTTAGATTGATCCTGGTTTTGCAGCTTTAGATTGATCCTGGTTTTATAGTTTTTGATTTTTCCTGGTTTTATAGCTTTAGATTGATCCTTTATTTCTAGCTTTAGATTGATCCTGGTTTTCCAGCTTTAAATTGATCCTGGTTTTCCAGCTTTATATTTATCCTGGTTTTCCGGCTTTAGATTGATCCTGGTTTTCCGGCTTTAGAATGATCCTGGTTTTCCAGCTTTAGATTGATCCTGGTTTTGCAGCTTTAGATTAATCCGGGTTTTCCAGCCTTCGATTGATCCTGGTTTTCCAGCTTTAGATTGATCCGGGTTTTCCAGCCTTAGATTGATCCTGGCTTTCCAGCTTTAGATTGAACCAGGTTTTCCAGCTTTAGATTTATCCTGGCTTTCCAGCTATAGATTCATCCTGGCTTTCCAGCTATAGATTTATCCTGGTTTTCCAGCTTTAGATTTATCCTGGTTTTCCAGCTTTAGATTTATCCTGTTTTTCCAGCTTTAGAATGATCCTGGTTTTACAGCTTGAGATTGATCCTGGTTTTTCCAGCTTTTGATTTTTCCTGGTTTTGCAGCTTTAGATTCATCCTGGTTTTCCAGCTTTAGATTTATCCTGGCTTTCCAGCTTTAAATTTATCCTGGTTTTCCAGCTTGGGATTGATCCTGGTTTTCCAGCTTTAGATTGATCCTGGTTTTATAGTTTTCGATTTTTCCTGGTTTTCTAGCTTTAGATTGATCCTGGTTTTCCAGCTTTAAATTGATCCTGGTTTTCCAGCTTTATATTTTTCCTGGTTTTCCAGCTCTAGATTTATCCTGGTTTTCCAAATTTAGATTCATCCTGATTTTCCATCTTGGAATTGATCCTGGTTTTCCAGTTTGAGATTTATTCTGGTTTTCTAGCTTGAGATTGATCCTGGTTTTCCAGTTTAGAGTGATCCTGCTTTTCCAGTTTAAATTGATCCTGGTTTTCCAGCTCGAGATTTATCCTGGTTCTCCAGCTTGAGATTGATCCTGGTTTTCCAGCTTGGGATTGATCCTGGTTTTCCAGCTTTAGATTGATCCTGGTTTTCCAGCTTTAGTTGTATCCTGGTTTTCCAGCTTGACATGTATCCTGGTTTTCCGGCTTTAGATTTATCCTGGTTTTCCGGCTTTAGAATGATCCTGGTTTTCCAGCTTTTGATTTTTCCTGGCTTTCCAGCTTTAGATTGATCCTGGCTTTCCAGCTTTAGATTGATCCTGGTTTTCCAGCTTTAGATTTTTCCTGGTTTTCCGGTTTTAGATTTATTCTGGTTTTCCAGTTTCGATTTATCCTGGTTTTCCAGCTCGAGATTTATCCTGGTTCTCCAGCTTGAGATTGAGCCTGGTTTTGCAGCTTTAGATTGATCCTGGTTTTCCAGCTTTAGATTGATCCTGGTTTTCCAGCTTTAGATTGATCCTGGTTTTCCAGCTATAGGTTTATCCTGGTTTTCCAGCTTTAGATTGATCCTGGTTTTCCGGTTTTAGATTTATTCTGGTTTTCCAGTTTCAGACTGATCTTGGTTTTCCAGTTTCAAGTTTTACTCGTCTTCCAACTTCATATTTATCCTGGTTTTCCAGCTTGAAATTGATCCCGGTTTTCCAGTATTAAATTTTGCTGGTTTTCCAGCTTTATATTTATCCTGGTTTTCCAGCTTGGGACTGATCCTGGTTTTGCAGCTTTAGATTGATCCTGGTTTCATAGTTTTAGATTTATCCTAGTTTTGCAGTTTCAAATTTATTCTGGTTTTCCAGCTTGGGATTGATCCTGGTTTTCCAGCTTTAGATTGATCCTGGTTTTATAGTTTTAGATTTATCCTAGTTTTACAGTTTCAAATTTTCCTGGTTATCCAGCTTTAGATTGATCCTGGTTATCCAGCTTTAGTTGTGTCCTGGTTTTCCAGCTTGACATGTATCCTGGTTTTCCGGCTTTAGATTGATCCTGGTTTTCCGGCTTTAGATTTATCCTGGTTTTTCAGCTCTAGATTCGTCCAGGCTTTCCAGCTTTTTATTTTTCCTGGTTTTCCAGCTTTTGATTTTTCCTGGTTTTGCAGCTTTAGATTGATCCTGGTTTTGCAGCTTTAGATTGATCCTGGTTTTATAGTTTTCGATTTTTCCTGGTTTTACAGCTTTAGATTGATCCTTTATTTCTAGCTTTAGATTGATCCTGGTTTTCCAGCTTTAAATTGATCCTGGTTTTCCAGCTTTATATTTATCCTGGTTTTACAGCTCTAGATTTATCCTGGTTTTCCAAATTTAGATTCATCCTGATTTTCCATCTTGGAATTGATCCTGGTTTTCCAGTTTGAGATTTATTCTGGTTTTCTAGCTTGAGATTGATCCTGGTTTTCCAGTTTAGAGTGATCCTGCTTTTCCAGTTTAGATTGATCCTGGTTTTCCAGCTCGAGATTTATCCTGGTTCTCCAGCTTGAGACTGATCCTGGTTTTCCAGCTTGGGATTGATCCTGGTTTTCCAGCTTTAGAATGATCCTGGTTTTCCAGCTTTAGATTGATCCTGGTTTTCCGGCTTTAGATTGATCCTGGTTTTCCGGCTTTAGATTTATCCTGGTTTTTCAGCTCTAGATTCGTCCAGGCTTTCCAGCTTTTTATTTTTCCTGGTTTTCCAGCTTTTGATTTTTCCTGGTTTTGCATCTTTAGATTGATCCTGGTTTTGCAGCTTTAGATTGATCCTGGTTTTATAGTTTTTGATTTTTCCTGGTTTTATAGCTTTAGATTGATCCTTTATTTCTAGCTTTAGATTGATCCTGGTTTTCCAGCTTTAAATTGATCCTGGTTTTCCAGCTTTATATTTATCCTGGTTTTCCGGCTTTAGATTGATCCTGGTTTTCCGGCTTTAGAATGATCCTGGTTTTCCAGCTTTAGATTGATCCTGGTTTTGCAGCTTTAGATTAATCCGGGTTTTCCAGCCTTCGATTGATCCTGGTTTTCCAGCTTTAGATTGATCCGGGTTTTCCAGCCTTAGATTGATCCTGGCTTTCCAGCTTTAGATTGAACCAGGTTTTCCAGCTTTAGATTTATCCTGGCTTTCCAGCTATAGATTCATCCTGGCTTTCCAGCTATAGATTTATCCTGGTTTTCCAGCTTTAGATTTATCCTGGTTTTCCAGCTTTAGATTTATCCTGTTTTTCCAGCTTTAGAATGATCCTGGTTTTACAGCTTGAGATTGATCCTGGTTTTTCCAGCTTTTGATTTTTCCTGGTTTTGCAGCTTTAGATTCATCCTGGTTTTCCAGCTTTAGATTTATCCTGGCTTTCCAGCTTTAAATTTATCCTGGTTTTCCAGCTTGGGATTGATCCTGGTTTTCCAGCTTTAGATTGATCCTGGTTTTATAGTTTTCGATTTTTCCTGGTTTTCTAGCTTTAGATTGATCCTGGTTTTCCAGCTTTAAATTGATCCTGGTTTTCCAGCTTTATATTTTTCCTGGTTTTCCAGCTCTAGATTTATCCTGGTTTTCCAAATTTAGATTCATCCTGATTTTCCATCTTGGAATTGATCCTGGTTTTCCAGTTTGAGATTTATTCTGGTTTTCTAGCTTGAGATTGATCCTGGTTTTCCAGTTTAGAGTGATCCTGCTTTTCCAGTTTAAATTGATCCTGGTTTTCCAGCTCGAGATTTATCCTGGTTCTCCAGCTTGAGATTGATCCTGGTTTTCCAGCTTGGGATTGATCCTGGTTTTCCAGCTTTAGATTGATCCTGGTTTTCCAGCTTTAGTTGTATCCTGGTTTTCCAGCTTGACATGTATCCTGGTTTTCCGGCTTTAGATTTATCCTGGTTTTCCGGCTTTAGAATGATCCTGGTTTTCCAGCTTTTGATTTTTCCTGGCTTTCCAGCTTTAGATTGATCCTGGCTTTCCAGCTTTAGATTGATCCTGGCTTTCCAGCTTTAGATTGATCCTGGTTTTCCAGCTTTAGATTTTTCCTGGTTTTCCGGTTTTAGATTTATTCTGGTTTTCCAGTTTCAGACTGATCTTGGTTTTCCAGTTTCAAGTTTTACTCGTCTTCCAGCTTTATATTTATCCTGGTTTTCCAGCTTGAAATTGATCCTGGTTTTCCAGTTTTAGATTTATCCCGGTTTTCCAGTATTAAATTTTGCTGGTTTTCCAGCTTTATATTTATCCTGGTTTTCCAGCTTGGGATTGATCCTGGTTTTGCAGCTTTAGATTGATCCGGGTTTTCCAGCCTTCGATTGATCCTGGTTTTCCAGCTTTAGATTGATCCGGGTTTTCCAGCCTTAGATTGATCCTGGCTTTCCAGCTTTAGATTGAACCAGGTTTTCCAGCTTTAGATTTATCCTGGTTTTCCAGCTTGAAATTGATCCTGGTTTTCCAGTTTTAGATTTATCCCGGTTTTCCAGTATTAAATTTTGCTGGTTTTCCAGCTTTATATTTATCCTGGTTTTCCAGCTTGGGATTGATCCTGGTTTTCCAGCTTTAGATTGATCCTGGTTTTATAGTTTTAGATTTATCCTAGTTTTGCAGTTTCAAATTTATCCTGGTTATCCAGCTTGGGATTGATCCTGGTTTTCCAGCTTTAGATTGATCCTGGTTTTATAGTTTTAGATTTATCCTAGTTTTGCAGTTTCAAATTTTCCTGGTTATCCAGCTTTAGATTGATCCTGGTTTTCCAGCTTTAGTTGTATCCTGGTTTTCCAGCTTGACATGTATCCTGGTTTTCCGGCTTTAGATTTATCCTGGTTTTCCGGCTTTAGAATGATCCTGGTTTTCCAGCTTTTGATTTTTCCTCGCTTTCCAGCTTTAGATTGATCCTGGCTTTCCAGCTTTAGATTGATCCTGGCTTTCCAGCTTTAGATTGATCCTGGTTTTCCAGCTTTAGATTTTTCCTGGTTTTCCGGCTTTAGATTTATCCTGGTTTTTCAGCTCTAGATTCATCCAGGTTTTCCAGCTTTTTATTTTTCCTGGTTTTCCAGCTTTTGATTTTTCCTGGTTTTGCAGCTTTAGATTGATCCTGGTTTTCCAGCTTTAGATTGAACCAGGTTTTCCAGCTTTATATTTATCCTGGTTTTCCAGCTCTAGATTTATCCTGGTTTTCCAAATTTAGATTCATCCTGATTTTCCATCTTGGAATTGATCCTGGTTTTCCAGTTTGAGATTTATTCTGGTTTTCTAGCTTGAGATTGATCCTGGTTTTCCAGTTTAGAGTGATCCTGCTTTTCCAGTTTAGATTGATCCTGGTTTTCCAGTTTCGATTTATCCTGGTTTTCCAGCTCGAGATTGATCCTGGTTTTCCAGCTTGGGATTGATCCTGGTTTTCCAGCTTTAGATTGATCCTGGTTTTCCAGCTTTAGATTGATCCTGGTTTTATAGTTTTAGATTTATCCTAGTTTTGCAGTTTCAAATTTTCCTGGTTATCCAGCTTTAGATTGATCCTGGTTTTCCAGCTTTAGTTGTATCCTGGTTTTCCAGCTTGACATGTATCCTGGTTTTCCGGCTTTAGATTTATCCTGGTTTTCCGGCTTTAGAATGATCCTGGTTTTCCAGCTTTTGATTTTTCCTCGCTTTCCAGCTTTAGATTGATCCTGGCTTTCCAGCTTTAGATTGATCCTGGCTTTCCAGCTTTAGATTGATCCTGGTTTTCCAGCTTTAGATTTTTCCTGGTTTTCCGGTTTTAGATTTATTCTGGTTTTCCAGTTTCAGACTGATCTTGGTTTTCCAGTTTCAAGTTTTACTCGTCTTCCAGCTTTATATTTATCCTGGTTTTCCAGCTTGAAATTGATCCTGGTTTTCCAGTTTTAGATTTATCCCGGTTTTCCAGTATTAAATTTTGCTGGTTTTCCAGCTTTATATTTATCCTGGTTTTCCAGCTTGGGATTGATCCTGGTTTTCCAGCTTTAGATTGATCCTGGTTTCATAGTTTTAGATTTATCCTAGTTTTGCAGTTTCAAATTTATTCTGGTTTTCCAGCTTGGGATTGATCCTGGTTTTCCAGCTTTAGATTGATCCTGGTTTTATAGTTTTAGATTTATCCTAGTTTTACAGTTTCAAATTTTCCTGGTTATCCAGCTTTAGATTGATCCTGGTTATCCAGCTTTAGTTGTGTCCTGGTTTTCCAGCTTGACATGTATCCTGGTTTTCCGGCTTTAGATTGATCCTGGTTTTCCGGCTTTAGATTTATCCTGGTTTTTCAGCTCTAGATTCATCCAGGTTTTCCAGCTTTTTATTTTTCCTGGTTTTCCAGCTTTTGATTTTTCCTGGTTTTGCAGCTTTAGATTGATCCTGGTTTTGCAGCTTTAGATTGATCCGGGTTTTCCAGCCTTAGATTGATCCTGGTTTTCCAGCTTTAGATTGAACCAGGTTTTCCAGCTTTATATTTATCCTGGTTTTCCAGCTCTAGATTTATCCTGGTTTTCCAAATTTAGATTCATCCTGATTTTCCATCTTGGAATTGATCCTGGTTTTCCAGTTTGAGATTTATTCTGGTTTTCTAGCTTGAGATTGATCCTGGTTTTCCAGTTTAGAGTGATCCTGCTTTTCCAGTTTAGATTGATCCTGGTTTTCCAGTTTCGATTTATCCTGGTTTTCCAGCTCGAGATTGATCCTGGTTTTCCAGCTTGGGATTGATCCTGGTTTTCCAGCTTTAGATTGATCCTGGTTTTCCAGCTTTAGTTGTATCCTGGTTTTCCAGCTTTAGTTGTATCCTGGTTTTCCAGCTTGACATGTATCCTGGTTTTCCGGCTTTAGATTGATCCTGGTCTTTCAGCTCTAGATTTATCCTGGCTTTCCAGCTTTAAATTTATCCTGGTTTTCCAGCTTTAGATTGATCCTGGTTTTCCAGTTTCGATTTATCCTGGTTTTCCAGCTCGAGATTGATCCTGGTTCTCCAGCTTGAGAATGATCCTGGTTTTCCAGCTTGGGATTGATCCTGGTTATCCGGCTTGAGAATGATCCTTGTTTTCCAGCTTTAGATTTATCCTGGCTTTCCAGCTTTAAATTTATCCTGGTTTTCCAGGTTTAGATTGGTCCTGGTTTTCCAGCTTTAGATTGATCCTGGTTTTCCAGCTATAGGTTTATCCTGGTTTTCCAGCTTTAGATTTATCTTGGTTTTCCGGTTTTAGATTTATTCTGGTTTTCCAGTTTCAGACTGATCTTGGTTTTCCAGTTTCAAGTTTTACTCGTCTTCCAGCTTTATATTTATCCTGGTTTTCCAGCTTGAAATTGATCCTGGTTTTCCAGTTTTAGATTTATCCCGGTTTTCCAGTATTAAATCTTGCTGGTTTTCCAGCTTTATATTTATCCTGGTTTTCCAGCTTGGGATTGATCCTGGTTTTCCAGCTTTAGATTGATCCTGGTTTTATAGTTTTAGATTTATCCTAGTTTTGCAGTTTCAAATTTATCCTGGTTTTCCAGCTTGGGATTGATCCTGGTTTTCCAGCTTTAGATTGATCCTGGTTTTATAGTTTTAGATTTATCCTAGTTTTACAGTTTCAAATTTTCCTGGTTATCCAGCTTTAGATTGATCCTGGTTATCCAGCTTTAGTTGTATCCTGGTTTTCCAGCTTGACATGTATCCTGGTTTTCCGGCTTTAGATTGATCCTGGTTTTCCGGCTTTAGATTTATCCTGGTTTTTCAGCTCTAGATTCATCCAGGTTTTCCAGCTTTTGATTTTTCCTGGTTTTCCCGCTTTTGATTTTTCCTGGTTTTGCAGCTTTAGATTTATCCTGGTTTTGCAGCTTTAGATTGATCCGGGTTTTCCAGCCTTAGATTGATCCTGGTTTTCCAGCTTTAGATTGAACCAGGTTTTCCAGCTTTAGATTTATCCTGGCTTTCCAGCTATAGATTTATCCTGGCTTTCCAGCTTTAGATTTATCCTGGTTTTCCAGCTTTAGATTTATCCTGGTTTTCCAGCTTTACATTAATCCTGGTTTTACAGCTTGAGATGTATCCTGGTTTTTCCAGCTTTTGATTTTTCCTGGTTTTGCAGCTTTAGATTCATCCTGGTTTTCCAGCTTTAGATTTATCCTGGCTTTCCAGCTTTAAATTTATCCTGGTTTTCCAGCTTGGGATTGATCCTGGTTTTCCAGCTTTAGATTGATCCTGGTTTTATAGCTTTAGATTGATCCTTTATTTCTAGCTTTAGATTGATCCTGGTTTTCCAGCTTTAAATTGATCCTGGTTTTCCAGCTTTATATTTATCCTGGTTTTCCAGCTCTAGATTTATCCTGGTTTTCCAAATTTAGATTCATCCTGATTTTCCAGCTTTAGATTTATCCTGGTTTTCCAGCTTTAGATTGATCCTGGTTTTACAGCTTGAGATGTATCCTGGTTTTTCCAGCTTTTGATTTTTCCTGGTTTTGCAGCTTTAGATTCATCCTGGTTTTCCAGCTTTAGATTTATCCTGGCTTTCCAGCTTTAAATTTATCCTGATTTTCCATCTTGGGATTGATCCTGGTTTTCCAGCTTTAGATTGATCCTGGTTTTATAGCTTTAGATTGATCCTTTATTTCTAGCTTTAGTTTGATCCTGGTTTGCCAGCTTTAGTTGTATCCTGGTTTTCCAGCTTGACATGTATCCTGGTTTTCCAAATTTAGATTCATCCTGATTTTCCATCTTGGAATTGATCCTGGTTTTCCAGTTTGAGATTTATTCTGGTTTTCTAGCTTGAGATTGATCCTGGTTTTCCAGTTTAGAGTGATCCTGCTTTTCCAGTTTAGATTGATCCTGGTTTTCCAGTTTCGATTTATCCTGGTTTTCCAGCTCGAGATTTATCCTGGTTCTCCAGCTTGAGATTGATCCTGGTTTTCCAGCTTGGGATTGATTCTGGTTTTCCAGCTTGGGATTGATCCTGGTTTTCCAGCTTTAGTTGTATCCTGGTTTTCCAGCTTTAGTTGTATCCTGGTTTTCCGGCTTGACATGTATCCTGGTTTTCCGGCTTTAGATTGATCCTGGTTATCCGGCTTTAGATTGATCCTGGTTTTATAGTTTTAGATTTATCCTAGTTTAACAGTTTCAAATTTTCCTGGTTATCCAGCTTTAGATTGATCCTGGTTATCCAGCTTTAGTTGTATCCTGGTTTTCCAGCTTGACATGTATCCTGGTTTTCCAGCTTTAGATTGATCCTGGTTTTCCAGCTATAGGTTTATCCTGGTTTTCCAGCTTTAGATTTATCTTGGTTTTCCGGTTTTAGATTTATTCTGGTTTTCCAGTTTCAGACTGATCTTGGTTTTCCAGTTTCAAGTTTTACTCGTCTTCCAGCTTTATATTTATCCTGGTTTTCCAGCTTGAAATTTATCCTGGTTTTCCAGTTTTAGATTTATCCCGGTTTTCCAGTATTAAATCTTGCTGGTTTTCCAGCTTTATATTTATCCTGGTTTTCCAGCTTGGGATTGATCCTGGTTTTCCAGCTTTAGATTGATCCTGGTTTTATAGTTTTAGATTTATCCTAGTTTTGCAGTTTCAAATTTATCCTGGTTTTCCAGCTTGGGATTGATCCTGGTTTTCCAGCTTTAGATTGATCCTGGTTTTATAGTTTTAGATTTATCCTAGTTTTACAGTTTCAAATTTTCCTGGTTATCCAGCTTTAGATTGATCCTGGTTATCCAGCTTTAGTTGTATCCTGGTTTTCCAGCTCTAGATTCATCCAGGTTTTCCAGCTTTTGATTTTTCCTGGTTTTCCCGCTTTTGATTTTTCCTGGTTTTGCAGCTTTAGATTTATCCTGGTTTTGCAGCTTTAGATTGATCCGGGTTTTCCAGCCTTAGATTGATCCTGGTTTTCCAGCTTTAGATTGAACCAGGTTTTCCAGCTTTAGATTTATCCTGGCTTTCCAGCTATAGATTTATCCTGGCTTTCCAGCTTTAGATTTATCCTGGTTTTCCAGCTTTAGATTTATCCTGGTTTTCCAGCTTTACATTAATCCTGGTTTTACAGCTTGAGATGTATCCTGGTTTTTCCAGCTTTTGATTTTTCCTGGTTTTGCAGCTTTAGATTCATCCTGGTTTTCCAGCTTTAGATTTATCCTGGCTTTCCAGCTTTAAATTTATCCTGGTTTTCCAGCTTGGGATTGATCCTGGTTTTCCAGCTTTAGATTGATCCTGGTTTTATAGCTTTAGATTGATCCTTTATTTCTAGCTTTAGATTGATCCTGGTTTTCCAGCTTTAAATTGATCCTGGTTTTCCAGCTTTATATTTATCCTGGTTTTCCAGCTCTAGATTTATCCTGGTTTTCCAAATTTAGATTCATCCTGATTTTCCAGCTTTAGATTTATCCTGGTTTTCCAGCTTTAGATTGATCCTGGTTTTACAGCTTGAGATGTATCCTGGTTTTTCCAGCTTTTGATTTTTCCTGGTTTTGCAGCTTTAGATTCATCCTGGTTTTCCAGCTTTAGATTTATCCTGGCTTTCCAGCTTTAAATTTATCCTGATTTTCCATCTTGGGATTGATCCTGGTTTTATAGCTTTAGATTGATCCTTTATTTCTAGCTTTAGTTTGATCCTGGTTTGCCAGCTTTAGTTGTATCCTGGTTTTCCAGCTTGACATGTATCCTGGTTTTCCAAATTTAGATTCATCCTGATTTTCCATCTTGGAATTGATCCTGGTTTTCCAGTTTGAGATTTATTCTGGTTTTCTAGCTTGAGATTGATCCTGGTTTTCCAGTTTAGAGTGATCCTGCTTTTCCAGTTTAGATTGATCCTGGTTTTCCAGTTTCGATTTATCCTGGTTTTCCAGCTCGAGATTTATCCTGGTTCTCCAGCTTGAGATTGATCCTGGTTCTCCAGCTTGGGATTGATTCTGGTTTTCCAGCTTGGGATTGATCCTGGTTTTCCAGCTTTAGTTGTATCCTGGTTTTCCAGCTTTAGTTGTATCCTGGTTTTCCGGCTTGACATGTATCCTGGTTTTCCGGCTTTAGATTGATCCTGGTTATCCGGCTTTAGATTGATCCTGGTTTTATAGTTTTAGATTTATCCTAGTTTAACAGTTTCAAATTTTCCTGGTTATCCAGCTTTAGATTGATCCTGGTTATCCAGCTTTAGTTGTATCCTGGTTTTCCAGCTTGACATGTATCCTGGTTTTCCAGCTTTAGATTGATCCTGGTTTTCCGGCTTTAGATTGATCCTGGTTTTCCGGCTTTAGATTTATCCTGGTTTTTCAGCTCTAGATTCATCCAGGTTTTCCAGCTTTTGATTTTTCCTGGTTTTCCCGCTTTTGATTTTTCCTGGTTTTGCAGCTTTAGATTTATCCTGGTTTTGCAGCTTTAGATTGATCCGGGTTTTCCAGCCTTAGATTGATCGTGGTTTTCCAGCTTTAGATTGAACCAGGTTTTCCAGCTTTAGATTTATCCTGGCTTTCCAGCTCTAGATTTATCCTGGTTTTCCAGCTTTAGATTTATCCTGGTTTTCCAGCTTTAGATTTATCCTGGTTTTCCAGCTTTACATTAATCCTGGTTTTACAGCTTGAGATGTATCCTGGTTTTTCCAGCTTTTGATTTTTCCTGGTTTTGCAGCTTTAGATTCATCCTGGTTTTCCAGCTTTAGATTTATCCTGGCTTTCCATCTTTAAATTTATCCTGGTTTTCCAGCTTGGGATTGATCCTGGTTTTCCAGCTTTAGATTGATCCTGGTTTTATAGCTTTAGATTGATCCTTTATTTCTAGCTTTAGATTGATCCTGGTTTTCCAGCTTTAAATTGATCCTGGTTTTCCAGCTTTATATTTATCCTGGTTTTCCAGCTCTAGATTTATCCTGGTTTTCCAAATTTAGATTCATCCTGATTTTCCAGCTTGAGATTTATCCTGGTTTTCCAGCTTGAGATGTATCCTGGTTTTACAGCTTGAGATGTATCCTGGTTTTTCCAGCTTTTGATTTTTCCTGGTTTTGCAGCTTTAGATTCATCCTGGTTTTCCAGCTTTAGATTTATCCTGGCTTTCCAGCTTTAAATTTATCCTGGTTTTACAGCTTGGGATTGATCCTGGTTTTCCAGCTTTAGATTGATCCTGGTTTTATAGCTTTAGATTGATCCTTTATTTCTAGCTTTAGTTTGAGCCTGGTTTTCCAGCTTTAGTTGTATCCTGGTTTTCCAGCTTGACATGTATCCTGGTTTTCCAAATTTAGATTCATCCTGATTTTCCATCTTGGAATTGATCCTGGTTTTCCAGTTTGAGATTTATTCTGGTTTTCTAGCTTGAGATTGATCCTGGTTTTCCAGTTTAGAGTGATCCTGCTTTTCCAGTTTAGATTGATCCTGGTTTTCCAGCTTTAGATTGATCCTGGTTTTCCAGCTTTAGTTGTATCCTGGTTTTCCAGCTTGACATGTATCCTGGTTTTCCGGCTTTAGATTGATCCTGGTTATCCGGCTTGAGATTGATCCTGGTTTTCCAGCTTTAGATTTATCCTGGCTTTCCAGCTTTAGATTTATCCTGGTTTTCCAGCTTTAGATTGGTCCTGGTTTTCCAGCTTTAGATTGATCCTGGTTTTCCAGCTATAGGTTTATCCTGGTTTTCCAGCTTTAGATTTATCCTGGTTTTCCGGTTTTAGATTTATTCTGGTTTTCCAGTTTCAGACTGATCTTGGTTTTCCAGTTTCAAGTTTTACTCGTCTTCCAGCTTTATATTTATCCTGGTTTTCCAGCTTTAGATTTATCCTGGTTTTCCAGCTTTAGATTGATCCTGGTTTTACAGCTTGAGATGTATACTGGTTTTTCCAGCTTTTGATTTTTCCTGGTTTTGCAGCTTTAGATTCATCCTGGTTTTCCAGCTTTAGATTTATCCTGGCTTTCCAGCTTTAAATTTATCCTGGTTTTCCAGCTTGGGATTGATCCTGGTTTTCCAGCTTTAGATTGATCCTGGTTTTATAGTTTTAGATTTATCCTGGTTTTGCAGCTTTAGATTGATCCTTTATTTCTAGCTTTAGTTTGATCCTGGTTTTCCAGCTTTAGTTGTATCCTGGTTTTCCAGCTTGACATGTATCCTGGTTTTCCAAATTTAGATTCATCCTGATTTTCCATCTTGGAATTGATCCTGGTTTTCCAGTTTGAGATTTATTCTGGTTTTCTAGCTTGAGATTGATCCTGGTTTTCCAGTTTAGAGTGATCCTGCTTTTCCAGTTTAGATTGATCCTGGTTTTCTAGTTTCGATTTATCCTGGTTTTCCAGCTCGAGATTTATCCTGGTTCTCCAGCTTGAGATTGATCCTGGTTTTCCAGCTTGGGATTGATCCTGGTTTTCCAGCTTGGGATTGATCCTGGTTTTCCAGCTTTAGATTGATCCTGGTTTTCCGGCTTTAGATTGATCCTGGTTTTTCAGCTCTAGATTCATCCAGGTTTTCCATCTTTTTATTTTTCCTGGTTTTCCAGCTTTTGATTTTTCCTGGTTTTGCAGCTTTAGATTGATCCTGGTTTTGCAGCTTTAGATTGATCCGGGTTTTCCAGCGTTAGATTGATCCTGGTTTTCCAGCTTTAGATTGAACCAGGTTTTCCAGCTTTAGATTTATCCTGGCTTTCCAGCTATAGATTTATCCTGGCTTTCCAGCTATAGATTTATCCTGGTTTTCCAGCTTTAGATTTATCCTGGTTTTCCAGCTTTAGATTGGTCCTGGCTTTACAGCTTGAGATGTATCCTGGTTTTTCCAGCTTTTGATTTTTCCTGGGTTTGCAGCTTTAGATTCATCCTGGTTTTCCAGCTTTAGATTTATCCTGGCTTTCCAGCTTTAAATTTATCCTGGTTTTCCAGCTTGGAATTGATCCTGGTTTTCCAGCTTTAGATTGATCCTGGCTTTATAGTTTTCGATTTTTCCTGGTTTTCCAGCCTTAGATTGATCGTGGTTTTCCAGCTTTAGATTGAACCAGGTTTTCCAGCTTTAGATTTATCCTGGCTTTCCAGCTTTAGATTTATCCTGGCTTTCCAGCTATAGATTTATCCTGGTTTTCCAGCTTTAGATTTATCCTGGCTTTCCAGCTATGGATTTATCCTGGTTTTCCAGCTTTAGATTTATCCTGGTTTTCCAGCTTTAGATTTATCCTGGTTTTCCAGCTTTACATTAATCCTGGTTTTACAGCTTGAGATGTATCCTGGTTTTTCCAGCTTTTGATTTTTACTGGTTTTGCAGCTTTAGATTCATCCTGGTTTTCCAGCTTTAGATTTATCCTGGCTTTCCAGCTTTAAATTTATCCTGGTTTTCCAGCTTGGGATTGATCCTGGTTTTCCAGCTTTAGATTGATCCTGGTTTTATAGCTTTAGATTGATCCTTTATTTCTAGCTTTAGATTGATCCTGGTTTTCCAGCTTTAAATTGATCCTGGTTTTCCAGCTTTATATTTATCCTGGTTTTCCAGCTCTAGATTTATCCTGGTTTTCCAAATTTAGATTCATCCTGATTTTCCAGCTTTAGATTTATCCTGGTTTTCCAGCTTGAGATGTATCCTGGTTTTACAGCTTGAGATGTATCCTGGTTTTTCCAGCTTTTGATTTTTCCTGGTTTTGCAGCTTTAGATTCATCCTGGTTTTCCAGCTTTAGATTTATCCTGGCTTTCCAGCTTTAAATTTATCCTGGTTTTACAGCTTGGGATTGATCCTGGTTTTCCAGCTTTAGATTGATCCTGGTTTTATAGCTTTAGATTGATCCTTTATTTCTAGCTTTAGTTTGATCCTGGTTTTCCAGCTTTAGATTGATCCTGGTTTTCCAGCTTGACATGTATCCTGGTTTTCCAAATTTAGATTCATCCTGATTTTCCATCTTGGAATTGATCCTGGTTTTCCAGTTTGAGATTTATTCTGGTTTTCTAGCTTGAGATTGATCCTGGTTTTCCAGTTTAGAGTGATCCTGCTTTTCCAGTTTAGATTGATCCTGGTTTTCCAGTTTCGATTTATCCTGGTTTTCCAGCTCGAGATTTATCCTGGTTCTCCAGCTTGAGATTGATCCTGGTTTTCCAGCTTGGGATTGATCCTGGTTTTCCAGCTTTAGATTGATCCTGGTTTTCCAGCTTTAGTTGTATCCTGGTTTTCCGGCTTTAGATTGATCCTGGTTATCCGGCTTGAGATTGATCCTGGTTTTCCAGCTTTAGATTTATCCTGGCTTTCCAGCTTTAAATTTATCCTGGTTTTCCAGCTTTAGATTGGTCCTTGTTTTCCAGCTTTAGATTGATCCTGGTTTTCCAGCTATAGGTTTATCCTGGTTTTCCAGCTTGGGATTGATCAGGGTTTTCCAGCTTTAGATTGATCCTGGTTTTATAGTTTTCGATTTTTCCTGGTTTTCCAGCTTTAGATTGATCCTTTATTTCTAGCTTTAGTTTGATCCTGGTTTTCCAGCTTTAGTTGTATCCTGGTTTTCCAGCTTGACATGTATCCTGGTTTTCCAAATTTAGATTCATCCTGATTTTCCATCTTGGAATTGATCCTGGTTTTCCAGTTTGAGATTTATTCTGGTTTTCTAGCTTGAGATTGATCCTGGTTTTCCAGTTTAGAGTGATCCTGCTTTTCCAGTTTAGATTGATCCTGGTTTTCTAGTTTCGATTTATCCTGGTTTTCCAGCTCGAGATTTATCCTGGTTCTCCAGCTTGAGATTGATCCTGGTTTTCCAGCTTGGGATTGATCCTGGTTTTCCAGCTTGGGATTGATCCTGGTTTTCCAGCTTTAGATTGATCCTGGTTTTCCAGCTTTAGTTGTATCCTGGTTTTCCGGCTTTAGATTGATCCTGGTTTTCCGGCTTTAGATTGATCCTGGTTTTCCGGCTTTAGATTGATCCTGGTTTTTCAGCTCTAGATTGATCCAGGTTTTCCATCTTTTTATTTTTCCTGGTTTTCCAGCTTTTGATTTTTCCTGGTTTTGCAGCTTTAGATTGATCCTGGTTTTGCAGCTTTAGATTGATCCGGGTTTTCCAGCGTTAGATTGATCCTGGTTTTCCAGCTTTAGATTGAACCAGGTTTTCCAGCTTTAGATTTATCCTGGCTTTCCAGCTATAGATTTATCCTGGCTTTCCAGCTATAGATTTATCCTGGCTTTCCAGCTATAGATTTATCCTGGTTTTCCAGCTTTAGATTTATCCTGGTTTTCCAGCTTTAGATTGATCCTGGCTTTACAGCTTGAGATGTATCCTGGTTTTTCCAGCTTTTGATTTTTCCTGGGTTTGCAGCTTTAGATTCATCCTGGTTTTCCAGCTTTAGATTTATCCTGGCTTTCCAGCTTTAAATTTATCCTGGTTTTCCAGCTTGGAATTGATCCTGGTTTTCCAGCTTTAGATTGATCCTGGCTTTATAGTTTTCGATTTTTCCTGGTTTTCCAGCTTTAGATTGATCCTTTATTTCTAGCTTTAGATTGATCCTGGTTTTCCAGCTTTAGTTGTATCCTGGTTTTCCAGCTTGACATGTATCCTGGTTTTCCATATTTAGATTGATCCTGGCTTTCCAGCTCTAGATTTATCCTGGTTTTCCAGTTTTAGATTGATCCTGTTGTTCCCGCTTGAAATTGATCCTGGTTTTCCGGCTTTAGATTTTTCCTGGTTTTGCATCTTTAGATTGATCCGGGTTTTCCGGCTTTAGATTTTTCCTGGTTTTGCAGCTTTAGATTGATCCGGGTTTTCCAGCCTTAGATTGATCCTGGTTTTCCAGCTTTAGATTGAACCAGGTTTTCCAGCTTTAGATTTATCCTGGCTTTCCAGCTTTAGATTGATCCTGGTTTTCCAGTTTCAAATTTTCCTCGTTTTTGAGCTTTATATTTATCCCTTTTGTCCAGCTTTAGATTGATCCTGGTTTTCCAGTTTTAGACTGATCCTGGTTTTCCATCTATAGATTTATCCTGGTTTTCCAGCTTTAAATTTATCCTGGTTTTCCAGCTTGAGATTTATCCTCCTTTTCCAGCTATAGATTTATCCTGGTTTTCCAGCTTGAAATTGATCCTGGTTTTCCATATTTAGATTGATCCTGGTTTTCCATCTATAGATTGATCCTGGTTTTCCAGCTTTAAATTTATCCTGGTTTTCCAGCTTTAGATTGGTCCTTGTTTTCCAGCTTTAGATTGATCCTGGTTTTCCAGCTATAGGTTTATCCTGGTTTTCCAGCTTTAGATTTATCCTGGTTTTCCGGTTTTAGATTTATTCTGGTTTTCCAGTTTCAGACTGATCTTGGTTTTCCAGTTTCAAGTTTTACTCGTCTTCCAGCTTTATATTTATCCTGGTTTTCCAGCTTTAGATTTATCCTGGTTTTCCAGCTTTAGATTGATCCTGGTTTTACAGCTTGAGATGTATCCTGGTTTTTCCAGCTTTTGATTTTTCCTGGTTTTGCAGCTTTAGATTCATCCTGGTTTTCCAGCTTTAGATTTATCCTGGCTTTCCAGCTTTAAATTTATCCTGGTTTTCCAGCTTGGGATTGATCAGGGTTTTCCAGCTTTAGATTGATCCTGGTTTTATAGTTTTCGATTTTTCCTGGTTTTCCAGCTTTAGATTGATCCTTTATTTCTAGCTTTAGTTTGATCCTGGTTTTCCAGCTTTAGTTGTATCCTGGTTTTCCAGCTTGACATGTATCCTGGTTTTCCAAATTTAGATTCATCCTGATTTTCCATCTTGGAATTGATCCTGGTTTTCCAGTTTGAGATTTATTCTGGTTTTCTAGCTTGAGATTGATCCTGGTTTTCCAGTTTAGAGTGATCCTGCTTTTCCAGTTTAGATTGATCCTGGTTTTCTAGTTTCGATTTATCCTGGTTTTCCAGCTCGAGATTTATCCTGGTTCTCCAGCTTGAGATTGATCCTGGTTTTCCAGCTTGGGATTGATCCTGGTTTTCCAGCTTGGGATTGATCCTGGTTTTCCAGCTTTAGATTGATCCTGGTTTTCCAGCTTTAGTTGTATCCTGGTTTTCCGGCTTTAGATTGATCCTGGTTTTCCGGCTTTAGATTGATCCTGGTTTTCCGGCTTTAGATTGATCCTGGTTTTTCAGCTCTAGATTGATCCAGGTTTTCCATCTTTTTATTTTTCCTGGTTTTCCAGCTTTTGATTTTTCCTGGTTTTGCAGCTTTAGATTGATCCTGGTTTTGCAGCTTTAGATTGATCCGGGTTTTCCAGCGTTAGATTGATCCTGGTTTTCCAGCTTTAGATTGAACCAGGTTTTCCAGCTTTAGATTTATCCTGGCTTTCCAGCTATAGATTTATCCTGGCTTTCCAGCTATAGATTTATCCTGGCTTTCCAGCTATAGATTTATCCTGGTTTTCCAGCTTTAGATTTATCCTGGTTTTCCAGCTTTAGATTGATCCTGGCTTTACAGCTTGAGATGTATCCTGGTTTTTCCAGCTTTTGATTTTTCCTGGGTTTGCAGCTTTAGATTCATCCTGGTTTTCCAGCTTTAGATTTATCCTGGCTTTCCAGCTTTAAATTTATCCTGGTTTTCCAGCTTGGAATTGATCCTGGTTTTCCAGCTTTAGATTGATCCTGGCTTTATAGTTTTCGATTTTTCCTGGTTTTCCAGCTTTAGATTGATCCTTTATTTCTAGCTTTAGATTGATCCTGGTTTTCCAGCTTTAGTTGTATCCTGGTTTTCCAGCTTGACATGTATCCTGGTTTTCCATATTTAGATTGATCCTGGCTTTCCAGCTCTAGATTTATCCTGGTTTTCCAGTTTTAGATTGATCCTGTTGTTCCCGCTTGAAATTGATCCTGGTTTTCCGGCTTTAGATTTTTCCTGGTTTTGCATCTTTAGATTGATCCGGGTTTTCCGGCTTTAGATTTTTCCTGGTTTTGCAGCTTTAGATTGATCCGGGTTTTCCAGCCTTAGATTGATCCTGGTTTTCCAGCTTTAGATTGAACCAGGTTTTCCAGCTTTAGATTTATCCTGGCTTTCCAGCTTTAGATTGATCCTGGTTTTCCAGTTTCAAATTTTCCTCGTTTTTGAGCTTTATATTTATCCCTTTTGTCCAGCTTTAGATTGATCCTGGTTTTCCAGTTTTAGACTGATCCTGGTTTTCCATCTATAGATTTATTCTGGTTTTCCAGCTTTAAATTTATCCTGGTTTTCCAGCTTGAGATTTATCCTCCTTTTCCAGCTATAGATTTATCCTGGTTTTCCAGCTTGAAATTGATCCTGGTTTTCCATATTTAGATTGATCCTGGCTTTCCAGCTTTAGATTTATACTGGTTTTCCAGTTTTAGATTGATCCTGTTGTTCCAGCTTGAAATTGATCCTGGTTTTCCAGCTTTAGATTGATCCTGGTTTTCCATCTATAGATTGATCCTGGTTTTCCAGCTTTAAATTTATCCTGGTTTTCCATATTTAGATTGATCCTGGTTTTACAGCTTGACATGTATCCTGGTTTTCCAGCTTGAAATTGATCCTGGTTTTCCAGCTTGGAATTGATCCTGGTTTTCCATATTTAGATTGATCCTGGTTTTCCAGCTTGACATGTATCCTGGTTTTCCAAATTTAGATTCATCCTGGTTTTCCATCTTGGAATTGATCCTGGTTTTCCAGTTTGAGATTTATTCTGGTTTTCTAGCTTGAGATTGATCCTGGTTTTCCAGTTTAGAGTGATCCTGCTTTTCCAGTTTAGATTGATCCTGGTTTTCCAGTTTCGGTTTATCCTGGTTTTCCAGCTCGAGATTTATCCTGGTTCTCCAGCTTGAGATTGATCCTGGTTTTCCAGTTTTAGATTTATCCCGGTTTTCCAGTTTTAAATTTTGCTGGTTTTCCAGCTTTAGATTTATCCTGGTTTTCCAGCTTGGGATTGATCCTGGTTTTCCAACTTGAAATTGATCCTTGTTTTCCAGTTTTAGATTTATCCTGGTTTTCCAGTTTTAAATTTTCCTGGTTTTCCAGCTTTAAATTGATCCTGGTTTTCCAAATTTAGATTCATCCTGGTTTTCCATCTTGGAATTGATCCTGGTTTTCCAGTTTGAGATTTATTCTGGTTTTCTAGCTTGAGATTGATCCTGGTTTTCCAGTTTAGAGTGATCCTGCTTTTCCAGTTTAGATTGATCCTGGTTTTCCAGTTTCGATTTATCCTGGTTTTCCAGCTCGAGATTTATCCTGGTTCTCCAGCTTGAGATTGATCCTGGTTTTCCAGCTTGGGATTGATCCTGGTTTTCCAGCTTTAGATTGATCCTGGTTTTATAGTTTTAGATTTATCCTGGTTTTGCAGTTTCAAATTTTCCTGGTTTTCCACCTTTAGATGTATCCTGGTTTACCAGCTTTAGTTGTATCCTGGTTTTCCAGCTTGACATGTATCCTGGTTTTCCGGCTTTAGATTGATCCTGGTTATCCGGCTTGAGATTGATCCTGGTTTTCCAGCTTTAGATTTATCCTGGCTTTCCAGCTTTAGATTGATCCTGGTTTTCCAGTTTTAGACTGATCCTGGTTTTCCATCTATAGATTTATCCTGGTTTTCCAGCTTTAAATTTATCCTGGTTTTCCAGCTTGAGATTTATCCTCCTTTTCCAGCTATAGATTTATCCTGGTTTTCCAGCTTTAGATTGATCCTGGTTTTCCGGCTTTAGATTTTTCCTGGTTTTGCAGCTTTAGATTGATCCGGGTTTTCCAGCTTTAGATTGATCCTGGTTATCCAGCTTTAGATTGAACCAGGTTTTCCAGCTTTAGATTTATCCTGGCTTTCCAGCTTTAGATTGATCCTGGTTTTCCAGTTTTAGACTGATCCTGGTTTTCCATCTATAGATTTATCCTGGTTTTCTAGCTTGAAATTGATCCTGGTTTTCCAGTTTTAGATTTATCCTAGTTTTGCAGTTTCAAATTTATCCTGGTTATCCAGCTTGGGATTGATCCTGGTTTTCCAGCTTTAGATTGATCCTGGTTTTATAGTTTTCGATTTATCCTAGTTTTGCAGTTTCAAATTTTCCTGGTTATCCAGCTTTAGATTGATCCTGGTTTTCCAGCTTTAGTTGTATCCTGGTTTTCCAGCTTGACATGTATCCTGGTTTTCCGGCTTTAAATTGATCCTGGTTTTCCGGCTTTAGATTTATCCTGGTTTTCCAGCTTTATATTTATCCTGGTTTTCCAGCTTGAAATTGATCCTGGTTTTCCAGTTTTAGATTGATCCTGGTTTTATAGTTTTAGATTTATCCTAGTTTTGCAGTTTCAAATTTATCCTGGTTATCCAGCTTGGGATTGATCCTGGTTTTCCAGCTTTAGATTGATCCTGGTTTTATAGTTTTAGATTTATCCTAGTTTTGCAGTTTCAAATTTTCCTGGTTATCCAGCTTTAGATTGATCCTGGTTTTCCAGCTTTAGTTGTATCCTGGTTTTCCAGCTTGACATGTATCCTGGTTTTCCGGCTTTAGATTTATCCTGGTTTTCCAGCTTTAGATTTATCCTGGTTTTCCGGTTTTAGATTTATTCTGGTTTTCCAGTTTCAGACTGATCTTGGTTTTCCAGTTTCAGACTGATCTTGGTTTTCCAGTTTCAAGTTTTACTCGTCTTCCAGCTTTATATTTATCCTGGTTTTCCAGCTTGAAATTGATCCTGGTTTTCCAGTTTTAGATTTATCCCGGTTTTCCAGTATTAAATTTTGCTGGTTTTCCAGCTTTATATTTATCCTGGTTTTCCAGCTTGGGATTGATCCTGGTTCTCCAGCTTTAGATTGATCCTGGTTTTATAGTTTTAGATTTATCCTAGTTTTGCAGTTTCAAATTTATCCTGGTTTTCCAGCTTGGGATTGATCCTGGTTTTCCAGCTTTAGATTGATCCTGGTTTTATAGTTTTAGATTTATCCTAGTTTTGCAGTTTCAAATTTTCCTGGTTTTCCAGCTTTAGTTGTATCCTGGTTTTCCAGCTTGACATATATCCTGGTTTTCCATATTTAGATTGATACTGGCTTTCCAGCTTTAGATTTATCCTGGTTTTCCAGTTTTAGATTGATCCTGTTGTTCCAGCTTGAAATTGATCCTGGTTTTCCGGCTTTAGATTGATCCTGGTTTTCCGGCTTTAGATTTTTCCTGGTTTTGCAGCTTTAGATTGATCCGGGTTTTCCAGCTTTAGATTGATCCTGGTTATCCAGCTTTAGATTGAACCAGGTTTTCCAGCTTTAGATTTATCCTGGCTTTCCAGCTTTAGATTGATCCTGGTTTTCCAGCTTTAGTTGTATCCTGGTTTTCCAGCTTGACATATATCCTGGTTTTCCATATTTAGATTGATACTGGCTTTCCAGCTTTAGATTTATCCTGGTTTTCCAGTTTTAGATTGATCCTGTTGTTCCAGCTTGAAATTGATCCTGGTTTTGCAGCTTTAGATTGATCCGGGTTTTCCAGCTTTAGATTGATCCTGGTTATCCAGCTTTAGATTGAACCAGGTTTTCCAGCTTTAGATTTATCCTGGCTTTCCAGCTTTTGATTGATCCTGGTTTTCCAGTTTTAGACTGATCCTGGTTTTCCATCTATAGATTTATCCTGGTTTTCCAGCTTTAAATTTATCCTGGTTTTCCAGCTTGAGATTTATCCTCCTTTTCCAGCTATAGATTTATCCTGGTTTTCCAGCTTTAGATTGATCCTGGTTTTCCGGCTTTAGATTTTTCCTGGTTTTGCAGCTTTAGATTGATCCGGGTTTTCCAGCTTTAGATTGATCCTGGTTATCCAGCTTTAGATTGAACCAGGTTTTCCAGCTTTAGATTTATCCTGGCTTTCCAGCTTTAGATTGATCCTGGTTTTCCAGTTTTAGACTGATCCTGGTTTTCCATCTATAGATTTATCCTGGTTTTCCAGCTTTAAATTTATCCTGGTTTTCCAGCTTGAGATTTATCCTCCTTTTCCAGCTATAGATTTATCCTGGTTTTCCAGCTTGAAATTGATCCTGGTTTTCCATATTTAGATTGATCCTGGCTTTCCAGCTTTAGATTTATACTGGTTTTCCAGTTTTAGATTGATCCTGTTGTTCCAGCTTGAAATTGATCCTGGTTTTCCAGCTTTAGATTGATCCTGGTTTTCCATCTATAGATTTATCCTGGTTTTCCAGCTTTAAATTTATCCTGGTTTTCCATCTTCAGATTTATCTTCCTTTTCCAGCTATAGATTTATCCTGGTTTTCCAGCTTGAAATTGATCCTGGTTTTCCATATTTAGATTGATCCTGGTTTTACAGCTTGACATGTATCCTGGTTTTACAGCTTGACATGTATCCTGGTTTTCCAGCTTTAAATTGATCCTGGTTTTCTAAATTTAGATTCATCCTGGTTTTCCATCTTGGAATTGATCCTGGTTTTCCAGTTTGCGATTTATTCTGGTTTTCTAGCTTGAGATTGATCCTGGTTTTCCAGTTTAGAGTGATCCTGCTTTTCCAGTTTAGATTGATCCTGGTTTTCCAGTTTCGGTTTATCCTGGTTTTCCAGCTCGAGATTTATCCTGGTTCTCCAGCTTGAGATTGATCCTGGTTTTCCAGCTTGGGATTGATCCTGGTTTTCCAGTTTTAGATTTATCCCGGTTTTCCAGTTTTAAATTTTGCTGGTTTTCCAGCTTTAGATTTATCCTGGTTTTCCAGCTTGGGATTGATCCTGGTTTTCCAACTTGAAATTGATCCTGGTTTTCCAGTTTTAGATTTATCCTGGTTTTCCAGTTTTAAATTTTCCTGGTTTTCCAGCTTTAGATTTAGCCTGGTTTTCCAGCTTGGGATTGATCCTGGTTTTCCAGCTTTAGATTGATCGTGGTTTTATAGTTTTAGATTCATCCTGGTTTTGCAGTTTCAAATTTTCCTGGTTTTCCAGCTTTAGATTTATCCTGGCTTTCCAGCTTTAAATTTATCCTGGTTTTCCAGCTTGGGATTGATCCTGGTTTTCCGGCTTTAGATTGATCCTGGTTTTTCGGCTTTAGATTGATCCTGGTTTTCCAGCTCTAGATTGATCCTGGTTTTCCAGCTTTTGATTTTTCCTGGTTTTCCAGCTTTTGATTTTTCCTGGTTTTCCGGCTTTAGATTGATCCTGGTTTTCCGGCTTTAGATTGATCCTGGTTTTTCAGCTTGAGATTGATCGTGGTTTTCCAGCTCTTGATTGATCCTGGTTTTCCAGCTTTTGATTTTTCCTGGTTTTCCAGCTTTTGATTTTTCCTGGTTTTCCAGCTTTAGATTGATCCGGGTTTTCCAGCCTTAGATTGATCCTGGTTTTCCAGCTTTAGATTGAACCAGGTTTTCCAGCTTTAGATTTATCCTGGCTTTCCAGCTTTAGATTTATCCTGGCTTTCCAGCTTTAGATTTATCCTGGTTTTACAGCTTGAGATGTATCCTGGTTTTCCAGCTTTATATTTATCCTGGTTTTCCAGCTCTAGATAGGCCTGGTTTTCCAACTTTAGATTTATCCTGGTTTTCCAGCTTTAGATTTATCCTGGTTTTGCAGCTTAGGATCTATCCTGGCTTTCCACTTTGAGATTTATTCTGGTTTTGTAGCTTGAGATTGATCCTGGTTTTCCAGTTTAGACTTATCCTGGTTTTGCAGCTTTAGATTTATCCTGGTTTTACAGTTTTAAATCTATGCTGGTTTTCCAGCTTTAGATTTATCCTGGTTTTCCAGCTTGGGATTGATCCTGGCTTTCCAGTTTGAGATTTATTCTGGTTTTTTTAGCTTGAGATTGATCCTGGTTTTCCAGTTTAGATTGATCCTGGTTTTCCAGCTTTAGATTGATCCTGGTTTTCCAGCTTTAGTTGTATCCTGGTTTTCCAGCTTGACATGTATCCTGGTTTTCCGGCTTTAAATTGATCCTGGTTTTCCGGCTTTAGATTTATCCTGGTTTTCCAGCTTTATATTTATCCTGGTTTTCCAGCTTGAAATTGATCCTGGTTTTCCAGTTTTAGATTGATCCTGGTTTTATAGTTTTAGATTTATCCTAGTTTTGCAGTTTCAAATTTATCCTGGTTATCCAGCTTGGGATTGATCCTGGTTTTCCAGCTTTAGATTGATCCTGGTTTTATAGTTTTAGATTTATCCTAGTTTTGCAGTTTCAAATTTTCCTGGTTATCCAGCTTTAGATTGATCCTGGTTTTCCAGCTTTAGTTGTATCCTGGTTTTCCAGCTTGACATGTATCCTGGTTTTCCGGCTTTAGATTTATCCTGGTTTTCCAGCTTTAGATTTATCCTGGTTTTCCGGTTTTAGATTTATTCTGGTTTTCCAGTTTCAGACTGATCTTGGTTTTCCAGTTTCAGACTGATCTTGGTTTTCCAGTTTCAAGTTTTACTCGTCTTCCAGCTTTATATTTATCCTGGTTTTCCAGCTTGAAATTGATCCTGGTTTTCCAGTTTTAGATTTATCCCGGTTTTCCAGTATTAAATTTTGCTGGTTTTCCAGCTTTATATTTATCCTGGTTTTCCAGCTTGGGATTGATCCTGGTTCTCCAGCTTTAGATTGATCCTGGTTTTATAGTTTTAGATTTATCCTAGTTTTGCAGTTTCAAATTTATCCTGGTTTTCCAGCTTGGGATTGATCCTGGTTTTCCAGCTTTAGATTGATCCTGGTTTTATAGTTTTAGATTTATCCTAGTTTTGCAGTTTCAAATTTTCCTGGTTTTCCAGCTTTAGTTGTATCCTGGTTTTCCAGCTTGACATATATCCTGGTTTTCCATATTTAGATTGATACTGGCTTTCCAGCTTTAGATTTATCCTGGTTTTCCAGTTTTAGATTGATCCTGTTGTTCCAGCTTGAAATTGATCCTGGTTTTCCGGCTTTAGATTGATCCTGGTTTTCCGGCTTTAGATTTTTCCTGGTTTTGCAGCTTTAGATTGATCCGGGTTTTCCAGCTTTAGATTGATCCTGGTTATCCAGCTTTAGATTGAACCAGGTTTTCCAGCTTTAGATTTATCCTGGCTTTCCAGCTTTAGATTGATCCTGGTTTTCCAGCTTTAGTTGTATCCTGGTTTTCCAGCTTGACATATATCCTGGTTTTCCATATTTAGATTGATACTGGCTTTCCAGCTTTAGATTTATCCTGGTTTTCCAGTTTTAGATTGATCCTGTTGTTCCAGCTTGAAATTGATCCTGGTTTTGCAGCTTTAGATTGATCCGGGTTTTCCAGCTTTAGATTGATCCTGGTTATCCAGCTTTAGATTGAACCAGGTTTTCCAGCTTTAGATTTATCCTGGCTTTCCAGCTTTTGATTGATCCTGGTTTTCCAGTTTTAGACTGATCCTGGTTTTCCATCTATAGATTTATCCTGGTTTTCCAGCTTTAAATTTATCCTGGTTTTCCAGCTTGAGATTTATCCTCCTTTTCCAGCTATAGATTTATCCTGGTTTTCCAGCTTTAGATTGATCCTGGTTTTCCGGCTTTAGATTTTTCCTGGTTTTGCAGCTTTAGATTGATCCGGGTTTTCCAGCTTTAGATTGATCCTGGTTATCCAGCTTTAGATTGAACCAGGTTTTCCAGCTTTAGATTTATCCTGGCTTTCCAGCTTTAGATTGATCCTGGTTTTCCAGTTTTAGACTGATCCTGGTTTTCCATCTATAGATTTATCCTGGTTTTCCAGCTTTAAATTTATCCTGGTTTTCCAGCTTGAGATTTATCCTCCTTTTCCAGCTATAGATTTATCCTGGTTTTCCAGCTTGAAATTGATCCTGGTTTTCCATATTTAGATTGATCCTGGCTTTCCAGCTTTAGATTTATACTGGTTTTCCAGTTTTAGATTGATCCTGTTGTTCCAGCTTGAAATTGATCCTGGTTTTCCAGCTTTAGATTGATCCTGGTTTTCCATCTATAGATTTATCCTGGTTTTCCAGCTTTAAATTTATCCTGGTTTTCCATCTTCAGATTTATCTTCCTTTTCCAGCTATAGATTTATCCTGGTTTTCCAGCTTGAAATTGATCCTGGTTTTCCATATTTAGATTGATCCTGGTTTTACAGCTTGACATGTATCCTGGTTTTACAGCTTGACATGTATCCTGGTTTTCCAGCTTTAAATTGATCCTGGTTTTCTAAATTTAGATTCATCCTGGTTTTCCATCTTGGAATTGATCCTGGTTTTCCAGTTTGCGATTTATTCTGGTTTTCTAGCTTGAGATTGATCCTGGTTTTCCAGTTTAGAGTGATCCTGCTTTTCCAGTTTAGATTGATCCTGGTTTTCCAGTTTCGGTTTATCCTGGTTTTCCAGCTCGAGATTTATCCTGGTTCTCCAGCTTGAGATTGATCCTGGTTTTCCAGCTTGGGATTGATCCTGGTTTTCCAGTTTTAGATTTATCCCGGTTTTCCAGTTTTAAATTTTGCTGGTTTTCCAGCTTTAGATTTATCCTGGTTTTCCAGCTTGGGATTGATCCTGGTTTTCCAACTTGAAATTGATCCTGGTTTTCCAGTTTTAGATTTATCCTGGTTTTCCAGTTTTAAATTTTCCTGGTTTTCCAGCTTTAGATTTAGCCTGGTTTTCCAGCTTGGGATTGATCCTGGTTTTCCAGCTTTAGATTGATCGTGGTTTTATAGTTTTAGATTCATCCTGGTTTTGCAGTTTCAAATTTTCCTGGTTTTCCAGCTTTAGATTTATCCTGGCTTTCCAGCTTTAAATTTATCCTGGTTTTCCAGCTTGGGATTGATCCTGGTTTTCCGGCTTTAGATTGATCCTGGTTTTTCGGCTTTAGATTGATCCTGGTTTTCCAGCTCTAGATTGATCCTGGTTTTCCAGCTTTTGATTTTTCCTGGTTTTCCAGCTTTTGATTTTTCCTGGTTTTCCGGCTTTAGATTGATCCTGGTTTTCCGGCTTTAGATTGATCCTGGTTTTTCAGCTTGAGATTGATCGTGGTTTTCCAGCTCTTGATTGATCCTGGTTTTCCAGCTTTTGATTTTTCCTGGTTTTCCAGCTTTTGATTTTTCCTGGTTTTCCAGCTTTAGATTGATCCGGGTTTTCCAGCCTTAGATTGATCCTGGTTTTCCAGCTTTAGATTGAACCAGGTTTTCCAGCTTTAGATTTATCCTGGCTTTCCAGCTTTAGATTTATCCTGGCTTTCCAGCTTTAGATTTATCCTGGTTTTACAGCTTGAGATGTATCCTGGTTTTCCAGCTTTATATTTATCCTGGTTTTCCAGCTCTAGATAGGCCTGGTTTTCCAACTTTAGATTGATCCTGGTTATCCAGCTTTAGATTGAACCAGGTTTTCCAGCTTTAGATTTATCCTGGCTTTCCAGCTTTTGATTGATCCTGGTTTTCCAGTTTTAGACTGATCCTGGTTTTCCATCTATAGATTTATCCTGGTTTTCCAGCTTTAAATTTATCCTGGTTTTCCAGCTTGAGATTTATCCTCCTTTTCCAGCTATAGATTTATCCTGGTTTTCCAGCTTTAGATTGATCCTGGTTTTCCGGCTTTAGATTTTTCCTGGTTTTGCAGCTTTAGATTGATCCGGGTTTTCCAGCTTTAGATTGATCCTGGTTATCCAGCTTTAGATTGAACCAGGTTTTCCAGCTTTAGATTTATCCTGGCTTTCCAGCTTTAGATTGATCCTGGTTTTCCAGTTTTAGACTGATCCTGGTTTTCCATCTATAGATTTATCCTGGTTTTCCAGCTTTAAATTTATCCTGGTTTTCCAGCTTGAGATTTATCCTCCTTTTCCAGCTATAGATTTATCCTGGTTTTCCAGCTTGAAATTGATCCTGGTTTTCCATATTTAGATTGATCCTGGCTTTCCAGCTTTAGATTTATACTGGTTTTCCAGTTTTAGATTGATCCTGTTGTTCCAGCTTGAAATTGATCCTGGTTTTCCAGCTTTAGATTGATCCTGGTTTTCCATCTATAGATTTATCCTGGTTTTCCAGCTTTAAATTTATCCTGGTTTTCCATCTTCAGATTTATCTTCCTTTTCCAGCTATAGATTTATCCTGGTTTTCCAGCTTGAAATTGATCCTGGTTTTCCATATTTAGATTGATCCTGGTTTTACAGCTTGACATGTATCCTGGTTTTACAGCTTGACATGTATCCTGGTTTTCCAGCTTTAAATTGATCCTGGTTTTCTAAATTTAGATTCATCCTGGTTTTCCATCTTGGAATTGATCCTGGTTTTCCAGTTTGCGATTTATTCTGGTTTTCTAGCTTGAGATTGATCCTGGTTTTCCAGTTTAGAGTGATCCTGCTTTTCCAGTTTAGATTGATCCTGGTTTTCCAGTTTCGGTTTATCCTGGTTTTCCAGCTCGAGATTTATCCTGGTTCTCCAGCTTGAGATTGATCCTGGTTTTCCAGCTTGGGATTGATCCTGGTTTTCCAGTTTTAGATTTATCCCGGTTTTCCAGTTTTAAATTTTGCTGGTTTTCCAGCTTTAGATTTATCCTGGTTTTCCAGCTTGGGATTGATCCTGGTTTTCCAACTTGAAATTGATCCTGGTTTTCCAGTTTTAGATTTATCCTGGTTTTCCGGCTTTAGATTTTTCCTGGTTTTGCAGCTTTAGATTGATCCTGGTTATCCAGCTTTAGATTGAACCAGGTTTTCCAGCTTTAGATTTATCCTGGCTTTCCAGCTTTAGATTGATCCTGGTTTTCCAGTTTTAGACTGATCCTGGTTTTCCATCTATAGATTTATCCTGGTTTTCCAGCTTTAAATTTATCCTGGTTTTCCAGCTTGAGATTTATCCTCCTTTTCCAGCTATAGATTTATCCTGGTTTTCCAGCTTGAAATTGATCCTGGTTTTCCATATTTAGATTGATCCTGGCTTTCCAGCTTTAGATTTATACTGGTTTTCCAGTTTTAGATTGATCCTGTTGTTCCAGCTTGAAATTGATCCTGGTTTTCCAGCTTTAGATTGATCCTGGTTTTCCATCTATAGATTTATCCTGGTTTTCCAGCTTTAAATTTATCCTGGTTTTCCATCTTCAGATTTATCTTCCTTTTCCAGCTATAGATTTATCCTGGTTTTCCAGCTTGAAATTGATCCTGGTTTTCCATATTTAGATTGATCCTGGTTTTACAGCTTGACATGTATCCTGGTTTTACAGCTTGACATGTATCCTGGTTTTCCAGCTTTAAATTGATCCTGGTTTTCTAAATTTAGATTCATCCTGGTTTTCCATCTTGGAATTGATCCTGGTTTTCCAGTTTGCGATTTATTCTGGTTTTCTAGCTTGAGATTGATCCTGGTTTTCCAGTTTAGAGTGATCCTGCTTTTCCAGTTTAGATTGATCCTGGTTTTCCAGTTTCGGTTTATCCTGGTTTTCCAGCTCGAGATTTATCCTGGTTCTCCAGCTTGAGATTGATCCTGGTTTTCCAGCTTGGGATTGATCCTGGTTTTCCAGTTTTAGATTTATCCCGGTTTTCCAGTTTTAAATTTTGCTGGTTTTCCAGCTTTAGATTTATCCTGGTTTTCCAGCTTGGGATTGATCCTGGTTTTCCAACTTGAAATTGATCCTGGTTTTCCAGTTTTAGATTTATCCTGGTTTTCCAGTTTTAAATTTTCCTGGTTTTCCAGCTTTAGATTTAGCCTGGTTTTCCAGCTTGGGATTGATCCTGGTTTTCCAGCTTTAGATTGATCGTGGTTTTATAGTTTTAGATTCATCCTGGTTTTGCAGTTTCAAATTTTCCTGGTTTTCCAGCTTTAGATTTATCCTGGCTTTCCAGCTTTAAATTTATCCTGGTTTTCCAGCTTGGGATTGATCCTGGTTTTCCGGCTTTAGATTGATCCTGGTTTTTCGGCTTTAGATTGATCCTGGTTTTCCAGCTCTAGATTGATCCTGGTTTTCCAGCTTTTGATTTTTCCTGGTTTTCCAGCTTTTGATTTTTCCTGGTTTTCCGGCTTTAGATTGATCCTGGTTTTCCGGCTTTAGATTGATCCTGGTTTTTCAGCTTGAGATTGATCGTGGTTTTCCAGCTCTTGATTGATCCTGGTTTTCCAGCTTTTGATTTTTCCTGGTTTTCCAGCTTTTGATTTTTCCTGGTTTTCCAGCTTTAGATTGATCCGGGTTTTCCAGCCTTAGATTGATCCTGGTTTTCCAGCTTTAGATTGAACCAGGTTTTCCAGCTTTAGATTTATCCTGGCTTTCCAGCTTTAGATTTATCCTGGCTTTCCAGCTTTAGATTTATCCTGGTTTTACAGCTTGAGATGTATCCTGGTTTTCCAGCTTTATATTTATCCTGGTTTTCCAGCTCTAGATAGGCCTGGTTTTCCAACTTTAGATTTATCCTGGTTTTCCAGCTTTAGATTTATCCTGGTTTTGCAGCTTAGGATCTATCCTGGCTTTCCACTTTGAGATTTATTCTGGTTTTGTAGCTTGAGATTGATCCTGGTTTTCCAGTTTAGACTTATCCTGGTTTTGCAGCTTTAGATTTATCCTGGTTTTACAGTTTTAAATCTATGCTGGTTTTCCAGCTTTAGATTTATCCTGGTTTTCCAGCTTGGGATTGATCCTGGCTTTCCAGTTTGAGATTTATTCTGGTTTTTTTAGCTTGAGATTGATCCTGGTTTTCCAGTTTAGATTGATCCTGGTTTTCCAGCTTTAGATTGATCCTGGTTTTCCAGCTTTAGTTGTATCCTGGTTTTCCAGCTTGACATGTATCCTGGTTTTCCGGCTTTAAATTGATCCTGGTTTTCCGGCTTTAGATTTATCCTGGTTTTCCAGCTTTATATTTATCCTGGTTTTCCAGCTTGAAATTGATCCTGGTTTTCCAGTTTTAGATTGATCCTGGTTTTATAGTTTTAGATTTATCCTAGTTTTGCAGTTTCAAATTTATCCTGGTTATCCAGCTTGGGATTGATCCTGGTTTTCCAGCTTTAGATTGATCCTGGTTTTATAGTTTTAGATTTATCCTAGTTTTGCAGTTTCAAATTTTCCTGGTTATCCAGCTTTAGATTGATCCTGGTTTTCCAGCTTTAGTTGTATCCTGGTTTTCCAGCTTGACATGTATCCTGGTTTTCCGGCTTTAGATTTATCCTGGTTTTCCAGCTTTAGATTTATCCTGGTTTTCCGGTTTTAGATTTATTCTGGTTTTCCAGTTTCAGACTGATCTTGGTTTTCCAGTTTCAGACTGATCTTGGTTTTCCAGTTTCAAGTTTTACTCGTCTTCCAGCTTTATATTTATCCTGGTTTTCCAGCTTGAAATTGATCCTGGTTTTCCAGTTTTAGATTTATCCCGGTTTTCCAGTATTAAATTTTGCTGGTTTTCCAGCTTTATATTTATCCTGGTTTTCCAGCTTGGGATTGATCCTGGTTCTCCAGCTTTAGATTGATCCTGGTTTTATAGTTTTAGATTTATCCTAGTTTTGCAGTTTCAAATTTATCCTGGTTTTCCAGCTTGGGATTGATCCTGGTTTTCCAGCTTTAGATTGATCCTGGTTTTATAGTTTTAGATTTATCCTAGTTTTGCAGTTTCAAATTTTCCTGGTTTTCCAGCTTTAGTTGTATCCTGGTTTTCCAGCTTGACATATATCCTGGTTTTCCATATTTAGATTGATACTGGCTTTCCAGCTTTAGATTTATCCTGGTTTTCCAGTTTTAGATTGATCCTGTTGTTCCAGCTTGAAATTGATCCTGGTTTTCCGGCTTTAGATTGATCCTGGTTTTCCGGCTTTAGATTTTTCCTGGTTTTGCAGCTTTAGATTGATCCGGGTTTTCCAGCTTTAGATTGATCCTGGTTATCCAGCTTTAGATTGAACCAGGTTTTCCAGCTTTAGATTTATCCTGGCTTTCCAGCTTTAGATTGATCCTGGTTTTCCAGCTTTAGTTGTATCCTGGTTTTCCAGCTTGACATATATCCTGGTTTTCCATATTTAGATTGATACTGGCTTTCCAGCTTTAGATTTATCCTGGTTTTCCAGTTTTAGATTGATCCTGTTGTTCCAGCTTGAAATTGATCCTGGTTTTGCAGCTTTAGATTGATCCGGGTTTTCCAGCTTTAGATTGATCCTGGTTATCCAGCTTTAGATTGAACCAGGTTTTCCAGCTTTAGATTTATCCTGGCTTTCCAGCTTTTGATTGATCCTGGTTTTCCAGTTTTAGACTGATCCTGGTTTTCCATCTATAGATTTATCCTGGTTTTCCAGCTTTAAATTTATCCTGGTTTTCCAGCTTGAGATTTATCCTCCTTTTCCAGCTATAGATTTATCCTGGTTTTCCAGCTTTAGATTGATCCTGGTTTTCCAGTTTTAGATTTATCCTGGTTTTCCGGCTTTAGATTTTTCCTGGTTTTGCAGCTTTAGATTGATCCTGGTTATCCAGCTTTAGATTGAACCAGGTTTTCCAGCTTTAGATTTATCCTGGCTTTCCAGCTTTAGATTGATCCTGGTTTTCCAGTTTTAGACTGATCCTGGTTTTCCATCTATAGATTTATCCTGGTTTTCCAGCTTTAAATTTATCCTGGTTTTCCAGCTTGAGATTTATCCTCCTTTTCCAGCTATAGATTTATCCTGGTTTTCCAGCTTGAAATTGATCCTGGTTTTCCATATTTAGATTGATCCTGGCTTTCCAGCTTTAGATTTATACTGGTTTTCCAGTTTTAGATTGATCCTGTTGTTCCAGCTTGAAATTGATCCTGGTTTTCCAGCTTTAGATTGATCCTGGTTTTCCATCTATAGATTTATCCTGGTTTTCCAGCTTTAAATTTATCCTGGTTTTCCATCTTCAGATTTATCTTCCTTTTCCAGCTATAGATTTATCCTGGTTTTCCAGCTTGAAATTGATCCTGGTTTTCCATATTTAGATTGATCCTGGTTTTACAGCTTGACATGTATCCTGGTTTTACAGCTTGACATGTATCCTGGTTTTCCAGCTTTAAATTGATCCTGGTTTTCTAAATTTAGATTCATCCTGGTTTTCCATCTTGGAATTGATCCTGGTTTTCCAGTTTGCGATTTATTCTGGTTTTCTAGCTTGAGATTGATCCTGGTTTTCCAGTTTAGAGTGATCCTGCTTTTCCAGTTTAGATTGATCCTGGTTTTCCAGTTTCGGTTTATCCTGGTTTTCCAGCTCGAGATTTATCCTGGTTCTCCAGCTTGAGATTGATCCTGGTTTTCCAGCTTGGGATTGATCCTGGTTTTCCAGTTTTAGATTTATCCCGGTTTTCCAGTTTTAAATTTTGCTGGTTTTCCAGCTTTAGATTTATCCTGGTTTTCCAGCTTGGGATTGATCCTGGTTTTCCAACTTGAAATTGATCCTGGTTTTCCAGTTTTAGATTTATCCTGGTTTTCCAGTTTTAAATTTTCCTGGTTTTCCAGCTTTAGATTTAGCCTGGTTTTCCAGCTTGGGATTGATCCTGGTTTTCCAGCTTTAGATTGATCGTGGTTTTATAGTTTTAGATTCATCCTGGTTTTGCAGTTTCAAATTTTCCTGGTTTTCCAGCTTTAGATTTATCCTGGCTTTCCAGCTTTAAATTTATCCTGGTTTTCCAGCTTGGGATTGATCCTGGTTTTCCGGCTTTAGATTGATCCTGGTTTTTCGGCTTTAGATTGATCCTGGTTTTCCAGCTCTAGATTGATCCTGGTTTTCCAGCTTTTGATTTTTCCTGGTTTTCCAGCTTTTGATTTTTCCTGGTTTTCCGGCTTTAGATTGATCCTGGTTTTCCGGCTTTAGATTGATCCTGGTTTTTCAGCTTGAGATTGATCGTGGTTTTCCAGCTCTTGATTGATCCTGGTTTTCCAGCTTTTGATTTTTCCTGGTTTTCCAGCTTTTGATTTTTCCTGGTTTTCCAGCTTTAGATTGATCCGGGTTTTCCAGCCTTAGATTGATCCTGGTTTTCCAGCTTTAGATTGAACCAGGTTTTCCAGCTTTAGATTTATCCTGGCTTTCCAGCTTTAGATTTATCCTGGCTTTCCAGCTTTAGATTTATCCTGGTTTTACAGCTTGAGATGTATCCTGGTTTTCCAGCTTTATATTTATCCTGGTTTTCCAGCTCTAGATAGGCCTGGTTTTCCAACTTTAGATTTATCCTGGTTTTCCAGCTTTAGATTTATCCTGGTTTTGCAGCTTAGGATCTATCCTGGCTTTCCACTTTGAGATTTATTCTGGTTTTGTAGCTTGAGATTGATCCTGGTTTTCCAGTTTAGACTTATCCTGGTTTTGCAGCTTTAGATTTATCCTGGTTTTACAGTTTTAAATCTATGCTGGTTTTCCAGCTTTAGATTTATCCTGGTTTTCCAGCTTGGGATTGATCCTGGCTTTCCAGTTTGAGATTTATTCTGGTTTTTTTAGCTTGAGATTGATCCTGGTTTTCCAGTTTAGATTGATCCTGGTTTTCCAGCTTTAGATTGATCCTGGTTTTCCAGCTTTAGTTGTATCCTGGTTTTCCAGCTTGACATGTATCCTGGTTTTCCGGCTTTAAATTGATCCTGGTTTTCCGGCTTTAGATTTATCCTGGTTTTCCAGCTTTATATTTATCCTGGTTTTCCAGCTTGAAATTGATCCTGGTTTTCCAGTTTTAGATTGATCCTGGTTTTATAGTTTTAGATTTATCCTAGTTTTGCAGTTTCAAATTTATCCTGGTTATCCAGCTTGGGATTGATCCTGGTATTCCAGCTTTAGATTGATCCTGGTTTTATAGTTTTAGATTTATCCTAGTTTTGCAGTTTCAAATTTTCCTGGTTATCCAGCTTTAGATTGATCCTGGTTTTCCAGCTTTAGTTGTATCCTGGTTTTCCAGCTTGACATGTATCCTGGTTTTCCGGCTTTAGATTTATCCTGGTTTTCCAGCTTTAGATTTATCCTGGTTTTCCGGTTTTAGATTTATTCTGGTTTTCCAGTTTCAGACTGATCTTGGTTTTCCAGTTTCAGACTGATCTTGGTTTTCCAGTTTCAAGTTTTACTCGTCTTCCAGCTTTATATTTATCCTGGTTTTCCAGCTTGAAATTGATCCTGGTTTTCCAGTTTTAGATTTATCCCGGTTTTCCAGTATTAAATTTTGCTGGTTTTCCAGCTTTATATTTATCCTGGTTTTCCAGCTTGGGATTGATCCTGGTTCTCCAGCTTTAGATTGATCCTGGTTTTATAGTTTTAGATTTATCCTAGTTTTGCAGTTTCAAATTTATCCTGGTTTTCCAGCTTGGGATTGATCCTGGTTTTCCAGCTTTAGATTGATCCTGGTTTTATAGTTTTAGATTTATCCTAGTTTTGCAGTTTCAAATTTTCCTGGTTTTCCAGCTTTAGTTGTATCCTGGTTTTCCAGCTTGACATATATCCTGGTTTTCCATATTTAGATTGATACTGGCTTTCCAGCTTTAGATTTATCCTGGTTTTCCAGTTTTAGATTGATCCTGTTGTTCCAGCTTGAAATTGATCCTGGTTTTCCGGCTTTAGATTGATCCTGGTTTTCCGGCTTTAGATTTTTCCTGGTTTTGCAGCTTTAGATTGATCCGGGTTTTCCAGCTTTAGATTGATCCTGGTTATCCAGCTTTAGATTGAACCAGGTTTTCCAGCTTTAGATTTATCCTGGCTTTCCAGCTTTAGATTGATCCTGGTTTTCCAGCTTTAGTTGTATCCTGGTTTTCCAGCTTGACATATATCCTGGTTTTCCATATTTAGATTGATACTGGCTTTCCAGCTTTAGATTTATCCTGGTTTTCCAGTTTTAGATTGATCCTGTTGTTCCAGCTTGAAATTGATCCTGGTTTTGCAGCTTTAGATTGATCCGGGTTTTCCAGCTTTAGATTGATCCTGGTTATCCAGCTTTAGATTGAACCAGGTTTTCCAGCTTTAGATTTATCCTGGCTTTCCAGCTTTTGATTGATCCTGGTTTTCCAGTTTTAGACTGATCCTGGTTTTCCATCTATAGATTTATCCTGGTTTTCCAGCTTTAAATTTATCCTGGTTTTCCAGCTTGAGATTTATCCTCCTTTTCCAGCTATAGATTTATCCTGGTTTTCCAGCTTTAGATTGATCCTGGTTTTCCGGCTTTAGATTTTTCCTGGTTTTGCAGCTTTAGATTGATCCGGGTTTTCCAGCTTTAGATTGATCCTGGTTATCCAGCTTTAGATTGAACCAGGTTTTCCAGCTTTAGATTTATCCTGGCTTTCCAGCTTTAGATTGATCCTGGTTTTCCAGTTTTAGACTGATCCTGGTTTTCCATCTATAGATTTATCCTGGTTTTCCAGCTTTAAATTTATCCTGGTTTTCCAGCTTGAGATTTATCCTCCTTTTCCAGCTATAGATTTATCCTGGTTTTCCAGCTTGAAATTGATCCTGGTTTTCCATATTTAGATTGATCCTGGCTTTCCAGCTTTAGATTTATACTGGTTTTCCAGTTTTAGATTGATCCTGTTGTTCCAGCTTGAAATTGATCCTGGTTTTCCAGCTTTAGATTGATCCTGGTTTTCCATCTATAGATTTATCCTGGTTTTCCAGCTTTAAATTTATCCTGGTTTTCCATCTTCAGATTTATCTTCCTTTTCCAGCTATAGATTTATCCTGGTTTTCCAGCTTGAAATTGATCCTGGTTTTCCATATTTAGATTGATCCTGGTTTTACAGCTTGACATGTATCCTGGTTTTACAGCTTGACATGTATCCTGGTTTTCCAGCTTTAAATTGATCCTGGTTTTCTAAATTTAGATTCATCCTGGTTTTCCATCTTGGAATTGATCCTGGTTTTCCAGTTTGCGATTTATTCTGGTTTTCTAGCTTGAGATTGATCCTGGTTTTCCAGTTTAGAGTGATCCTGCTTTTCCAGTTTAGATTGATCCTGGTTTTCCAGTTTCGGTTTATCCTGGTTTTCCAGCTCGAGATTTATCCTGGTTCTCCAGCTTGAGATTGATCCTGGTTTTCCAGCTTGGGATTGATCCTGGTTTTCCAGTTTTAGATTTATCCCGGTTTTCCAGTTTTAAATTTTGCTGGTTTTCCAGCTTTAGATTTATCCTGGTTTTCCAGCTTGGGATTGATCCTGGTTTTCCAACTTGAAATTGATCCTGGTTTTCCAGTTTTAGATTTATCCTGGTTTTCCAGTTTTAAATTTTCCTGGTTTTCCAGCTTTAGATTTAGCCTGGTTTTCCAGCTTGGGATTGATCCTGGTTTTCCAGCTTTAGATTGATCGTGGTTTTATAGTTTTAGATTCATCCTGGTTTTGCAGTTTCAAATTTTCCTGGTTTTCCAGCTTTAGATTTATCCTGGCTTTCCAGCTTTAAATTTATCCTGGTTTTCCAGCTTGGGATTGATCCTGGTTTTCCGGCTTTAGATTGATCCTGGTTTTTCGGCTTTAGATTGATCCTGGTTTTCCAGCTCTAGATTGATCCTGGTTTTCCAGCTTTTGATTTTTCCTGGTTTTCCAGCTTTTGATTTTTCCTGGTTTTCCGGCTTTAGATTGATCCTGGTTTTCCGGCTTTAGATTGATCCTGGTTTTTCAGCTTGAGATTGATCGTGGTTTTCCAGCTCTTGATTGATCCTGGTTTTCCAGCTTTTGATTTTTCCTGGTTTTCCAGCTTTTGATTTTTCCTGGTTTTCCAGCTTTAGATTGATCCGGGTTTTCCAGCCTTAGATTGATCCTGGTTTTCCAGCTTTAGATTGAACCAGGTTTTCCAGCTTTAGATTTATCCTGGCTTTCCAGCTTTAGATTTATCCTGGCTTTCCAGCTTTAGATTTATCCTGGTTTTACAGCTTGAGATGTATCCTGGTTTTCCAGCTTTATATTTATCCTGGTTTTCCAGCTCTAGATAGGCCTGGTTTTCCAACTTTAGATTTATCCTGGTTTTCCAGCTTTAGATTTATCCTGGTTTTGCAGCTTAGGATCTATCCTGGCTTTCCACTTTGAGATTTATTCTGGTTTTGTAGCTTGAGATTGATCCTGGTTTTCCAGTTTAGACTTATCCTGGTTTTGCAGCTTTAGATTTATCCTGGTTTTACAGTTTTAAATCTATGCTGGTTTTCCAGCTTTAGATTTATCCTGGTTTTCCAGCTTGGGATTGATCCTGGCTTTCCAGTTTGAGATTTATTCTGGTTTTTTTAGCTTGAGATTGATCCTGGTTTTCCAGTTTAGATTGATCCTGGTTTTCCAGCTTTAGATTGATCCTGGTTTTCTAGCTCTAGATAGTCCTGGTTTTCCAATTTTAGATTTATCCTGGTTTTCCAGCTTTAGATTTATCCTTGTTTTCCAACTTGGGACTGATCCTGGTTTTCCAGCTCTTGATTTATCCTGGTTTTCCAGCTCTAGATTTATCCCGGTTTTCCAGCTTGAGATTAATTCTGGTTTTCTATCTTGAGATTGATCCTGGTTTTCCAGTTTAGATTTATCCTGGCTTTCCAGCTTTCGATTTATCCTGGTTTTCCTCCGGATTGTTTCTCACCTTTAGCTTCTCTTTACCAGCAGGAGGTGGAATATGCTATCATTTCCTCCTGTAAAAACCTTTTCTGCTCTCCATCTGTTCAGAGACGCTCCCTCCAAACAATCCCTGGACAGCCGTCCCAAGGACTTCAAGAAAGATGGAAAGATCTGCCGGCTGAGGACTCAGGAGGACAGCGAGGATGACAACAACACCTGGAATGGGAACTCCACTCAGCAGATGTAGCTCTGCAGCAGCATCTCCCCTCGATGAACCAGTTCAGGATGGATCCCAGCTGTTTTCTTTCTGTCCTGGTTTTCTAGCCCTGCAGCCTGCTTGCATGGTCCGGTTATGAGTAATAAACAGAACCTCCTTTAGTGTCCAGCTGAGTGTTTGTGTTTATCTGAAACATGATTCTGCCTCCAAACCAGGTTCAGACTGAGCTCAGATCAGGATTATTTTCTGTGCATTGGAGAGTTTAAACCCATGTGGGGATCTGTCTGTATTGGGCAACCAGTCCTGTGAACAGCAACATATGAAGGTGGCACTTCTACAAGTCTTATTTGAGCCTGGCTATCAGCGACTCTTACTTATAACCCAAATACTCCTGTTTTACTTGTGTTTAGTTTAACAGCTTCTAGCTGCAAGCGAAGGACGACGTGTGTTGCTGCGTGAGACCTGCTGAGGTGGTGACGCACACCTCCACCTTATGTGTGTTTCACTACTTCCAGTGGGCCACTACTGTAGTTCCTCTGGTGCAACTAGATGAATAAAAGCATCTTGTTTCTTTAAAACTCCTGAATGGTTCATGTTTATGAAAGACACATCTTAATAACCGGAAACTAATCTGGAAACTACTAGATTCCACACCCCCCATCATTACCAGCGATTCCACACCCCCCATCACTACCAGCGATTCCACCCCCCCCATCATTACCAGCGATTCCACACCCCCCATCATTACCAGCGATTCCACACCCCCCATCATTACCAGCGATTCCACACCCCCCATCACTACCAGCGATTCCACACCCCCCATCACTACCAGCGATTCCACACCCCCCATCATTACCAGCGATTCCACACCCCCCATCATTACCAGCGATTCCACACCCCCCATCATTACCAGCGATTCCACACCCCCCATCACTACCAGCGATTCCACACCCCCCATCACTACCAGCGATTCCACACCCCCCATCACTACCAGCGATTCCACACCCCCCATCACTACCAGCGATTCCACACCCCCCATCATTACCAGCGATTCCACACCCCCCATCACTACCAGCGATTCCACACCCCCCATCACTACCAGCGATTCCACACCCCCCATCATTACCAGCGATTCCACACCCCCCATCATTACCAGCGATTCCACACCCCCCATCATTACCAGCGATTCCACACCCCCCATCATTACCAGCGATTCCACACCCCCCATCACTACCAGCGATTCCACACCCCCCATCACTACCAGCGATTCCACACCCCCCATCACTACCAGCGATTCCACACCCCCCATCACTACCAGCGATTCCACACCCCCCATCACTACCAGCGATTCCACACCCCCCATCACTACCAGCGATTCCACACCCCCCATCACTACCAGCGATTCCACCCCCCCCATCATTACCAGCGATTCCACCCCCCCCATCACTACCAGCGATTCCACCCCCCCCATCACTACCAGCGATTCCACACCCCCCATCACTACCAGCGATTCCACCCCCCCCATCATTACCAGCGATTCCACCCCCCCCATCACTACCAGCGATTCCACACCCCCCATCACTACCAGCGATTCCACACCCCCCATCACTACCAGCGATTCCACCCCCCCCATCATTACCAGCGATTCCACACCCCCCATCACTACCAGCGATTCCACACCCCCCATCACTACCAGCGATTCCACACCCCCCATCATTACCAGCGATTCCACACCCCCCATCACTACCAGCGATTCCACACCCCCCATCATTACCAGCGATTCCACCCCCCCCATCACTACCAGCGATTCCACACCACCCCCATCATTACCAGCGATTCCACCCCCCCCATCACTACCAGCGATTCCACACCACCCCCATCATTACCAGCGATTCCACACCCCCCATCATTACCAGCGATTCCACACCCCCCATCACTACCAGCGATTCCACACCCCCCATCACTACCAGCGATTCCACCCCCCCCATCACTACCAGCGATTCCACACCCCCCATCACTACCAGCGATTCCACCCCCCCCATCACTACCAGCGATTCCACCCCCCCCATCACTACCAGCGATTCCACCCCCCCCCCCATCACTACCAGCGATTCCACCCCCCCCATCACTACCAGCGATTCCACCCCCCCCATCACTACCAGCGATTCCACACCACCCCCATCATTACCAGCGATTCCACACCACCCCCATCATTACCAGCGATTCCACCCCCCCCATCACTACCAGCGATTCCACCCCCCCCATCACTACCAGCGATTCCACCCCCCCCAGCACTACCAGCGATTCCACCCCCCCCCTCCCTACCAGCGATTCCACACCACCCCCATCATTACCAGCGATTCCACACCCCCATCACTACCAGCGATTCCACACCCCCCATCACTACCAGCGATTCCACACCCCCCATCACTACCAGCGATTCCACACCCCCCATCACTACCAGCGATTCCACACCCCCCATCACTACCAGCGATTCCACACCCCCCATCACTACCAGCGATTCCACACCCCCCATCACTACCAGCGATTCCACACCCCCCATCACTACCAGCGATTCCACACCCCCCATCACTACCAGCGATTCCACACCCCCCATCACTACCAGCGATTCCACACCCCCCATCACTACCAGCGATTCCACCCCCCCCATCATTACCAGCGATTCCACACCCCCCATCACTACCAGCGATTCCACCCCCCCCCCCATCACTACCAGCGATTCCACACCCCCCATCACTACCAGCGATTCCACACCCCCCATCACTACCAGCGATTCCACACCCCCCATCACTACCAGCGATTCCACCCCCCCCATCACTACCAGCGATCCCCCCCCCCGCCATCACTACCAGTGATTCCACACCACCCCCATCACTACCAGCGATTCCACACCCCCCATCACTACCAGCGATTCCACACCCCCCATCACTACCAGCGATTCCACACCCCCCATCACTACCAGCGATTCCACACCCCCCATCACTACCAGCGATTCCACACCCCCCATCACTACCAGCGATTCCACACCCCCCATCACTACCAGCCCTCCCAGCAATACAGGGTCTCGTCGTCCTGGTCCCTTTGCAGAAAACCAGCTCCAAACTGTGACTCTTCCACCCCCATGCTTCACAGTAGGAATGCAGTTCTTTGGAAGACACTCATCGTTTTCTTTCCTTGCAGTGGAGCAGGGTTAGGACCGCTGGGATGGTTCTTGTTTAACATGAGTAGACCTCTTAGATGTCCCACACTGATGAAACTAAACCAGACTATCCCTGGAAATCAGGAGGATGTTGACTGAAGGCTTCGAACCTGGGCTGAGAAACCTCATCCACAACATACTTCAAGTGACCCTAAACCAGGGGTGTCCAAAGTCGGTCCTCGAGGGCCGCTGTCCTGCAGGTTTCCCATGTTCCAACACATCTAGCTTCCACTAAATGGATCAAACAGCCAATGACGTGCACAACTGATTAAGCTCTACTACTAATTAATTTGAATCAGGTGTGTCTGAGCAGGGATACATAGAAAACCTGCAGGATTCTGGCCCTCGAGGACCGGAGCTGGACACCTCTGCCCTAAACTAATTGTTTTGTGATTTGAGACTAGAGACAGCTTAGACATGGGTGTAATGCCCACTATAACCGCATTTCCCTTATGCCTAGAATTACAAAAAAAACTCGTGTCCCAATAAAAAAAAACTCTTAAAAACATGTACATTTAGAAAAACCTTTCAAATATCGCAAAACGTTTTTAAGCCTTTTCAGACGCGTCCATATAGACGTATGTCATAAGTGTAATGGAAACGATAATTGTATATTTACACATCACCAGACGTGAGGTACACATTGCGTGATTAGTTTAAGAGAAGATGTGGTATGCATGGAGGAGGCGACGAAAATCTTTTTACAAATAATTAGAGAAAAATATAACATCCATCCTCAACAGCAAACAGTAAGAAACTAAGAATTATCACAAAAAGAAGAATTATGCACCAAACACACTTCAGTGAACAACTTCCAATACCTAATTGTTGAAATTTTAGAAATATGGCTTTTATTTTGGAAAAACAGCGATGGAAACGTAGCTTCTGTCTCTATGTTCCTCTGATTCAGTTCTTCTGGAGTCACTGTTCTCAAACTGAGATGTAAATTACCTGACTTCCAAAAGATGACAAAATGCATCAAATCCAAGAAAATGAGGAATTTAAACCTGAAATGGGGAGTCTGAGTCATGTTGGGGTTACAGTTGTCCTGACACCATCAGAAATGAGTTCATGTTAAATATCTGAGGAAACCAGAAGAGTTTTTGCTGTGAAGCTCGGCTGCATCATAGCTGCTGTAGATCAGAGCTGCTGGGAGGATTTTCCTTCCAGTCAGTCCCTCTGCAACACAGGCCGATGTGGTCCGGGTTGTCCTGATAATCAGAGGTGGCGAAAGCACACAGATGTCTTAAAAAACAACTTAAGTAGAAGTAAAAAGTACTGATCCAAATATCCACCCCAGTAAAAAGCACAGGCTTAGATCAAATCTTTTATACACAGTCTATGTTCATCAACGGCCTCTGGTGTGTAACAGCGAGGCCTCTTCAGTATGCCCAAAAACTGCAGTTCCACCCTCAACCACCAGGGGAACCAAAACAGCAACTTCACCTACACACACTTAGAGAATATATCTGAGTAAGTCTGGAGTAAACACAAAGTAAACAACTTATGAAAAAACATTCAATTCAGGAGATGTCTCGTGGTAATCACAAATTTGTTTACTTAAAAAGACCAACTTTACAGCATGAATAAACACGTTTACAGCATAAATTAACGTGTTTACAGCATAAATAAACATGTTTACAGCATAAATAAACACGTTTACAGCGGAAATGAACACGTTTACAGCAGAAATAAACATGTTTACAGCAGAAATAACTATGTTTACAGCATGAATAAACATGTTTACAGCAGAAATAACTATGTTTACAGCATGAATAAACATGTTTACAGCAGAAATAAACATGTTTACAGCAGAAATAATCGTGTTTACAGCAGAAATAATCGTGTTTACAGCATGAATAAACATGTTTGCAGCAAAAATAAACATGTTTGCAGCAAAAATAAACGTGTTTACAGCACAAATAACCATGTTTACAGCAGAAATAACCATGTTTACAGCATAAATAACTATGTTTACAGCATGAATAAACATGTTTGCAGCATGAATAAACATGTTTGCAGCAGAAATAAACATGTTTACAGCAGAAATAACTATGTTTACAGCATGAATAAACATGTTTGCAGCATGAATAAACATGTTTACAGCTAAAATAAACACGTTTACAGCATAAATAACCATGTTTACAGCAGAAATAACCATGTTTACAGCAGAAATAAACGTGTTTACAGCAGAAATAAACGTGTTTACAGCACAAATAAACGTGTTTACAGCACAAATAAACATGTTTACAGCCTGGTACAAAAGAAAAACATTTTAAGTTTCATATGTGGCCGCTGCTGCTGTATATTACATTCATGTATATATAGCAGGGAGTATATATAGTATGAGCTGCGTTACGTTCCTCTCAGTGGTGTAATGATATGGCTGATCAGTTTATGTCAGGAACTGGTTTTGCTGGATACCACAACCATAGAATTATTTATCATGTCTACATAAATCCGCACATGTGCAAATGTTGCAGACAAAACAAATTCCCTGTAATCATAATGAGAAAATAAGCAAGCCAATAAGATCTGCAGTAAATATATCAGCAAATAATAATGTGAGCTTTGCAAGATCTCTGTCAGCGGTCTGGTCACTCCCCGGTGAACATGGGGTTCGCCACGGTGGTGGTGGCGTCCTGGAACAGAGGGTTGTTGGCCTGAGAACACAGAGAGTTCAGCAGTTAGACATTTTTATTTCATTACTTCCACAGACTTCAACTTTGCTGGTGCTCTTCGGAAGCTCCTTGAGACGTGCACGACTTTTGGTGCTGCGATCATGTGTGACAGGTCGCCTATTGTGGCATGAAGCGGCTTGATGACCATTTAAACAGAACTGATTCACTCTGTACGCATGTAGCTCTTCTGATTAACAGACGTGCACTAAATACTAATAACTCATTGTGACAATAAGACTGATAGGTAGACAGAATAGATGCAGAATGCCAACCCTCCAGGGTGACATCGCCCGTAGATCTCTGAACATAGACATAATAAAATGATAAATAATAAATGTCTGTGTCTGAAGAGCTGAAGGGAAGCTCTGTGGGCGGGGCCCACCATCGCCATCATGGCAGCGTGACGTGTGTCGTGGCGCGACGCTGCCATGGAGCTGAGAGGGGGGCGGTGAGCGCCATGGTGGATGGTTGACATCTATCAATCTGATCAGTCATTATGCAGAATTTCATTGGTCGCTGGATCTATTTAAAGTCAGCCAGGTGTGTTGGAGCAGGGATACATGGAGAACCTGGCGGACAGCGGCTCAGGAGGACCGACTTCGGACCGCCCTGGTAAGTTCCAGTTCCACGTTGGGTTTTATCTGCTGCAGATGTTTCCAGATGTTTCACATGGGAAGACTAAAGCCGGGTCCTGCTGGATGAGTTCTAGCAGCCGGTCTCCAACCTGAAGAGTGGAACCTGTTCATTCTCTGACCGGAGTCCAGTACAGGTGCTGGCACCACCATCACGTCTTCTGCATCACCTCTGACATGAGAAAAGCATCTCACCTGAGCCCACTTGGATCGCTTCTTTTCATTCTCGAACTTCTGGAACTCCTTCAGGTCCTTCATGTAGATTAACAGCTTGAGGAGCATCAGCAGCAGGATGCCGATCAGCGCCACCCCCGCCAGGGAGCCTCCTATGATGGCGGCGATATTGGGAGGCTCTGGACATTCTGGACAACATGTTTCTGATTTTACACATCTGGGGAACTTTTGCTACAGATCAGGAACTTGTGAGTTCCGTACCTCTCTGTTTGTGAATCTCAGCCGTGTAGTTGTCCTCTCCCACCAGCTGCTCCAGTTTGAAGGTGATCCAGCATCCCTCGCTGTCCTTCTGCCGGCATTCCTTCCCTGGGATGGAGAACTTGTCTACCATGTTATGGTAGATGCTCTTGCTGCAAGCTTCGCTGCAGTTCTTCTTAAAGGGTCCGGAGTCAAAGCCGAGGCATTCAATGCACTTCCTGAGAACATGACATCAGAAGATACAACAACCACTCACAGTTTAAAGGCATCAGCTGAGTGTCGGCTCCTCACAGTTTGGTCAGGCAGGGATCGGGGCAGCCGAGGCAGGTCTTACAGAGCGGCGGCTGGTATCCAGGGATACAGTCGCAGAGGCCACACTTGCATTTCCCTCTGCCGTTGCACAGGGTGTTGCTCTCGGACTGACAGTTTTCTACAGACACTTTGCAGTGACACGCAGAACCCTCGAAGCCGGGAAAGCATTGGCATGTTCCACAATTACATTTTCCATTTCCTGAAGACAGAAGAAGAGATGAAACGTTGTTCTGTTTCCAGCACCTCACTCGTTTGCATACTTTTCAGAGAAACGTGCAGCTAATCTGAAATAGTTTCCAAACATCCCTCGAAAGGTGGAAAACCTGCTAAACAGTTCTGGTCTGATCTGGAGCGTCTGTTGGCCCAGCAGAACCAGCAGCTGGTCCGCAGGCTCCGGTTCTGGTCTGATCTGGAGCGTCTGTTGGCCCAGCAGAACCAGCAGCTGGTCCGCAGGCTCCGGTTCTGGTCTGATCTGGAGCGTCTGTTGGCCCAGCAGAACCAGCAGCTGGTCCGCAGGCTCCGGTTCTGGTCTGATCTGGAGCGTCTGTTGGCCCAGCAGAACCAGCAGCTGGTCCGCAGGCTCCGGTTCTGGTCTGATCTGGAGCTGATAGTCCAGAGCAGAAAGCTACACGCGCTGCTGGACACGATGGACAAGCTTCACCTCCTCCATACAACCCAGTGAGGAACCACCAGTGTGTTCATGCAGAGGCTTCTTCAGGTAATGGGGGGGGGGGGGGGACATGGGAACAGAGTACAGCAGAAATCTGATGATCCGATCTGCAGCTTTGACATGAGAACCGAGCCTCCGAATCTAAAATGTCTCTTCATTTAACTCAGCATCGATTCAGAAAGTTCTGGTTGGAGCAGAATCAGGAGGAACGTCTCGCCTGGAGGTCCAACCGGATCAACAAGGTAAAAACAGTTTGCATGGAGCTGCAACACGACGCTGGTAGGTCATGT
>NC_136613.1:38486356-38706356 GCF_933228915.1 Telmatherina bonti | reverse complement strand
AGCCAGGCTCAATGGAAGAGGGATCCCACCCCAGCTACTAGCCAGGCTCAATGGAAGACGGATCCCACCCCAGCTACTAGCCAGGCTCAATGGAAGACGGATCCCACTCCAGCTACTAGCCAGGCTATATGGAAGACGGATCCCACCCCAGCTACTAGCCAGGCTCAATGGAAGAGGGATCCCACCCCAGCTACTAGCCAGGCTCAATGGAAGAGGGATCCCACCCCAGCTACTAGCCAGGCTCAATGGAAGACAGATCCCACCCCAGCTACTAGCCAGGCTCAATGGAAGAGGAATCCCACCCCAGCTACTAGCCAGGCTCAATGGAAGACGGATCCCACCCCAGCTACTAGCCAGGCTCAATGGAAGAGGAATCCCACCCCAGCTACTAGCCAGGCTCAATGGAAGACGGATCCCACCCCAGCTACTAGCCAGGCTCAATGGAAGAGGAATCCCACCCCAGCTACTAGCCAGGCTCAATGGAAGAGGAATCCCACCCCAGCTACTAGCCAGGCTCAATGGAAGACGGATCCCACCCCAGCTACTAGCCAGGCTCAATGGAAGACGGATCCCACCCCAAGCTACTAGCCAGGCTCAATGGAAGACGGATCCCACCCCAGCTACTAGCCAGGCTCAATGGAAGACGGATCCCACCCCAAGCTACTAGCCAGGCTCAATGGAAGAGGAATCCCACCCCAGCTACTAGCCAGGCTCAATGGAAGACGGATCCCACCCCAGCTACTAGCCAGGCTCAATGGAAGAGGAATCCCACCCCAGCTACTAGCCAGGCTCAATGGAAGACGGATCCCACCACAAGCTACTAGCCAGGCTCAATGGAAGAGGAATCCCACCCCAAGCTACTAGCCAGGCTCAATGGAAGACGGATCCCACCCCAAGCTACTAGCCAGGCTCAATGGAAGACAGATCCCACCCCAGCTACTAGCCAGGCTCAATGGAAGACGGATCCCACCCCAGCTACTAGCCAGGCTCAATGGAAGACAGATCCCACTCCAGCTACTAGCCAGGCTCAATGGAAGAGGAATCCCACCCCAGCTACTAGCCAGGCTCAATGGAAGACGGATCCCACCACAAGCTACTAGCCAGGCTCAATGGAAGAGGAATCCCACCCCAGCTACTAGCCAGGCTCAATGGAAGACGGATCCCACCACAAGCTACTAGCCAGGCTCAATGGAAGAGGAATCCCACCCCAGCTACTAGCCAGGCTCAATGGAAGAGGAATCCCACCCCAGCTACTAGCCAGGCTCAATGGAAGAGGAATCCCACCCCAGCTACTAGCCAGGCTCAATGGAAGAGGAATCCCACCCCAGCTACTAGCCAGGCTCAATGGAAGAGGGATCCCACCCCAAGCTACTAGCCAGGCTCAATGGAAGACGGATCCCACCCCAAGCTACTAGCCAGGCTCAATGGAAGACAGATCCCACCCCAGCTACTAGCCAGGCTCAATGGAAGACGGATCCCACCCCAGCTACTAGCCAGGCTCAATGGAAGACAGATCCCACTCCAGCTACTAGCCAGGCTCAATGGAAGAGGAATCCCACCCCAGCTACTAGCCAGGCTCAATGGAAGACGGATCCCACCACAAGCTACTAGCCAGGCTCAATGGAAGAGGAATCCCACCCCAGCTACTAGCCAGGCTCAATGGAAGACGGATCCCACCCCAGCTACTAGCCAGGCTCAATGGAAGACAGATCCCACCCCAGCTACTAGCCAGGCTCAATGGAAGACAGATCCCACCCCAGCTACTAGCCAGGCTCAATGGAAGAGGAATCCCACCCCAGCTACTAGCCAGGCTCAATGGAAGAGGGATCCCACCCCAGCTACTAGCCAGGCTCAATGGAAGAGGGATCCCACCCCAGCTACTAGCCAGGCTCAATGGAAGAGGAATCCCACCCCAGCTACTAGCCAGGCTCAATGGAAGAGGGATCCCACCCCAGCTACTAGCCAGGCTCAATGGAAGAGGAATCCCACCCCAGCTACTAGCCAGGCTCAATGGAAGACAGATCCCATCCCAGCTACTAGCCAGGCTCAATGGAAGACGGATCCCACCCCAGCTACTAGCCAGGCTCAATGGAAGACGAATCCCACCCCAGCTACTAGCCAGGCTCAATGGAAGACGGATCCCACTCCAGCTACTAGCCAGGCTCAATGGAAGACGGATCCCACCCCAGCTACTAGCCAGGCTCAATGGAAGACGGATCCCACTCCAGCTACTAGCCAGGCTCAATGGAAGACGGATCCCACCCCAGCTACTAGCCAGGCTCAATGGAAGACGGATCCCACTCCAGCTACTAGCCAGGCTCAATGGAAGACGGATCCCACCCCAGCTACTAGCCAGGCTCAATGGAAGACGGATCCCACCCCAGCTACTAGCCAGGCTCAATGGAAGACGGATCCCACCCCAGCTACTAGCCAGGCTCAATGGAAGACGTATCCCACTCCAGCTACTAGCCAGGCTCAATGGAAGACGGATCCCACCCCAGCTACTAGCCAGGCTCAATGGAAGACGGATCCCACTCCAGCTACTAGCCAGGCTCAATGGAAGACGGATCCCACTCCAGCTACTAGCCAGGCTCAATGGAAGACGGATCCCACCCCAGCTACTAGCCAGGCTCAATGGAAGACAGATCCCACCCCAGCTACTAGCCAGGCTCAATGGAAGACGGATCCCACTCCAGCTACTATCCAGGCTCAATGGAAGACGGATCCCACTCCAGCTACTAGCCAGGCTCAATGGAAGACAGATCCCACTCCAGCTACTAGCCAGGCTCAATGGAAGACAGATCCCACCCCAGCTACTAGCCAGGCTCAATGGAAGAGGGATCCCACTCCAGCTACTAGCCAGGCTCAATGGAAGAGGAATCCCACTCCAGCTACTAGCCAGGCTCAATGGAAGACAGATCCCACCCCAGCTACTAGCCAGGCTCAATGGAAGACAGATCCCACCCCAGCTACTAGCCAGGCTCAATGGAAGACGGATCCCACTCCAGCTACTAGCCAGGCTCAATGGAAGAGGGATCCCACTCCAGCTACTAGCCAGGCTCAATGGAAGACAGATCCCACCCCAGCTACTAGCCAGGCTCAATGGAAGACAGATCCCACCCCAGCTACTAGCCAGGCTCAATGGAAGAGGAATCCCACCCCAGCTGGGAAGGATGGATCAAGTGTTTACATCTGAGAAGTGAAACCTTTGTTCTTCAGACATTTTCTGCTTTTTCCTGTATCTGAGAAACGTGGCGTTCTTCTGCTGCCACCTGTCTGACCTGCAGTATCTGCATCTCAAGCTTCCTTCTGTCTGCCTTTTGCACTACAGTTCTGAAATGCCCATAGGCCATTCACATTATTGAGTTCCTGTTCTTTATATAATATTATTATTATTATTATTATTATTATTATTACGCCAATTTTTGCCGTGCTACTACTCCTGCACCGTTCAAGTCACTTCAATCATTCAGATCTTAAACTGTGCAGCTCCTTCAGGACATGTGCGGTCCGATTTTTTTATTTTAAATCTTTGTAGTTTTTGAGATATTTAGCATTTTGAAAATATAAATTCAGCCTTGTGATTGGATGAAAGTCCTTCAAATCCAATCCAGATTGGACATTGAAAAAATTCAGCTCTGCAATTGGTCGGTTTTTGCATTATGAGCTGAAAACTGCTTCAACGGGGGTTCGGAGCTCTGCACCGGTTTACAGTGTCCGGTCCATCTTGGCCCTGGTCTCCATTGTCTTTCTTACAAAATGTTTGAAACGCAACTCCTCCTACACAGTTTGTCCACTTCAACCATTCAAGTATCAAACTCTTCAGCTCATTCAGGAGATATGTTCTACGACTTTTGGTCTTTGTAATGTTTAAACTTCTAAAGTTATTCAAGTTTTTGTCAATGTATTGAAATCTGTTCTTGTGATTGGACGAAACGGAATTCAGCTCAGCGATTGGTCCATTTTGTGCACCAGGACACAGGTACACATACAAGGCACTGGTTCAAATGCAGCATTTAACATATTAAACAAGCTGTTGCTTGTGTGATGACATGCAGTTCTGCAGACTGCTCAGTGTGAACTATTGGTCTCAGCTCCACACTTCAAGGAACAAAGGAATTTATTTACAAATGTCCCAGTTAAATATGAAGGATTTGTTCCAACAATGCTCCCTGCAACATTTCAACACTTTGATAAATCTTAAACACATTAAAAAAAAAGTTTTTCACATTGAACAATAAAGTCTGTCACATCTTTACTGGAATTTAGTTCAACCATGCACATATTTTTAGAATCCCACTAATTACACTGGAAGTGGAAAAAAAAGACATTTCCATGCCAATTGGAAAAATGTCCACTTTTTTTCCTGAAGACAACTAAGAGTGCTAGTGGTGTAGTAAAGTCAATGTGCTTGAAAGCAGAAGTTCATGGGTTCAAATCCCAATGGATTGAACCCATGTTTAACCCATGTGTTTATTTTTTCAATTTCTTAAACTTATGCAACTTCATTTTAATCATTCAGCATAGTTCAATAAATGGGCATTCACATTGCTATTATTTCAATAATAGCTGGTTCTAGTTATTATTATTATTATTATTATTATTATTATTATTATTATTATTATTATTATTATTATTATAATAAGTAATAATGATAATGATATCATCATCAAAAAGGGCCAAAATTATTGCAGGATTTAGACTGGGAGAATACTTGGGGAGGCTTCTTTGAGAGGGTTCATGGTGGGATAAAGGATGAAGCTGCTCAGACCAAGTATTCAGAACTGGACCAACATTGGTTCTGACTCAGATTCTGGTTAAATGTATGTGAATGTGTTTTAAAAGTTTACTGGAGTTTTAAAGAAATGAAGCTCAGTGCTTTTGCACAGGACTGATAAACAAAACTAAAATGGGGTGGTTAACTTTCTAATAAAAAGTTGGAAAACTAACCTCTTGATTCACGTTGACATCATTACAAACCCCTTTGCTTTCGCTGGCTGGTTCTGGGTTTGAACAATCCTTTGGCTTGTACATTACTGCTACATTGTCAGGAAGGTTGTCGTGGGTCACTGTTACTTTGGACGATAACCGCTGTGTTGGATTGGGAAAGATTATCAGATGTCATTTGGGAAGAAATGGAACACGTAGAAGTGAAACCACAAAGAACAGACTCGTACATTGTAGGCGTCTTTAATCAGCTGCACAACATTTGAAGAATCTTCTGTCAGAACTCCAACCTCGGATTTTGGAATCATGTTGGAGAGTTGCTGGAAAAACATTAAAACCAGTTTGATTAAGTCAATATTTGTTGGTGGTAAATAAATGAAAGGCTGTTTTTATTCACCTCGTAAACAGTCATCATATTTTCTGTCACAGCAAATATTGGCTGAATGTTGTTCTTCTCCAGCTGCATGGCCAGTTGTCCGACAGAGGGGTAGTCCTGCACACAACAGTGACATCTGTAAAATGGTTTCAGCACTCTTCTCTGAAGGTGTGAGGGACTGGTCCTCATGGACGTGGTTGGGGACATCTAGTGGCTTGTCCTCGATGCATCGGCAGGAACAAAACTTAATTCTCGTGGGGGTCTGAGAAGTCTGATGTGATTGGTTGGACTTTTGAGATGGACGGGGTTAACGCAGGAAAACATGGAGCAGTATTTTTGCTACTGCAGGTTGAATGGAGAGTTTTAAAAAAAACAGCTGATGGAGGTGGTGAGAAAAAACATGGACAACCACCCCGACAGTATGCGAAAAAAAAACATTTCTTGCAAAGTATGTGATAAGGCCCCTAAACATGTCTTCTAAGTCTTCCACCACTTCTGCTGCTATCGATGCTTTGACCTTCCACATAGTCAAACTGGCCCCTGCACTGCCCCCTACTGGTTACTCACATATTGCAGCTTGTGAAAATGTAACGTCAATTTCCAAGGACATGAAACGCTTAAAACAAAAGTAAAATCTGTGATTCTGTCATGACAAACATGTGAACATGATTAAAATTAGATACTTAGTAATAGTCAGAAAATAACCATCATAAAGTCTAAAAAAACTCTCTTCTACATGCATTCCATTTTCAAAGCTGGTGCTGATGGGTTAGGGTTCTAGCCTGCATCTTGAAAACTATGAAAGTTTTAACATGAGCAGCAATAATAAAATTACACACTATTCATACGTACCATGTCACTGCTCATGGAATAAAGGTTGGTTTCCATGTGGCATCTTTCATCATTGGGTTCCAGAATGCCAGCCAGTTTTCCATCCCCGGCCATGTGGAATCCAGCATCGGTAGCCAGAACTATCAACCGAGTGCTGCTGTTTCTCCAACCTATTTTATCCTGAACATTAAGGAATGTGTTGAAAGACTTTCCAACATCCTGCTGGAACCACACATGTACAACCACAGGAACATATCCCTGTAGATCACCTCAACCTGGTGGAGACAGAGGAGGTCTCAGGAGATAGACGGGCTAGAGGAGGAGATAGAGGAGGTCTCAGGAGATAGACAGGCTAGAGGAGGAGACAAAGGAGGTCTCAGGAGATAGATGGGCTAGAGGAGGAGACAGAGGAGGTCTCAGGAGATAGACAGGCTAGAGGAGGAGACAGAGGAGGTCTCAGGAGATAGACAGGCTAGAGGAGGAGACAGAGGAGGTCTCAGGAGATAGACGGGCTAGAGGAGGAGACAGAGGAGGTCTCAGGATAAAGACGGGCTAGAGGAGGCGACAGAGGAGGTCTCAGGATAAAGACGGGCTAGAGGAGGAGACAGAGGAGGTCTCAGGAGATAGACAGGCTAGAGGAGGCGACAGAGGAGGTCTCAGGATAAAGACGGGCTAGAGGAGGAGACAGAGGAGGTCTCAGGAGATAGACAGGCTAGAGGAGGAGACAGAGGAGGTCTCAGGAGATAGACAGGCTAGAGGAGGAGACAGAGGAGGTCTCAGGAGATAGACAGGCTAGAGGAGGAGACAGAGGAGGTCTCAGGAGATAGACAGGCTAGAGGAGGCGACAGAGGAGGTCTCAGGAGATAGACAGGCTAGAGGAGGCGACAGAGGAGGTCTCAGGAGATAGACGGGCTAGAGGAGGAGACAGAGGAGGTCTCAGGAGATAGACAGGCTAGAGGAGGCGACAGAGGAGGTCTCAGGAGATAGACGGGCTCGAGGAGGCGACAGAGGAGGTCTCAGGATAAAGACGGGCTAGAGGAGGAGACAGAGGAGGTCTCAGGAGATAGACAGGCTAGAGGAGGCGACAGAGGAGGTCTCAGGAGATAGACAGGCTAGAGGAGGCGACAGAGGAGGTCTCAGGATAAAGACGGGCTAGAGGAGGAGACAGAGGAGGTCTCAGGAGATAGATTGGCTAGAGGAGGAGACAGAGGAGGTCTCAGGAGATAGACGGGCTAGAGGAGGCGACAGGGGAGGTCTCAGGAGATAGACAGGCTAGAGGAGACGACAGAGGAGGTCTCAGGATAAAGACGGGCTAGAGGAGGCGACAGGGGAGGTCTCAGGAGATAGACAGGCTAGAGGAGACGACAGAGGAGGTCTCAGGAGATAGACAGGCTAGAGGAGACGACAGAGGAGGTCTCAGGATAAAGACGGGCTAGAGGAGGCGACAGGGGAGGTCTCAGGAGATAGACAGGCTAGAGGAGACGACAGAGGAGGTCTCAGGAGATAGATTGGCTAGAGGAGGAGACAGAGGAGGTCTCAGGAGATAGACAGGCTAGAGGAGACGACAGAGGAGGTCTCAGGAGATAGATTGGCTAGAGGAGGAGACAGAGGAGGTCTCAGGAGATAGACAGGCTAGAGGAGGAGACAGAGGAGGTCTCAGGAGATAGACGGGCTAGAGGAGGAGACAGAGGAGGTCTCAGGAGATAGACAGGCTAGAGGAGGAGACAGAGGAGGTCTCAGGAGATAGACAGGCTAGAGGAGACGACAGAGGAGGTCTCAGGAGATAGACAGGCTAGAGGAGACGACAGAGGAGGTCTCAGGAGATAGATTGGCTAGAGGAGGAGACAGAGGAGGTCTCAGGAGATAGACAGGCTAGAGGAGGAGACAGAGGAGGTCTCAGGAGATAGACGGGCTAGAGGAGGAGACAGAGGAGGTCTCAGGAGATAGACAGGCTAGAGGAGGAGACAGAGGAGGTCTCAGGAGATAGACGGGCTAGAGGAGGCGACAGAGGAGGTCTCAGGATAAAGACGGGCTAGAGGAGGAGACAGAGGAGGTCTCAGGAGATAGACAGGCTAGAGGAGGCGACAGAGGAGGTCTCAGGAGATAGACAGGCTAGAGGAGGAGACAGAGGAGGTCTCAGGAGATAGATTGGCTAGAGGAGGCGACAGAGGAGGTCTCAGGAGATAGACAGGCTAGAGGAGGCGACAGAGGAGGTCTCAGGATAAAGACGGGCTAGAGGAGGAGACAGAGGAGGTCTCAGGAGATAGATTGGCTAGAGGAGGAGACAGAGGAGGTCTCAGGAGATAGACGGGCTAGAGGAGGCGACAGGGGAGGTCTCAGGAGATAGACAGGCTAGAGGAGACGACAGAGGAGGTCTCAGGATAAAGACGGGCTAGAGGAGGCGACAGGGGAGGTCTCAGGAGATAGACAGGCTAGAGGAGACGACAGAGGAGGTCTCAGGAGATAGACAGGCTAGAGGAGACGACAGAGGAGGTCTCAGGATAAAGACGGGCTAGAGGAGGCGACAGGGGAGGTCTCAGGAGATAGACAGGCTAGAGGAGACGACAGAGGAGGTCTCAGGAGATAGATTGGCTAGAGGAGGAGACAGAGGAGGTCTCAGGAGATAGACAGGCTAGAGGAGACGACAGAGGAGGTCTCAGGAGATAGATTGGCTAGAGGAGGAGACAGAGGAGGTCTCAGGAGATAGACAGGCTAGAGGAGGAGACAGAGGAGGTCTCAGGAGATAGACGGGCTAGAGGAGGAGACAGAGGAGGTCTCAGGAGATAGACAGGCTAGAGGAGGAGACAGAGGAGGTCTCAGGAGATAGACAGGCTAGAGGAGACGACAGAGGAGGTCTCAGGAGATAGACAGGCTAGAGGAGACGACAGAGGAGGTCTCAGGAGATAGATTGGCTAGAGGAGGAGACAGAGGAGGTCTCAGGAGATAGACAGGCTAGAGGAGGAGACAGAGGAGGTCTCAGGAGATAGACGGGCTAGAGGAGGAGACAGAGGAGGTCTCAGGAGATAGACAGGCTAGAGGAGGAGACAGAGGAGGTCTCAGGAGATAGACGGGCTAGAGGAGGAGACAGAGGAGGTCTCAGGAGATAGACAGGCTAGAGGAGGCGACAGGGGAGGTCTCAGGAGATAGACAGGCTAGAGGAGGAGACAGAGGAGGTCTCAGGAGATAGACAGGCTAGAGGAGACGACAGAGGAGGTCTCAGGAGATAGATTGGCTAGAGGAGGAGACAGAGGAGGTCTCAGGAGATAGACAGGCTAGAGGAGGAGACAGAGGAGGTCTCAGGAGATAGACAGGCTAGAGGAGGCGACAGAGGAGGTCTCAGGAGATAGACAGGCTAGAGGAGGCGACAGAGGAGGTCTCAGGAGATAGATTGGCTAGAGGAGGAGACAGAGGAGGTCTCAGGAGATAGACGGGCTAGAGGAGACGACAGAGGAGGTCTCAGGAGATAGACAGGCTAGAGGAGGCGACAGAGGAGGTCTCAGGAGATAGACAGGCTAGAGGAGGAGACAGAGGAGGTCTCAGGAGATAGATTGGCTAGAGGAGGAGACAGAGGAGGTCTCAGGAGATAGACAGGCTAGAGGAGGAGACAGAGGAGGTCTCAGGAGATAGACAGGCTAGAGGAGGCGACAGAGGAGGTCTCAGGAGATAGACAGGCTAGAGGAGGCGACAGAGGAGGTCTCAGGAGATAGATTGGCTAGAGGAGGAGACAGAGGAGGTCTCAGGAGATAGACGGGCTAGAGGAGACGACAGAGGAGGTCTCAGGAGATAGACAGGCTAGAGGAGGCGACAGAGGAGGTCTCAGGAGATAGACAGGCTAGAGGAGGAGACAGAGGAGGTCTCAGGAGATAGATTGGCTGACTGCTCTGCTTGCTCCTGCTGAGATCGCGTACGCTGAGCTTTGTGATGTTTAACCAGATTGTTCCTGCATCCTGGCAGGTCCTGTGTGTCTGGAACCATCAGTCAGATTTCATAAATAGAAAAATACATCAAAACTTTGTGCATCATTTAGGAAGCAGACAGAGTGTTATACATGAGACAAACCCATACTCTGACTCTGGCATTTATCTTATGAGTCCTGAACTCTGAGATCTCTCCTGACAGTAAAAGTCCGTCCTATCTCATCTTTTCTCTTCTTCTGTCTCTGGATCTTCTTCTTTTCCTCTAGTGTCATCTTGCATTGCAATGTCTGATTAGCTGCTTTTACAGGTTGAGGTTGATACAAATGCAAATGAATGTGTTTGGTTTAGTCCCTACCCCACAGACAGCCGCCTGCATCATGGCATCCAGACTTCCTTCAGGAGTGTCCAAGTTCCCAGAAATGTGTTGCTTTCCCACTTCGCTTGTAAACTTGTCTTTGTCTGATGTCATGCTAAGCACATGTCTGTAGCCAAAAGCAGCCTGACACTGCTGCTCTTTTTCATCACATGGCTTCTCCAGTTTCTCCTTGTTGGTGTTGGTGTAAGGAAGGACAGCCTTATCAACGAAGGCACCAAAGCCTGGAAGGATATAGAATGCAGTCAATTCCTGTCTTCACAGCATGCAGTGGATAAAATGCAGATTGTGTTCTTCTTCTGGGGAATTTGGCTGTAACTCAGATTTGTTGGGAGGCAGAAGGCTTGCACTGTAACTTCTGAACATTTAATGAAGCACTTTTTAGATTAATCACATAATTTTTTACCTATTTGTCCTTTTTTGGTGATTTCGTTCAGAGCATTGAAGAGTTTTTCACCCAGGTCTTTAACATTTGCTAAATCATCTTTCATGGAGTATGAAAGGTCCATCAGGTAGTAGAGATCCACCGGATAACCTTCTACTCTCTTAAACATCACTGAGAAGGTGGTGGGAAGCCCTGTAAATGCAGACGAGAGAGTAGCGCATGTATGATTTACACACAAATAAAACTTCAGGGACGTTTGGTTAAAATACAAATGTTTGAGTGAAACACATGAAATCGTGACTTTCACTGCTTGAACAGGAGGGATATTCTGCTGACCAGGTCGCAGAGTCAGGTGGATCTTCTGTGGTCTGAGCTGGACGGGTTCCTGCTGGACAAACGATGCAGACAGAGGAACATCCTCAGTCTCGTTGATCTGATTCTCAGGGAAGATGATTTCTTCCTTCTCGCAGCCACTGGACTGTAGTCTGTCCGGCGTGTCACAGCGAACTGCCTCCGGTTCACCAGGCTTGGTGTAATTCTGCATTAAAGGAAGGAAATGAACTGGGGAATGATATTGTTTTAATCGTACACAGTTTTTACTGAAATCCTGCCATTCTGGAGAACGGAAGTCCACCCTCTTTTTATTTCTAAGAGGAAATAAAGTTCTGTTCCTCAGCAGGCAGTAAAACTCAGTAAGTCCCACCTCAGACTGACAGCATCACACTGTCATTATTTACTGAAAAGAAACCAGAAGTCAGAACCAGAACCATTGTGATGCAGTCTGGTCAGCTGGTTATCTGTTAGACCTGCTGTGTTTATGAGAAGGATGGAGAATCAGCTGATTTAGCCGAAAAACTGGGAAGAATTGTTCTGTGTAACTGGTTTAAGTCCTGTTTAAAAGACTGGGACTATTTTGTGTCTATTGATAACTATAAGAAAATGACCTGTGGCGTTCCCCAAGGCTCCGTCCTGGGGCCTTGGTCTTTAACCATCCGGTTAAACACTGCACGTTTCACAACTTCCATGATTTAAATGAAGACAAAACTCAAATCACAGCTTTTAGATTAAAACTGAGTTTCAAACAGCAGAATTTATAAACAAAAGTTATAAAACAGAATTCAGGCCAGAAACCTGTGAGGGGCCCTGGAGTAATCAGGAAACTGGATCAGAGGACTCAAGACCTCACTAAGACCAGGAAACTGGATCTTAAAACTCCAGTCCCCACTAAGTACTGTGAAATGTACCCGTTTTAGTATAGTTAGTAAGTTATAGAGGATGGCATGTATGGAACAAGATGGAAATATGATAAAACAATCTGCTACGTTTTCTTTATTTATAAGAAAAGAAATAAAACTAGTGGAGGATTCTGCATCACATCGATTTACAACTTAAAACTGGATTAACTGAACTGAACGAAGACCAGGGACGTGGATCCTGACCAAGATCAGAAAACTGGATCATAGAGCCTCAGTTCTTCTGGTCTGTGATGACCCAACAGGTCCCCTCAGGATCAGGTCTTCTTCCTGGTCTCCCCCTGTTTCTGGGGTCAGAACTAAATGTGATCCGAGAACAAATCTATCCAGATACAAGTCAAACGGGTGACTGAAGGCAGAAATGGGTGTTTGCTGTTGAAGTCAAAGTTACAACTTTTCTGTCTTTTATCATAACAGCTGTTCAGCATTTACTGTCTGACTTGATCTGATTCTATTCTAACTCCAAGTCTTTACTTAAATTCTCTCATTTCATTTTCAAGGTTGTTTTTCCAGCAGTGAGAGATGCTTCCTTTGCAAGCCGCTGTCATGCTTTATGGAAAACACTCCAACAAACTTCCTGTCTCACCAGCTTTTGGCACCATGCGCAGTGCGGTCCCGATCCGATGCAGTCAGCGCACGAGTTGACAGCGGACTTCGTACACTGCTTCTGCTGACACAGTCCTGCGGAGAAAAGCCCCAACAGTGTGCTACACATTCATCATGATGCACAAAATAACAGGTGGATGTAAATATATAGTTGTATATCTTTATATATATGTGTGTGTGTGTGTGTGGAAGGAGGCTCCTTATCTTCCAATGCAGGAAAACCCAACAGGAAAAGACATCCCCCCCCCCCCCCCCCCCCCCCCCCCCCCCACACACACACACACACACACACATATACACTAACACACACGCCTGGTCACGCTGCTGTACAGGCAATGAAAAATCTTCCGACTGAAATAGTTGAAAAGATGTGAAACTGTCTGGAACCGACTGAAAGAGTTTTTATGACTTACCGTTTCTGCTCATCAGTAGAAGCAGAAGTAAAACGTAGCAGAGAGCCATGTCCTGATGACAGAAAACACAAACGTAAGGTGCTTTGCAACAATCAGAAGATCAGAGCTGGAAACATGTCAGCTGCTTAAGTTGAACATTTAGACCCCAAACACAGCCGCACTTCTGTCCAGTTGAATGGGAACTCTGTCCCAGACAGAAGGCTTTAACTGCTTTTCTAGTGTCAGCCGCTGCTGCAGACGGCGCTGCTGCAGACGGCGCCGCTGCAGACGCCGCTGCAGACGCCGCTGCAGACGCCGCTGCAGACGCCGCTGCTGCAGACGGCGCCGCTGCAGACGCCGCTGCAGACGGTGCTGCTGCAGACGCTGCTGCAGACGCCGCTGCTGCAGACGCCGCTGCAGACGGTGCTGCTGCAGACGCTGCTGCTGCAGACGCTGCTGCAGACGCCGCTGCTGCAGACGGCGCCGCTGCAGACGCCGCTGCAGACGGTGCTGCTGCAGACGCTGCTGCAGACGCCGCTGCTGCAGACGCCGCTGCAGACGGTGCTGCTGCAGACGCTGCTGCTGCAGACGCTGCTGCAGACGCTGCTGCAGACGCCGCTGCAGACGCCGCTGCTGCAGACGCTGCTGCTGCAGACGCTGCTGCAGATGCCGCTGCTGCAGACGCTGCTGCAGATGCCGCTGCTGCAGACGCCGCTGCTGCAGACGCCGCTGCAGACGCCGCTGCAGACGCCGCTGCTGCAGACGGTGCTGCAGACGGTGCTGCTGCAGACGGTGCTGCAGACGCCGCTGCTGCAGACGGTGCTGCAGACGCCGCTGCTGCAGACGGTGCTGCAGACGCCGCTGCTGCAGACGGTGCTGCAGACGCCGCTGCTGCAGACGCCGCTGCAGACGGTGCTGCTGCAGACGCTGCTGCAGACGGTGCTGCTGCAGACGCTGCTGCAGATGCTGCTGCAGACGCCGCTGCAGACGGTGCTGCTGCAGACGCTGCTGCAGATGCCGCTGCTGCAGACGGTGCTGCAGACGCCGCTGCTGCAGACGGTGCTGCAGACGCCGCTGCTGCAGACGGTGCTGCAGACGCCGCTGCAGACGGTGCTGCTGCAGACGCTGCTGCAGACGGTGCTGCTGCAGACGCTGCTGCAGATGCTGCTGCAGACGCCGCTGCAGACGGTGCTGCTGCAGACGCCGTTGCTGCAGATGCCGCTGCTGCAGACGCCGCTGCTGCAGACGCCGCTGCAGACGCCGCTGCTGCAGACGGTGCTGCAGACGCCGCTGCTGCAGACGCCGCTGCTGCAGACGCCGCTGCAGACGGTGCTGCTGCAGACGCCGCTGCAGACGCCGCTGCTGCAGACGCCGCTGCAGACGGTGCTGCTGCAGACGCTGCTGCAGACGGTGCTGCAGACGCCGCTGCTGCAGACGGTGCTGCAGACGCCGCTGCAGACGGTGCTGCTGCAGACGCTGCTGCAGACGGTGCTGCTGCAGACGCTGCTGCAGATGCTGCTGCAGACGCTGCTGCAGACGCTGCTGCAGATGCTGCTGCAGACGCCGCTGCTGCAGACGCCGCTGCAGACGCCGCCGCTGCAGACGGTGCTGCTGCAGACGCTGCTGCAGATGCCGCTGCTGCAGACGCCGCTGCTGCAGACGCCGCTGCAGACGCCGCTGCTGCAGACGGTGCTGCAGACGCCGCTGCTGCAGACGGTGCTGCAGACGCCGCTGCTGCAGACGCCGCTGCAGACGCCGCTGCTGCAGACGCCGCTGCAGACGGTGCTGCTGCAGACGCCGCTGCTGCAGACGCCGCTGCTGCAGACGCCGCTGCTGCAGACGCCGCTGCTGCAGACGCCGCTGCTGCAGACGCCGCTGCTGCAGACGCCGCTGCTGCAGACGCCGCTGCAGACGGTGCTGCAGACGCCGCTGCTGCAGACGCCGCTGCTGCAGACGCCGCTGCTGCAGACGCCGCTGCAGACGGTGCTGCAGACGCCGCTGCTGCAGACGCCGCTGCTGCAGACGCCGCTGCTGCAGACGCCGCTGCTGCAGACGCCGCTGCTGCAGACGCCGCTGCAGACGGAGCTGCAGACGCCGCTGCTGCAGACGCCGCTGCAGACGGTGCTGCAGACGCCGCTGCTGCAGACGCCGCTGCTGCAGACGCCGCTGCTGCAGACGCCGCTGCAGACGGAGCTGCAGACGCCGTTGCTGCAGACGCCGCTGCAGACGGAGCTGCAGACGCTGCTGCAGACGCTGCTGCAGACGGCGCTGCTGCAGACGCCGCTGCTGCAGACGCCGCTGCTGCAGACGCCGCTGCAGACGGAGCTGCAGACGCTGCTGCAGACGCTGCTGCAGACGGCGCTGCTGCAGACGCCGCTGCTGCAGACGGAGCTGCAGACGGCGCTGCTGCAGACGCCGCTGCTGCAGACGCCGCTGCAGACGGTGCTGCAGACGCCGCTGCAGACGCCGCTGCTGCAGACGCCGCTGCAGACGGTGCTGCAGACGCCGCTGCAGACGGTGCTGCAGACGCCGCTGCAGACGGTGCTGCAGACGCCGCTGCTGCAGACGGTGCTGCAGACGCCGCTGCTGCAGACGCCGCTGCAGACGGAGCTGCAGACGCCGTTGCTGCAGACGCCGCTGCTGCAGACGCCGCTGCTGCAGACGCCGCTGCTGCAGACGCCGCTGCTGCAGACGCCGCTGCTGCAGACGCCGCTGCTGCAGACGCCGCTGCTGCAGACGCCGCTGCTGCAGACGCCGCTGCTGCAGACGCCGCTGCTGCAGACGCCGCTGCTGCAGACGCCGCTGCAGACGGAGCTGCAGACGCCGTTGCTGCAGACGCCGCTGCAGACGGAGCTGCAGACGGAGCTGCAGACGGAGCTGCAGACGCCGTTGCTGCAGACGCCGCTGCAGACGCTGCTGCAGACGGCGCTGCTGCAGACGCCGCTGCTGCAGACGGAGCTGCAGACGGCGCTGCTGCAGACGCCGCTGCTGCAGACGGAGCTGCAGACGGCGCTGCTGCAGACGCCGCTGCTGCAGACGCCGCTGCAGACGGTGCTGCAGACGGTGCTGCAGACGGTGCTGCAGACGCCGCTGCAGACGCCGCTGCTGCAGACGCCGCTGCAGACGGTGCTGCAGACGCCGCTGCAGACGGTGCTGCAGACGCCGCTGCAGACGGTGCTGCAGACGCCGCTGCTGCAGACGCCGCTGCTTGAAAAAGCTGTCTCTGAGAGAGGAAGCAGAACTCAAGAAATATGCCAGGAAGTGGTATTTGAACCTCGCCTGAAAAGATAGCAAGCTGTAAACATAGATCTGCTTATCTCAGATTATTATAGAAAAGAAGAACAGTTTGGGTTTCTGTTCTGCAGCCAGGCTGACTGAGGACCCGTGTTTATCACAACCTTCCTGCCACCATCACAGGCAGAAGCATCGGTTTGGACTGGTCCCAGTTACACCACCACGACACCAGGAAGTGTTACTTGGCAACGTGGCTAGAACCCGTCAGGTTAACTACAAGGAAGTCATGAAGACCTTGATGATGAGTAACTTCCTGTTTCTAAATTCAAACCCAGATTATCACCCAGGAAACGGGGTGAACGTCTGACCTGTCTATGTCCTTTTGCTCCCACTTTAAACCCACGTCCTTTTTATGCAGCCAAAATAAATGAAAAAATAAAATAAATAAATAAATAAAATAAATAAAAGTAAATCTTACACTACATGGAATTTATGTTTCATTTTGGTCTGCAGAAGAAAAGTAATCCTAGTAAGGAGTAATATCTGATGGGGAACTGTGCTAAGGCAGTTTCCATGGAGACTGGCGGGACCTTCATGATTCATGTCAAACAAAGGCTGCGTCACAGGAGACACATCGGCTGTTTCTGTCCCACAGAGACGAGACAGACGTCTTCCAGAGTTTCTGTCCCAAGGAGACGAGACAGACGTCTTCCAGAGTTTCTGTCCCACGGAGACGAGACAGACGTCTTCCAGAGTTTCTGTCCCAAGGAGACGAGACAGACGTCTTCCAGAGTTTCTGTCCCAAGGAGACGAGACAGACGTCTTCCAGAGTTTCTGTCCCAAGGAGACGAGACAGACGTCTTCCAGAGTTTCTGTCCCAAGGAGACGAGACAGACGTCTTCCAGAGTTTCTGTCCCAAGGAGACGAGACAGACGTCTTCCAGAGTTTCTGTCCCAAGGAGACGAGACAGACGTCTTCCAGAGTTTCTGTCCCACAGAGACGAGACAGACGTCTTCCAGAATTTCTGTCCCACAGAGACGAGACAGACATCTTCCAGAGTTTCTGTCCCACAGATACGAGACAGACGTCTTCCAGAGTTTCTGTCCCACAGAGACGAGACAGACGTCTTCCAGAGTTTCTGTCCCACAGAGACGAGACAGACGTCTTCCAGAGTTTCTGTCCCACAGAGACGAGACAGACGTCTTCCAGAGTTTCTGTCCCTCAGAGACGAGACAGACGTCTTCCAGAGTTTCTGTCCCACGGAGATGAGACAGACGTCTTCCAGAGTTTCTGTCCCACAGAGACGAGACAGACGTCTTCCAGAGTTTCTGTCCCACAGAGACGAGACAGACGTCTTCCAGAATTTCTGTCCCACGGAGACTGACGTCTTCCAGAGTTTCTGTCCCACAGAGACTGACGTCTTCCAGAGTTTCTGTCCCACAGAGACAGACGTCTTCCAGAGTTTCTGTCCCTCAGAGACGAGACAGACGTCTTCCAGAGTTTCTGTCCCACAGATACGAGACAGACGTCTTCCAGAGTTTCTGTCCCACAGAAACTGACGTCTTCCAGAGTTTCTGTCCCTCAGAGACGAGACAGACGTCTTCCAGAGTGTCTGTCCCACAAATACGAGACAGACGTCTTCCAGAGTTTCTGTCCCACAGAGACGAGACAGACGTCTTCCAGAGTTTCTGTCCCAAGGAGACGAGACAGACGTCTTTCAGAGTTTCTGTCCCACAAAGACGAGACAGACGTCTTCCAGAGTTTCTGTACCACAGAGACAGACGTCTTCCAGAGTTTCTGTCCAACAGAGACAGACGTCTTCCAGAGTTTCTGTCCCACAGAGACGAGACAGACGTCTTCCAGAGTTTCTGTCCCACAGAGACAGATGTCTTCCAGAGTTTCTGTCCCACAGAGACGAGACAGACGTCTTCCAGAGTTTCTGTCCCACAGATACGAGACAGACGTCTTCCAGAGTTTCTGTCCCACAGAAACTGACGTCTTCCAGAGTTTCTGTCCCTCAGAGACGAGACAGACGTCTTCCAGAGTGTCTGTCCCACAAATACGAGACAGACGTCTTCCAGAGTTTCTGTCCCACAGAGACGAGACAGACGTCTTCCAGAGTTTCTGTCCCAAGGAGACGAGACAGACGTCTTTCAGAGTTTCTGTCCCACAAAGACGAGACAGACGTCTTCCAGAGTTTCTGTACCACAGAGACAGACGTCTTCCAGAGTTTCTGTCCAACAGAGACAGACGTCTTCCAGAGTTTCTGTCCCACAGAGACGAGACAGACGTCTTCCAGAGTTTCTGTCCCACAGAGACAGACGTCTTCCAGAGTTTCTGTCCAACAGAGACAGACGTCTTCCAGAGTTTCTGTCCCACGGAGACGAGACAGACGTCTTCCAGAGTTTCTGTCCCACAGAGATGAGACAGACGTCTTCCAGAGTTTCTGTCCCACGGAGACGAGACAGACGTCTTCCAGAGTTTCTGTCCCACAGAGACGAGACAGACGTCTTCCAGAGTTTCTGTCCCAAGGAGACGAGACAGACATCTTCCAGAGTTTCTGTCCCACAGAGACGAGACAGACGTCTTCCAGAGTTTCTGTCCCACAGAGACAGACGTCTTCCAGAGTTTCTGTCCCACAGAGACAGACGTCTTCCAGAGTTTCTGTCCCACAGAGACGAGACAGACGTCTTCCAGAGTTTCTGTCCCATGGAGACGAGACAGACGTCTTCCAGAGTTTCTGTCCCACGGAGACGAGACAGACGTCTTCCAGAGTTTCTGTCCCACAGAGACGAGACAGACGTCTTCCAGAGTTTCTGTACCACAGAGACGAGACAGACGTCTTCCAGAGTTTCTGTCCCACAGAGACAGACATCTTCCAGAGTTTCTGTCCCACAGAGACGAAACAGACGTCTTCCAGAGTTTCTGTCCCACAGAGACGAGACAGACGTCTTCCAGAGTTTCTGTCCCACAGAGACAGACGTCTTCCAGAGTTTCTGTCCCACAGAGACGAGACAGACGTCTTCCAGAGTTTCTGTCCCACAGAGACAGACGTCTTCCAGAGTTTCTGTCCCTCAGAGACGAGACAGACGTCTTCCAGAGTTTCTCTCCCACGGAGATGAGACAGACGTCTTCCAGAGTTTCTGTCCCAAGGAGACGAGACAGACGTCTTCCAGAGTTTCTGTCCCACAGAGACGAGACAGACGTCTTCCAGAGTTTCTGTCCCACAGAGACTGACGTCTTCCAGAGTTTCTGTCCCACAGAGACGAGACAGACGTCTTCCAGAGTTTCTGTCCCTCAGAGACGAGACAGACGTCTTCCAGAGTTTCTGTCCCACAGATACGAGACAGACGTCTTCCAGAGTTTCTGTCCCACAGAGACGAGACAGACGTCTTCCAGAGTTTCTGTCCCAAGGAGACGAGACAGACGTCTTCCAGAGTTTCTGTCCCACGGAGACGAGACAGACGTCTTCCAGAGTTTCTGTCCCAAGGAGACGAGACAGACGTCTTCCAGAGTTTCTGTCCCACAGAGACTGACGTCTTCCAGAGTTTCTGTCCCTCAGAGACGAGACAGACGTCTTCCAGAGTTTCTGTCCCACAGATACGAGACAGACGTCTTCCAGAGTTTCTGTCCCACAGAGACGAGACAGACGTCTTCCAGAGTTTCTGTCCCTCAGAGACAGACGTCTTCCAGAGTTTCTGTCCCACAAAGATGAGACAGACGTCTTCCAGAGTTTCTGTCCCACAGAAACAGACGTCTTCCAGAGTTTCTGTCCCACAGAGACGAGACAGACGTCTTCCAGAGTTTCTGTCCCAAGGAGACGAGACAGACGTCTTTCAGAGTTTCTGTCCCACAGAGACAGACGTCTTCCAGAGTTTCTGTCCAACAGAGACAGACGTCTTCCAGAGTTTCTGTCCCACAGAGACGAGACAGACGTCTTCCAGAGTTTCTGTCCCACAGAGACAGATGTCTTCCAGAGTTTCTGTCCCACGGAGACGAGACAGACGTCTTCCAGAGTTTCTGTCCCACAGAGATGAGACAGACGTCTTCCAGAGTTTCTGTCCCACGGAGACGAGACAGACGTCTTCCAGAGTTTCTGTCCCACGGAGACGAGACAGACGTCTTCCAGAGTTTCTGTCCCAAGGAGACGAGACAGACGTCTTCCAGAGTTTCTGTCCCACAGAGACGAGACAGACGTCTTCCAGAGTTTCTGTCCCACAGAGACAGACGTCTTCCAGAGTTTCTGTCCCACAGAGACAGACGTCTTCCAGAGTTTCTGTCCCACAGAGACGAGACAGACGTCTTCCAGAGTTTCTGTCCCACGGAGACGAGACAGACGTCTTCCAGAGTTTCTGTCCCACGGAGACGAGACAGACGTCTTCCAGAGTTTCTGTCCCACAGAGACGAGACAGACGTCTTCCAGAGTTTATGTCCCACAGAGACGAGACAGACGTCTTCCAGAGTTTCTGTCCCACAGAGACAGACATCTTCCAGAGTTTCTGTCCCACAGAGACGAAACAGACGTCTTCCAGAGTTTCTGTCCCACAGAGACGAGACAGACGTCTTCCAGAGTTTCTGTCCCACAGAGACAGACGTCTTCCAGAGTTTCTGTCCCACAGAGACGAGACATAACCGTCTTCCAGAGTTTCTGTCCCACAGAGACAGACGTCTTCCAGAGTTTCTGTCCCTCAGAGACGAGACAGACGTCTTCCAGAGTTTCTGTCCCACGGAGATGAGACAGACGTCTTCCAGAGTTTCTGTCCCATGGAGACGAGACAGACGTCTTCCAGAGTTTCTGTCCCACAGAGACGAGACAGACGTCTTCCAGAGTTTCTGTCCCACAGAGACTGACGTCTTCCAGAGTTTCTGTCCCACAGAGACGAGACAGACGTCTTCCAGAGTTTCTGTCCCTCAGAGACGAGACAGACGTCTTCCAGAGTTTCTGTCCCACAGATACGAGACAGACGTCTTCCAGAGTTTCTGTCCCACAGAGACGAGACAGACGTCTTCCAGAGTTTCTGTCCCAAGGAGACGAGACAGACGTCTTCCAGAGTTTCTGTCCCACGGAGACGAGACAGACGTCTTCCAGAGTTTCTGTCCCACAGAGACGAGACAGACGTCTTCCAGAGTTTCTGTCCCACAGAGACTGACGTCTTCCAGAGTTTCTGTCCCTCAGAGACGAGACAGACGTCTTCCAGAGTTTCTGTCCCACAGATACGAGACAGACGTCTTCCAGAGTTTCTGTCCCTCAGAGACGAGACAGACGTCTTCCAGAGTTTCTGTCCCACAGAGACAGACGTCTTCCAGAGTTTCTGTCCCACAAAGATGAGACAGACATCTTCCAGAGTTTCTGTCCCACGGAGACGAAACACACGTCTTCCAGAGTTTCTGTCCCACAGAAACAGACGTCTTCCAGAGTTTCTGTCCCACAGAGACGAGACAGACGTCTTCCAGAGTTTCTGTCCCAAGGAGACGAGACAGATGTCTTCCAGAGTTTCTGTCCCACAGAGACAGACGTCTTCCAGAGTTTCTGTCCCACAGAGACGAGACAGACGTCTTCCAGAGTTTCTGTCCCACAGAGACGAGACAGACATCTTCCAGAGTTTCTGTCCCACAGATACGAGACAGACGTCTTCCAGAGTTTCTGTCCCACGGAGACGAGACAGACGTCTTCCAGAGTTTCTGTCCCACAGAGACGAGACAGACGTCTTCCAGAGTTTCTGTCCCACAGAGACAGACGTCTTCCAGAGTTTCTGTCCCTCAGAGACGAGACAGACGTCTTCCAGAGTTTCTGTCCCACGGAGATGAGACAGACGTCTTCCAGAGTTTCTGTCCCACAGAGACGAGACAGACGTCTTCCAGAGTTTCTGTCCCACAGAGACGAGACAGACGTCTTCCAGAATTTCTGTCCCACGGAGACTGACGTCTTCCAGAGTTTCTGTCCCACAGAGACTGACGTCTTCCAGAGTTTCTGTCCCACAGAGACAGACGTCTTCCAGAGTTTCTGTCCCTCAGAGACGAGACAGACGTCTTCCAGAGTTTCTGTCCCACAGATACGAGACAGACGTCTTCCAGAGTTTCTGTCCCACAGAAACTGACGTCTTCCAGAGTTTCTGTCCCTCAGAGACGAGACAGACGTCTTCCAGAGTGTCTGTCCCACAGATACGAGACAGACGTCTTCCAGAGTTTCTGTCCCACAGAGACGAGACAGACGTCTTCCAGAGTTTCTGTCCCAAGGAGACGAGACAGACGTCTTTCAGAGTTTCTGTCCCACAGAGACGAGACAGACGTCTTCCAGAGTTTCTGTACCACAGAGACAGACGTCTTCCAGAGTTTCTGTCCAACAGAGACAGACGTCTTCCAGAGTTTCTGTCCCACAGAGACGAGACAGACGTCTTCCAGAGTTTCTGTCCCACAGAGACAGATGTCTTCCAGAGTTTCTGTCCCACGGAGACGAGACAGACGTCTTCCAGAGTTTCTGTCCCACAGAGATGAGACAGACGTCTTCCAGAGTTTCTGTCCCACGGAGACGAGACAGACGTCTTCCAGAGTTTCTGTCCCACAGAGACGAGACAGACGTCTTCCAGAGTTTCTGTCCCAAGGAGACGAGACAGACATCTTCCAGAGTTTCTGTCCCACAGAGACGAGACAGACGTCTTCCAGAGTTTCTGTCCCACAGAGACAGACGTCTTCCAGAGTTTCTGTCCCACAGAGACAGACGTCTTCCAGAGTTTCTGTCCCACAGAGACGAGACAGACGTCTTCCAGAGTTTCTGTCCCATGGAGACGAGACAGACGTCTTCCAGAGTTTCTGTCCCACGGAGACGAGACAGACGTCTTCCAGAGTTTCTGTCCCACAGAGACGAGACAGACGTCTTCCAGAGTTTCTGTCCCACAGAGACGAGACAGACGTCTTCCAGAGTTTCTGTCCCACAGAGACAGACATCTTCCAGAGTTTCTGTCCCACAGAGACGAAACAGACGTCTTCCAGAGTTTCTGTCCCACAGAGACGAGACAGACGTCTTCCAGAGTTTCTGTCCCACAGAGACAGACGTCTTCCAGAGTTTCTGTCCCACAGAGACGAGACAGACGTCTTCCAGAGTTTCTGTCCCACAGAGACAGACGTCTTCCAGAGTTTCTGTCCCTCAGAGACGAGACAGACGTCTTCCAGAGTTTCTCTCCCACGGAGATGAGACAGACGTCTTCCAGAGTTTCTGTCCCAAGGAGACGAGACAGACGTCTTCCAGAGTTTCTGTCCCACAGAGACGAGACAGACGTCTTCCAGAGTTTCTGTCCCACAGAGACTGACGTCTTCCAGAGTTTCTGTCCCACAGAGACGAGACAGACGTCTTCCAGAGTTTCTGTCCCTCAGAGACGAGACAGACGTCTTCCAGAGTTTCTGTCCCACAGATACGAGACAGACGTCTTCCAGAGTTTCTGTCCCACAGAGACGAGACAGACGTCTTCCAGAGTTTCTGTCCCAAGGAGACGAGACAGACGTCTTCCAGAGTTTCTGTCCCACGGAGACGAGACAGACGTCTTCCAGAGTTTCTGTCCCAAGGAGACGAGACAGACGTCTTCCAGAGTTTCTGTCCCACAGAGACTGACGTCTTCCAGAGTTTCTGTCCCTCAGAGACGAGACAGACGTCTTCCAGAGTTTCTGTCCCACAGATACGAGACAGACGTCTTCCAGAGTTTCTGTCCCACAGAGACGAGACAGACGTCTTCCAGAGTTTCTGTCCCTCAGAGACAGACGTCTTCCAGAGTTTCTGTCCCACAAAGATGAGACAGACGTCTTCCAGAGTTTCTGTCCCACGGAGACGAAACACACGTCTTCCAGAGTTTCTGTCCCACAGAAACAGACGTCTTCCAGAGTTTCTGTCCCACAGAGACGAGACAGACGTCTTCCAGAGTTTCTGTCCCAAGGAGACGAGACAGACGTCTTTCAGAGTTTCTGTCCCACAGAGACGAGACAGACGTCTTCCAGAGTTTCTGTCCCACAGAGACAGATGTCTTCCAGAGTTTCTGTCCCACGGAGACGAGACAGACGTCTTCCAGAGTTTCTGTCCCACAGAGATGAGACAGACGTCTTCCAGAGTTTCTGTCCCACGGAGACGAGACAGACGTCTTCCAGAGTTTCTGTCCCACGGAGACGAGACAGACGTCTTCCAGAGTTTCTGTCCCAAGGAGACGAGACAGACGTCTTCCAGAGTTTCTGTCCCACAGAGACGAGACAGACGTCTTCCAGAGTTTCTGTCCCACAGAGACAGACGTCTTCCAGAGTTTCTGTCCCACAGAGACAGACGTCTTCCAGAGTTTCTGTCCCACAGAGACGAGACAGACGTCTTCCAGAGTTTCTGTCCCACGGAGACGAGACAGACGTCTTCCAGAGTTTCTGTCCCACGGAGACGAGACAGACGTCTTCCAGAGTTTCTGTCCCACAGAGACGAGACAGACGTCTTCCAGAGTTTATGTCCCACAGAGACGAGACAGACGTCTTCCAGAGTTTCTGTCCCACAGAGACAGACATCTTCCAGAGTTTCTGTCCCACAGAGACGAAACAGACGTCTTCCAGAGTTTCTGTCCCACAGAGACGAGACAGACGTCTTCCAGAGTTTCTGTCCCACAGAGACAGACGTCTTCCAGAGTTTCTGTCCCACAGAGACGAGACATAACCGTCTTCCAGAGTTTCTGTCCCACAGAGACGAGACAGACGTCTTCCAGAGTTTCTGTCCCACGGAGATGAGACAGACGTCTTCCAGAGTTTCTGTCCCACGGAGACGAGACAGACGTCTTCCAGAGTTTCTGTCCCACAGAGACGAGACAGACGTCTTCCAGAGTTTCTGTCCCACGGAGACGAGACAGACGTCTTCCAGAGTTTCTGTCCCACAGAGACGAGACAGACGTCTTCCAGAGTTTCTGTCCCACAGAGACTGACGTCTTCCAGAGTTTCTGTCCCACAGAGACGAGACAGACGTCTTCCAGAGTTTCTGTCCCTCAGAGACGAGACAGACGTCTTCCAGAGTTTCTGTCCCACAGATACGAGACAGACGTCTTCCAGAGTTTCTGTCCCACAGAGACGAGACAGACGTCTTCCAGAGTTTCTGTCCCAAGGAGACGAGACAGACGTCTTCCAGAGTTTCTGTCCCACGGAGACGAGACAGACGTCTTCCAGAGTTTCTGTCCCACAGAGACGAAACAGACGTCTTCCAGAGTTTCTGTCCCACAGAGACGAGACAGACGTCTTCCAGAGTTTCTGTCCCACAGAGACAGACGTCTTCCAGAGTTTCTGTCCCACAGAGACGAGACATAACCGTCTTCCAGAGTTTCTGTCCCACAGAGACAGACGTCTTCCAGAGTTTCTGTCCCTCAGAGACGAGACAGACGTCTTCCAGAGTTTCTGTCCCACGGAGATGAGACAGACGTCTTCCAGAGTTTCTGTCCCACGGAGACGAGACAGACGTCTTCCAGAGTTTCTGTCCCACAGAGACGAGACAGACGTCTTCCAGAGTTTCTGTCCCACAGAGACTGACGTCTTCCAGAGTTTCTGTCCCACAGAGACGAGACAGACGTCTTCCAGAGTTTCTGTCCCTCAGAGACGAGACAGACGTCTTCCAGAGTTTCTGTCCCACAGATACGAGACAGACGTCTTCCAGAGTTTCTGTCCCACAGAGACGAGACAGACGTCTTCCAGAGTTTCTGTCCCAAGGAGACGAGACAGACGTCTTCCAGAGTTTCTGTCCCACGGAGACGAGACAGACGTCTTCCAGAGTTTCTGTCCCACAGAGACGAGACAGACGTCTTCCAGAGTTTCTGTCCCACAGAGCCTGACGTCTTCCAGAGTTTCTGTCCCTCAGAGACGAGACAGACGTCTTCCAGAGTTTCTGTCCCACAGATACGAGACAGACGTCTTCCAGAGTTTCTGTCCCTCAGAGACGAGACAGACGTCTTCCAGAGTTTCTGTCCCACAGAGACAGACGTCTTCCAGAGTTTCTGTCCCACAAAGATGAGACAGACATCTTCCAGAGTTTCTGTCCCACGGAGACGAAACACACGTCTTCCAGAGTTTCTGTCCCACAGAAACAGACGTCTTCCAGAGTTTCTGTCCCACAGAGACGAGACAGACGTCTTCCAGAGTTTCTGTCCCAAGGAGACGAGACAGATGTCTTCCAGAGTTTCTGTCCCACAGAGACAGACGTCTTCCAGAGTTTCTGTCCCACAGAGACGAGACAGACGTCTTCCAGAGTTTCTGTCCCACAGAGACAGACGTCTTCCAGAGTTTCTGTCCCACAGAGACGAGACAGACGTCTTCCAGAGCTTCTGTCCCACGGAGACGAGACAGACGTCTTCCAGAGTTTCTGTCCCACAGAGACGAGACAGACGTCTTCCAGAGTTTCTGTCCCACAGAGACGAGACAGACGTCTTCCAGAGTTTCTGTCCCACAGAGACGAGACAGACGTCTTCCAGAGTTTCTGTCCCACAGAGACAGACATCTTCCAGAGTTTCTGTCCCACAGAGACGAAACAGACGTCTTCCAGAGTTTCTGTCCCACAGAGACGAGACAGACGTTTTCCAGAGTTTCTGTCCCACAGAGACAGACGTCTTCCAGAGTTTCTGTCCCACAGAGACGAGACAGACGTCTTCCAGAGTTTCTGTCCCACAGAGACAGACGTCTTCCAGAGTTTCTGTCCCTCAGAGACGAGACAGACGTCTTCCAGAGTTTCTGTCCCACGGAGATGAGACAGACGTCTTTCAGAGTTTCTGTCCCAAGGAGACGAGACAGACGTCTTCCAGAGTTTCTGTCCCACAGAGACGAGACAGACGTCTTCCAGAGTTTCTGTCCCACAGAGATTGACGTCTTCCAGAGTTTCTGTCCCACAGAGACTGACGTCTTCCAGAGTTTCTGTCCCTCAGAGACGAGACAGACGTCTTCCAGAGTTTCTGTCCCACAGATACGAGACAGACGTCTTCCAGAGATTCTGTCCCACAGAGACGAGACAGACGTCTTCCAGAGTTTCTGTCCCAAGGAGACGAGACAGACGTCTTCCAGAGTTTCTGTCCCACGGAGACGAGACAGACGTCTTCCAGAGTTTCTGTCCCAAGGAGACGAGACAGACGTCTTCCAGAGTTTCTGTCCCACAGAGACTGACGTCTTCCAGAGTTTCTGTCCCTCAGAGACGAGACAGACGTCTTCCAGAGTTTCTGTCCCACAGATACGAGACAGACGTCTTCCAGAGTTTCTGTCCCACAGAGACGAGACAGACGTCTTCCAGAGTTTCTGTCCCTCAGAGACAGACGTCTTCCAGATTTTCTGTCCCACAAAGATGAGACAGACGTCTTCCAGAGTTTCTGTCCCACGGAGACGAAACACACGTCTTCCAGAGTTTCTGTCCCACAGAAACAGACGTCTTCCAGAGTTTCTGTCCCACAGAGACGAGACAGACGTCTTCCAGAGTTTCTGTCCCAAGGAGACGAGACAGATGTCTTCCAGAGTTTCTGTCCAACAGAGACAGACGTCTTCCAGAGTTTCTGTCCCACAGAGACGAGACAGACGTCTTCCAGAGTTTCTGTCCCACAGAGACGAGACAGACGTCTTCCAGAGTTTCTGTCCCACGGAGACGAGACAGACGTCTTCCAGAGTTTCTGTCCCACAGAGACAGACGTCTTCCAGAGTTTCTGTCCCACAGAGACGAGACAGACGTCTTCCAGAGTTTCTGTCCCACAGAGACGGACGTCTTCCAGAGTTTCTGTCCCACAGAGACGAGACAGACGTCTTCCAGAGTTTCTGTCCCACAGAGACGAGACAGACGTCTTCCAGAGTTTCTGTCCCACAGAGACTGACGTCTTCCAGAGTTTCTGTCCCACAGATACGAGACAGACGTCTTCCAGAGTTTCTGTCCCACAGAGACGAGACAGACGTCTTCCAGAGTTTCTGTCCCAAGGAGACGAGACAGACGTCTTCCAGAGTTTCTGTCCCACAGAGATGAGACAGACGTCTTCCAGAGTTTCTGTCCCACGGAGACGAGACAGACGTCTTCCAGAGTTTCTGTCCCACGGAGACGAGACAGACGTCTTCCAGAGTTTCTGTCCCAAGGAGACGAGACAGACGTCTTCCAGAGTTTCTGTCCCACAGAGACGAGACAGACGTCTTCCAGAGTTTCTGTCCCACAGAGACAGATGTCTTCCAGAGTTTCTGTCCCACAGAGACGAGACAGACGTCTTCCAGAGTTTCTGTCCCACGGAGACGAGACAGACGTCTTCCAGAGTTTCTGTCCCACAGAGACAGACGTCTTCCAGAGTTTCTGTCCCACAGAGACGAGACAGACGTCTTCCAGTTTCTGTCCCACGGAGACGAAACAGACGTCTTCCAGAGTTTCTGTCCCACAGAGACGAGACAGACGTCTTCCAGAGTTTCTGTCCCACGGAGACGAGACAGACGTCTTCCAGAGTTTCTGTCCCACAGAGACGAGACAGACGTCTTCCAGAGTTTCTGTCCAACAGAGACAGACGTCTTCCAGAGTTTCTGTCCCACAGAGACGAGACAGACGTCTTCCAGAGTTTCTGTCCCACAGAGACAGACATCTTCCAGAGTTTCTGTCCCACAGAGACGAGACAGACGTCTTCCAGAGTTTCTGTCCCACAGAGACAGACGTCTTCCAGAGTTTCTGTCCCACAGAGACGAGACAGACGTCTTCCAGAGTTTCTGTCCCACAGAGACAGACGTCTTCCAGAGTTTCTGTCCCTCAGAGACGAGACAGACGTCTTCCAGAGTTTCTGTCCCACGGAGATGAGACAGACGTCTTCCAGAGTTTCTGTCCCAAGGAGACGAGACAGACGTCTTCCAGAGTTTCTGTCCCACAGAGACGAGACAGACGTCTTCCAGAGTTTCTGTCCCACAGAGACAGACGTCTTCCAGAGTTTCTGTCCCACAGAGACGAGACAGACGTCTTCCAGAGTTTCTGTCCCACAGAGACGAGACAGACGTCTTCCAGAGTTTCTGTCCCACAGAGACGAGACAGAGGTCTTCCAGAGGTTCTGTCCCATGGAGACGAGACAGACGTCTTCCAGAGTTTCTGTCCCACAGAGACGAGACAGACGTCTTCCTGAGTTTCTGTCCCACAGAGACAGACGTCTTCCAGAGTTTCTGTCCCACAGAGACAGACGTCTTCCAGAGTTTCTGTCCCACAGAGACAGACGTCTTCCAGAGTTTCTGTCCCACGGAGACGAGACAGACGTCTTCCATAGTTTCTGTCCCACAGAGACAGACGTCTTCCAGAGTTTCTGTCCCACAGAGACAGACATCTTCCAGAGTTTCTGTCCCAAAGAGACGAGACAGACGTCTTCCAGAGTTTCTGTCCCACGGAGACGAGACAGACATCTTCCAGAGTTTCTGTCCCACGGAGATGAGACAGACGTCTTCCAGAGTTTCTGTCCCACAGAGACGAGACAGACGTCTTCCAGAGTTTCTGTCCCACAGAGACGAGACAGACGTCTTCCAGACTTTCTGTCCCACAGAGACAGACGTCTTCCAGAGTTTCTGTCCCACGGAGACGAGACAGATGTCTTCCAGAGTTTCTGTCCCACAGAGACGAGACAGACGTCTTCCAGAGTTTCTGTCCCACAGAGACGAGACAGACGTCTTCCAGAGTTTCTGTCCCACAGAGACGAGACAGACGTCTTCCAGAGTTTCTGTCCCACAGAGACAGACGTCTTCCAGAGTTTCTGTCCAACAGAGACAGACGTCTTCCAGAGTTTCTGTCCCACAGAGACGAGACAGACGTCTTCCAGAGTTTCTGTCCAAAGGAGACGAGACAGACGTCTTCCAGAGTTTCTGTCCCACAGAGACAGACGTCTTCCAGAGTTTCTGTCCCACAGAGACGAGACAGACGTCTTCCACAGTTTCTGTCCCACAGAGACGGACGTCTTCCAGAGTTTCTGTCCCACAGAGACGAGACAGACGTCTTCCAGAGTTTCTGTCCCACAGAGACGAGACAGACGTCTTCCAGAGTTTCTGTCCCACAGAGATGAGACAGACGTCTTCCAGAGTTTCTGTCCCACGGAGACGAGACAGACGTCTTCCAGAGTTTCTGTCCCACAGAGACGAGACAGACGTCTTCCAGAGTTTCTGTACCAAGGAGACGAGACAGACGTCTTCCAGAGTTTCTGTCCCACAGAGACGAGACAGACGTCTTCCAGAGTTTCTGTCCCACAGAGACAGATGTCTTCCAGAGTTTCTGTCCCACAGAGACGAGACAGCCGTCTTCCAGAGTTTCTGTCCCACAGAGACAGACGTCTTCCAGAGTTTCTGTCCCACAGAGACGAGACAGACGTCTTCCAGAGTTTCTGTCCCACAGAGACAGACGTCTTCCAGAGTTTCTGTCCCACGGAGACGAAACAGACGTCTTCCAGAGTTTCTGTCCCACAGAGACGAGACAGACGTCTTCCAGAGTTTCTGTCCCACAGATACGAGACAGACGTCTTCCAGAGTTTCTGTCCCACAGAGACGAGACAGACGTCTTCCAGAGTTTCTGTCCCAAGGAGACGAGACAGACGTCTTTCAGAGTTTCTGTCCCACAGAGACGAGACAGACGTCTTCCAGAGTTTCTGTACCACAGAGACAGACGTCTTCCAGAGTTTCTGTCCAACAGAGACAGACGTCTTCCAGAGTTTCTGTCCCAGAGAGACGAGACAGACGTCTTCCAGAGTTTCTGTCCCACAGAGACAGATGTCTTCCAGAGTTTCTGTCCCACGGAGACGAGACAGACGTCTTCCAGAGTTTCTGTCCCACAGAGATGAGACAGACGTCTTCCAGAGTTTCTGTCCCACGGAGACGAGACAGACGTCTTCCAGAGTTTCTGTCCCACGGAGACGAGACAGACGTCTTCCAGAGTTTCTGTCCCAAGGAGACGAGACAGACGTCTTCCAGAGTTTCTGTCCCACAGAGACGAGACAGACGTCTTCCAGAGTTTCTGTCCCACAGAGACAGACGTCTTCCAGAGTTTCTGTCCCACAGAGACGAGACAGACGTCTTCCAGAGTTTCTGTCCCACGGAGACGAGACAGACGTCTTCCAGAGTTTCTGTCCCACAGAGACGAGACAGACGTCTTCCAGAGTTTCTGTCCCACAGAGACGAGACAGACGTCTTCCAGAGTTTCTGTCCCACAGAGACGAGACAGACGTCTTCCAGAGTTTCTGTCCCACAGAGACAGACATCTTCCAGAGTTTCTGTCCCACAGAGACGAAACAGACGTCTTCCAGAGTTTCTGTCCCACAGAGACGAGACAGACGTCTTCCAGAGTTTCTGTCCCACAGAGACAGACGTCTTCCAGAGTTTCTGTCCCACAGAGACGAGACAGACGTCTTCCAGAGTTTCTGTCCCACAGAGACGAGACAGACGTCTTCCAGAGTTTCTGTCCCACAGAGACAGACGTCTTCCAGAGTTTCTGTCCCTCAGAGACGAGACAGACGTCTTCCAGAGTTTCTGTCCCACGGAGATGAGACAGACGTCTTCCAGAGTTTCTGTCCCAAGGAGACGAGACAGACGTCTTCCAGAGTTTCTGTCCCACAGAGACGAGACAGACGTCTTCCAGAGTTTCTGTCCCACAGAGATTGACGTCTTCCAGAGTTTCTGTCCCACAGAGACTGACGTCTTCCAGAGTTTCTGTCCCTCAGAGACGAGACAGACGTCTTCCAGAGTTTCTGTCCCACAGATACGAGACAGACGTCTTCCAGAGTTTCTGTCCCACAGAGACGAGACAGACGTCTTCCAGAGTTTCTGTCCCAAGGAGACGAGACAGACGTCTTCCAGATTTTCTGTCCCACAAAGATGAGACAGACGTCTTCCAGAGTTTCTGTCCCACGGAGACGAAACACACGTCTTCCAGAGTTTCTGTCCCACAGAAACAGACGTCTTCCAGAGTTTCTGTCCCACAGAGACGAGACAGACGTCTTCCAGAGTTTCTGTCCCAAGGAGACGAGACAGATGTCTTCCAGAGTTTCTGTCCAACAGAGACAGACGTCTTCCAGAGTTTCTGTCCCACAGAGACGAGACAGACGTCTTCCAGAGTTTCTGTCCCACAGAGACGAGACAGACGTCTTCCAGAGTTTCTGTCCCACGGAGACGAGACAGACGTCTTCCAGAGTTTCTGTCCCACAGAGACAGACGTCTTCCAGAGTTTCTGTCCCACAGAGACGAGACAGACGTCTTCCAGAGTTTCTGTCCCACAGAGACGGACGTCTTCCAGAGTTTCTGTCCCACAGAGACGAGACAGACGTCTTCCAGAGTTTCTGTCCCACAGAGACGAGACAGACGTCTTCCAGAGTTTCTGTCCCACAGAGACTGACGTCTTCCAGAGTTTCTATCCCACAGATACGAGACAGACGTCTTCCAGAGTTTCTGTCCCACAGAGACGAGACAGACGTCTTCCAGAGTTTCTGTCCCAAGGAGACGAGACAGACGTCTTCCAGAGTTTCTGTCCCACGGAGACGAGACAGACGTCTTCCAGAGTTTCTGTCCCAAGGAGACGAGACAGACGTCTTCCAGAGTTTCTGTCCCACAGAAACTGACGTCTTCCAGAGTTTCTGTCCCTCAGAGACGAGACAGACGTCTTCCAGAGTTTCTGTCCCACAGATACGAGACAGACGTCTTCCAGAGTTTCTGTCCCACAGAGACGAGACAGACGTCTTCCAGAGTTTCTGTCCCAAGGAGACAAAACAGACGTCTTCCAGAGTTTCTGTCCCACAGAGACGAGACAGACGTCTTCCAGAGTTTCTGTCCCACAGAGACAGACGTCTTCCAGAGTTTCTGTCCAACAGAGACAGACGTCTTCCAGAGTTTCTTTCCCACAGAGACGAGACAGACGTCTTCCAGAGTTTCTGTCCCACAGAGACAGATGTCTTCCAGAGTTTCTGTCCCACGTAGACGAGACAGACGTCTTCCAGAGTTTCTGTCCCACAGAGATGAGACAGACGTCTTCCAGAGTTTCTGTCCCACGGAGACGAGACAGACGTCTTCCAGAGTTTCTGTCCCACGGAGACGAGACAGACGTCTTCCAGAGTTTCTGTCCCACGGAGACGAGACAGACGTCTTCCAGAGTTTCTGTCCCACAGAGACGAGACAGACGTCTTCCAGAGTTTCTGTCCCACAGAGACAGATGTCTTCCAGAGTTTCTGTCCCACAGAGACGAGACAGACGTCTTCCAGAGTTTCTGTCCCACGGAGACGAGACAGACGTCTTCCAGAGTTTCTGTCCCACAGAGACAGACGTCTTCCAGAGTTTCTGTCCCACAGAGACGAGACAGACGTCTTCCAGTTTCTGTCCCACGGAGACGAAACAGACGTCTTCCAGAGTTTCTGTCCCACAGAGACGAGACAGACGTCTTCCAGAGTTTCTGTCCCACGGAGACGAGACAGACGTCTTCCAGAGTTTCTGTCCCACAGAGACGAGACAGACGTCTTCCAGAGTTTCTGTCCAACAGAGACAGACGTCTTCCAGAGTTTCTGTCCCACAGAGACGAGACAGACGTCTTCCAGAGTTTCTGTCCCACAGAGACAGACATCTTCCAGAGTTTCTGTCCCACAGAGACGAGACAGACGTCTTCCAGAGTTTCTGTCCCACAGAGACAGACGTCTTCCAGAGTTTCTGTCCCACAGAGACGAGACAGACGTCTTCCAGAGTTTCTGTCCCACAGAGACAGACGTCTTCCAGAGTTTCTGTCCCTCAGAGACGAGACAGACGTCTTCCAGAGTTTCTGTCCCACGGAGACGAGACAGACGTCTTCCAGAGTTTCTGTCCCACAGAGACGAGACAGACGTCTTCCAGAGTTTCTTTCCCACAGAGACGAGACAGACGTCTTCCAGAGTTTCTGTCCCACAGAGACAGACGTCTTCCAGAGTTTCTGTCCCACAGAGACGAGACAGACGTCTTCCAGAGTTTCTGTCCCACAGAGACGAGACAGAGGTCTTCCAGAGTTTCTGTCCCACGGAGACGAGACAGACGTCTTCCAGAGTTTCTGTCCCACAGAGACGAGACAGACGTCTTCCTGAGTTTCTGTCCCACAGAGACAGACGTCTTCCAGAGTTTCTGTCCCACAGAGACAGACGTCTTCCATAGTTTCTGTCCCACAGAGACAGACGTCTTCCAGAGTTTCTGTCCCACAGAGACAGACATCTTCCAGAGTTTCTGTCCCAAAGAGACGAGACAGACGTCTTCCAGAGTTTCTGTCCCACAGAGACGAGACAGACATCTTCCAGAGTTTCTGTCCCACGGAGATGAGACAGACGTCTTCCAGAGTTTCTGTCCCACAGAGACGAGACAGACGTCTTCCAGAGTTTCTGTCCCACAGAGACGAGACAGACGTCTTCCAGAGTTTCTGTCCCACAGAGACAGACGTCTTCCAGACTTTCTGTCCCACAGAGACAGACGTCTTCCAGAATTTCTGTCCCACGGAGACGAGACAGATGTCTTCCAGAGTTTCTGTCCCACAGAGACGAGACAGACGTCTTCCAGAGTTTCTGTCCCACAGAGACGAGACAGACGTCTTCCAGAGTTTCTGTCCCACAGAGACGAGACAGACGTCTTCCAGAGTTTCTGTCCCACAGAGACAGACGTCTTCCAGACTTTCTGTCCCACAGAGACAGACGTCTTCCAGAATTTCTGTCCCACGGAGACGAGACAGATGTCTTCCAGAGTTTCTGTCCCACAGAGACGAGACAGACGTCTTCCAGAGTTTCTGTCCCACAGAGATGAGACAGACGTCTTCCAGAGTTTCTGTCCCACAGAGACGAGACAGACGTCTTCCAGAGTTTCTGTCCCACAGAGACGAGACAGACGTCTTCCAGAGTTTCTGTCCCACAGAGACAGACGTCTTCCAGAGTTTCTGTCCAACAGAGACAGACGTCTTCCAGAGTTTCTGTCCCACAGAGACGAGACAGACGTCTTCCAGAGTTTCTGTCCAAAGGAGACGAGACAGACGTCTTCCAGAGTTTCTGTCCCACAGAGACAGACGTCTTCCAGAGTTTCTGTCCCACAGAGACGAGACAGACGTCTTCCACAGTTTCTGTCCCACAGAGACGGACGTCTTCCAGAGTTTCTGTCCCACAGAGACGAGACAGACGTCTTCCAGAGTTTCTGTCCCACAGAGACGAGACAGACGTCTTCCAGAGTTTCTGTCCCACAGAGATGAGACAGACGTCTTCCAGAGTTTCTGTCCCACGGAGACGAGACAGACGTCTTCCAGAGTTTCTGTCCCACAGAGACGAGACAGACGTCTTCCAGAGTTTCTGTCCCAAGGAGACGAGACAGACGTCTTCCAGAGTTTCTGTCCCACAGAGACGAGACAGACGTCTTCCAGAGTTTCTGTCCCACAGAGACAGATGTCTTCCAGAGTTTCTGTCCCACAGAGACGAGACAGCCGTCTTCCAGAGTTTCTGTCCCACAGAGACAGACGTCTTCCAGAGTTTCTGTCCCACAGAGACGAGACAGACGTCTTCCAGAGTTTCTGTCCCACAGAGACAGACGTCTTCCAGAGTTTCTGTCCCACGGAGACGAAACAGACGTCTTCCAGAGTTTCTGTCCCACAGAGACGAGACAGACGTCTTCCAGAGTTTCTGTCCCACGGAGACGAGACAGACGTCTTCCAGAGTTTCTGTCCCACAGAGACGAGACAGACGTCTTCCAGAGTTTCTGTCCAACAGAGACAGACGTCTTCCAGAGTTTCTGTCCCACAGAGACGAGACAGACGTCTTCCAGAGTTTCTGTCCCACAGAGACAGACATCTTCCAGAGTTTCTGTCCCACAGAGACGAGACAGACGTCTTCCAGAGTTTCTGTCCCACAGAGACAGACGTCTTCCAGAGTTTCTGTCCCACAGAGACTGACGTCTTCCAGAGTTTCTGTCCCTCAGAGACGAGACAGACGTCTTCCAGAGTTTCTGTCCCACGGAGACTGACGTCTTCCAGAGTTTCTGTCCCTCAGAGACGAGACAGACGTCTTCCAGAGTTTCTTTCCCACGGAGACGAGACAGACGTCTTCCAGAGTTTCTGTCCCAAGGAGACGAGACAGACGTCTTCCAGAGTTTCTGTCCCACGGAGACGAGACAGACGTCTTCCAGAGTTTCTGTCCCACGGAGACGAGACAGACGTCTTCCAGAGTTTCTGTCCCACAGAAACAGACGTCTTCCAGAGCTTCTGTCCCAAAGAGACTGACGTCTTCCAGAGTTTCTGTCCCACAGAGACGAGACAGACGTCTTCCAGAGTTTCTGTCCCACGGAGACGAGACACACGTCTTCCAGAGTTTTTGTCCCACAGAGACAGACGTCTTCCAGAGTTTCTGTCCCACGGAGACGAAACAGACGTCTTCCAGAGTTTCTGTCCCACAGAGACGAGACAGACGTCTTCCAGAGTTTCTGTCCCACAGAGACGAGACAGACGTCTTCCAGAGTTTCTGTCCAACAGAGACAGACGTCTTCCAGAGTTTCTGTCCCACAGAGACGAGACAGACGTCTTCCAGAGTTTCTGTCCCACGGAGACGAGACACACGTCTTCCAGAGTTTCTGTCCCACAGAGACAGACGTCTTCCAGAGTTTCTGTCCCACAGAGACGAGACAGACGTCTTCCAGAGTTTCTGTCCCACGGAGACGAGACAGATGTCTTCCAGAGTTTCTGTCCCACAGAGACAGACGTCTTCCAGAGTTTCTGTCCCACAGAGACAGACGTCTTCCAGAGTTTCTGTCCCACAGAGACAGACATCTTCCAGAGTTTCTGTCCCAAAGAGACGAGACAGACGTCTTCCAGAGTTTCTGTCCCACGGAGACGAGACAGACATCTTCCAGAGTTTCTGTCCCACGGAGATGAGACAGACGTCTTCCAGAGTTTCTGTCCCACAGAGACGAGACTGACGTCTTCCAGAGTTTCTGTCCCACAGAGTCGAGACAGACGTCTTCCAGAGTTTCTGTCCCACAGAGACAGACGTCTTCCAGACTTTCTGTCCCACAGAGACAGACGTCTTCCAGAATTTCTGTCCCACGGAGACGAGACAGATGTCTTCCAGAGTTTCTGTCCCACAGAGACGAGACAGACGTCTTCCAGAGTTTCTGTCCCACAGAGACGAGACAGACGTCTTCCAGAGTTTCTGTCCCACAGAGACGAGACAGACGTCTTCCAGAGTTTCTGTCCCACAGAGACAGACGTCTTCCAGACTTTCTGTCCCACAGAGACAGACGTCTTCCAGAATTTCTGTCCCACGGAGACGAGACAGATGTCTTCCAGAGTTTCTGTCCCACAGAGACGAGACAGACGTCTTCCAGAGTTTCTGTCCCACAGAGATGAGACAGACGTCTTCCAGAGTTTCTGTCCCACAGAGACGAGACAGACGTCTTCCAGAGTTTCTGTCCCACAGAGACGAGACAGACGTCTTCCAGAGTTTCTGTCCCACAGAGACAGACGTCTTCCAGAGTTTCTGTCCAACAGAGACAGACGTCTTCCAGAGTTTCTGTCCCACAGAGACGAGACAGACGTCTTCCAGAGTTTCTGTCCAAAGGAGACGAGACAGACGTCTTCCAGAGTTTCTGTCCCACAGAGACAGACGTCTTCCAGAGTTTCTGTCCCACAGAGACGAGACAGACGTCTTCCACAGTTTCTGTCCCACAGAGACGGACGTCTTCCAGAGTTTCTGTCCCACAGAGACGAGACAGACGTCTTCCAGAGTTTCTGTCCCACAGAGACGAGACAGACGTCTTCCAGAGTTTCTGTCCCACAGAGATGAGACAGACGTCTTCCAGAGTTTCTGTCCCACGGAGACGAGACAGACGTCTTCCAGAGTTTCTGTCCCACAGAGACGAGACAGACGTCTTCCAGAGTTTCTGTCCCAAGGAGACGAGACAGACGTCTTCCAGAGTTTCTGTCCCACAGAGACGAGACAGACGTCTTCCAGAGTTTCTGTCCCACAGAGACAGATGTCTTCCAGAGTTTCTGTCCCACAGAGACGAGACAGCCGTCTTCCAGAGTTTCTGTCCCACAGAGACAGACGTCTTCCAGAGTTTCTGTCCCACAGAGACGAGACAGACGTCTTCCAGAGTTTCTGTCCCACAGAGACAGACGTCTTCCAGAGTTTCTGTCCCACGGAGACGAAACAGACGTCTTCCAGAGTTTCTGTCCCACAGAGACGAGACAGACGTCTTCCAGAGTTTCTGTCCCACGGAGACGAGACAGACGTCTTCCAGAGTTTCTGTCCCACAGAGACGAGACAGACGTCTTCCAGAGTTTCTGTCCAACAGAGACAGACGTCTTCCAGAGTTTCTGTCCCACAGAGACGAGACAGACGTCTTCCAGAGTTTCTGTCCCACAGAGACAGACATCTTCCAGAGTTTCTGTCCCACAGAGACGAGACAGACGTCTTCCAGAGTTTCTGTCCCACAGAGACAGACGTCTTCCAGAGTTTCTGTCCCACAGAGACTGACGTCTTCCAGAGTTTCTGTCCCTCAGAGACGAGACAGACGTCTTCCAGAGTTTCTGTCCCACGGAGACGGACGTCTTCCAGAGTTTCTGTCCCTCAGAGACGAGACAGACGTCTTCCAGAATTTCTTTCCCACGGAGACGAGACAGACGTCTTCCAGAGTTTCTGTCCCAAGGAGACGAGACAGACGTCTTCCAGAGTTTCTGTCCCACGGAGACGAGACAGACGTCTTCCAGAGTTTCTGTCCCACGGAGACGAGACAGACGTCTTCCAGAGTTTCTGTCCCACAGAAACAGACGTCTTCCAGAGCTTCTGTCCCAAAGAGACTGACGTCTTCCAGAGTTTCTGTCCCACAGAGACGAGACAGACGTCTTCCAGAGTTTCTGTCCCACGGAGACGAGACACACGTCTTCCAGAGTTTTTGTCCCACAGAGACAGACGTCTTCCAGAGTTTCTGTCCCACGGAGACGAAACAGACGTCTTCCAGAGTTTCTGTCCCACAGAGACGAGACAGACGTCTTCCAGAGTTTCTGTCCCACAGAGACGAGACAGACGTCTTCCAGAGTTTCTGTCCAACAGAGACAGACGTCTTCCAGAGTTTCTGTCCCACAGAGACGAGACAGACGTCTTCCAGAGTTTCTGTCCCACGGAGACGAGACACACGTCTTCCAGAGTTTCTGTCCCACAGAGACAGACGTCTTCCAGAGTTTCTGTCCCACAGAGACGAGACAGACGTCTTCCAGAGTTTCTGTCCCACGGAGACGAGACAGATGTCTTCCAGAGTTTCTGTCCCACAGAGACAGACGTCTTCCAGAGTTTCTGTCCCACAGAGACGAGACAGACGTCTTCCAGAGTTTCTGTCCAACAGAGACAGACGTCTTCCAGAGTTTCTGTCCCACAGAGACGAGACAGACGTCTTCCAGAGTTTCTGTCCCACAGAGACAGACATCTTCCAGAATTTCTGTCCCACAGAGACGAGACAGACGTCTTCCAGAGTTTCTGTCCCACAGAGACAGACGTCTTCCAGAGTTTCTGTCCCACAGAGACTGACGTCTTCCAGAGTTTCTGTCCCTCAGAGACGAGACAGACGTCTTCCAGAGTTTCTGTCCCACGGAGACAGACGTCTTCCAGAGTTTCTGTCCCTCAGAGACGAGACAGACGTCTTCCAGAGTTTCTGTCCCACGGAGACGAGACAGACGTCTTCCAGAGTTTCTGTCCCAAGGAGACGAGACAGACGTCTTCCAGCGTTTCTGTCCCACGGAGACGAGACAGACGTCTTCCAGAGTTTCTGTCCCACGGAGACGAGACAGACGTCTTCCAGAGTTTCTGTCCCACAGAAACAGACGTCTTCCAGAGCTTCTGTCCCAAAGAGACTGACGTCTTCCAGAGTTTCTGTCCCACAGAGACGAGACAGACGTCTTCCAGAGTTTCTGTCCCACGGAGACGAGACACACGTCTTCCAGAGTTTTTGTCCCACAGAGACAGACGTCTTCCAGAGTTTCTGTCCCACGGAGACGAAACAGACGTCTTCCAGAGTTTCTGTCCCACAGAGACGAGACAGACGTCTTCCAGAGTTTCTGTCCCACAGAGACGAGACAGACGTCTTCCAGAGTTTCTGTCCAACAGAGACAGACGTCTTCCAGAGTTTCTGTCCCACAGAGACGAGACAGACGTCTTCCAGAGTTTCTGTCCCACGGAGACGAGACACACGTCTTCCAGAGTTTCTGTCCCACAGAGACAGACGTCTTCCAGAGTTTCTGTCCCACAGAGACGAGACAGATGTCTTCCAGAGTTTCTGTCCCACGGAGACGAGACAGATGTCTTCCAGAGTTTCTGTCCCACAGAGACAGACGTCTTCCAGAGTTTCTGTCCCACAGAGACGAGACAGACGTCTTCCAGAGTTTCTGTCCCACAGAGATGAGACAGACGTCTTCCAGAGTTTCTGTCCCACGGCAACGAGACAGACGTCTTCCAGAGTTTCTGTCCCACAGAGACGAGACAGACGTCTTCCAGAGTTTCTGTCCCAAGGAGACGAGACAGACGTCTTCCAGAGTTTCTGTCCCACAGAGACGAGACAGACGTCTTCCAGAGTTTCTGTCCCACAGAGACAGATGTCTTCCAGAGTTTCTGTCCCACAGAGACGAGACAGCCGTCTTCCAGAGTTTCTGTCCCACAGAGACAGACGTCTTCCAGAGTTTCTGTCCCACAGAGACGAGACAGACGTCTTCCAGAGTTTCTGTCCCACAGAGACAGACGTCTTCCAGAGTTTCTGTCCCACGGAGACGAAACAGACGTCTTCCAGAGTTTCTGTCCCACAGAGACGAGACAGACGTCTTCCAGAGTTTCAATCCCACGGAGACGAGACAGACGTCTTCCAGAGTTTCTGTCCCACAGAGACGAGACAGACGTCTTCCAGAGTTTCTGTCCAACAGAGACAGACGTCTTCCAGAGTTTCTGTCCCACAGAGACGAGACAGACGTCTTCCAGAGTTTCTGTCCCACGGAGACGAGACACACGTCTTCCAGAGTTTTTGTCCCACAGAGACAGACGTCTTCCAGAGTTTCTGTCCCACGGAGACGAAACAGACGTCTTCCAGAGTTTCTGTCCCACAGAGACGAGACAGACGTCTTCCAGAGTTTCTGTCCAACAGAGACAGACGTCTTCCAGAGTTTCTGTCCCACAGAGACAGACGTCTTCCAGAGTTTCTGTCCCACAGAGACAGACGTCTTCCAGAGTTTCTGTCCCACAGAGACGAGACAGACGTCTTCCAGAGTTTCTGTCCCACGGAGACGAGACAGACGTCTTCCAGAGTTTCTGTCCCACAGAGACAGACGTCTTCCAGAGTTTCTGTCCCACAGAGACGAGACAGACGTCTTCCAGAGTTTCTGTCCCACAGAGACGAGACAGACGTCTTCCAGAGTTTCTGTCCCACAGAGACAGACGTCTTCCAGAGTTTCTGTCCCACAGAGACAGACGTCTTCCTGAGTTTCGGTCCCACAGAGACGAGACAGACGTCTTCCAGAGTTTCTGTCCCACAGAGACAGACGTCTTCCAGAGTTTCTGTCCCACAGAGACAGACGTCTTCCAGAGTTTCTTTCCCACAGAGACGAGACAGACGTCTTCCAGAGTTTCTGTCCCACGGAGACGAGACAGACGTCTTCATGAGTTTCTGTCCCCAAGAGACAGACGTCTTCCAGAGTTTCTGTCCCACAGAGACGAGACAGACGTCTTCCAGAGTTTCTGTCCCAGAGACGAGACAGACGTCTTCCAGAGTTTCTGTCCCACAGAGACTGACGTCTTCCAGAGTTTCTGTCCCTCAGAGACGAGACAGACGTCTTCCAGAGTTTCTGTCCCACAGAGACGAGACAGACGTCTTCCAGAGTTTCTGTCCCAGAGACGAGACAGACGTCTTCCAGAGTTTCTGTCCCAGAGAGACAGACATCTTCCAGAGTTTCTGTCCCTCAGAGACGAGACAGACGTCTTCCAGAGTTTCTGTCCCACAGAGACGAGACAGACGTCTTCCAGAGTTTCTGTCCCAGAGACGAGACAGACGTCTTCCAGAGTTTCTGTCCCACAGAGACAGACGTCTTCCAGAGTTTCTGTCCCACAGAGACGAGACAGACGTCTTCCAGAGTTTCTGTCCCACAGAGACGAGACAGACGTCTTCCAGAGTTTCTGTCACAGAGACGAGACAGACGTCTTCCAGAGTTTCTGTCCCACAGAGACGAGACAGACGTCTTCCAGAGTTTCTGTCCCACAGAGACGAGACAGACGTCTTCCAGAGTTTCTGTCCCACAGAGACAGACGTCTTCCAGAGTTTCTGTCCCACAGAGACGAGACAGACGTCTTCCAGAGTTTCTGTCCTACAGAGACAGACGTCTTCCAGAGTTTCTGTCCCACAGAGACGAGACAGACGTCTTCCAGAGTTTCTGTCCCACAGAGACGAGACAGACGTCTTCCAGAGTTTCTGTCCCACAGAGACTGACGTCTTCCAGAGTTTCTGTCCCTCAGAGACGAGACAGACGTCTTCCAGAGTTTCTGTCCCACGGAGACGAGACAGACGTCTTCCAGAGTTTCTGTCCCAAGGAGACGAGACAGACGTCTTCCAGAGTTTCTGTCCCACAGAGACAGACGTCTTCCAGATTTTCTGTCCAACAGAGACAGACGTCTTCCAGAGTTTCTGTCCCACAGAGACGAGACAGACGTCTTCCAGAGTTTCTGTCCCACAGAGACAGATGTCTTCCAGAGTTTCTGTCCCACAGAGACGAGACAGACGTCTTCCAGAGTTTCTGTCCCACAGAGACAGACGTCTTCCAGAGTTTCTGTCCCACAGAGACAGACGTCTTCCAGAGTTTCTGTCCCACAGAGACGAGACAGACGTCTTCCAGAGTTTCTGTCCCACAGAGACAGACGTCTTCCAAAGTTTCTGTCCCACAGAGACGAGACAGACGTCTTCCAGAGTTTCTGTCCCACGGAGACGAGACAGACATCTTCCAGAGTTTCTGTCCCACGGAGACGAGACAGACATCTTCCAGAGTTTCTGTCCCACGGAGACGAGACAGACGTCTTCCAGAGTTTCTGTCCCACAGAGACGAGACAGACGTCTTCCAGAGTTTCTGTCCCACAGAGACGAGACAGACGTCTTCCAGAGTTTCTGTCCCACAGAGACGAGACAGACGTCTTCCAGAGTTTCTGTCCCACAGAGACGAGACAGACGTCTTCCAGAGTTTCTGTCCCACAGAGACGAGACAGACGTCTTCCAGAGTTTCTGTCCCACAGAGACGAGACAGACGTCTTCCAGAGTTTCTGTCCCACAGAGACGAGACAGACGTCTTCCAGAGTTTCTGTCCCACAGAGACAGACGTCTTCCAGAGTTTCTGTCCCACAGAGACAGACGTCTTCCAGAGTTTCTGTCCCACAGAGACAGACGTCTTCCAGAGTTTCTGTCCCACAGAGACGAGACAGACGTCTTCCAGAGTTTCTGTCCAACAGAGACAGAGGTCTTCCAGAGGTTCTGTCCCATGGAGATGAGACAGACGTCTTCCAGAGTTTCTGTCCCACAGAGACGAGACAGACGTCTTCCTGAGTTTCTGTCCCACAGAGACAGACGTCTTCCAGAGTTTCTGTCCCACAGAGACAGACGTCTTCCAGAGTTTCTGTCCCACAGAGACAGACGTCTTCCAGAGTTTCTGTCCCACGGAGACGAGACAGACGTCTTCCATAGTTTCTGTCCCACAGAGACAGACGTCTTCCAGAGTTTCTGTCCCACAGAGACAGACATCTTCCAGAGTTTCTGTCCCAAAGAGACGAGACAGACGTCTTCCAGAGTTTCTGTCCCACGGAGACGAGACAGACATCTTCCAGAGTTTCTGTCCCACGGAGATGAGACAGACGTCTTCCAGAGTTTCTGTCCCACAGAGACGAGACAGACGTCTTCCAGAGTTTCTGTCCCACAGAGACGAGACAGACGTCTTCCAGAGTTTCTGTCCCACAGAGACAGACGTCTTCCAGACTTTCTGTCCCACAGAGACAGACGTCTTCCAGAGTTTCTGTCCCACGGAGACGAGACAGATGTCTTCCAGAGTTTCTGTCCCACAGAGACGAGACAGACGTCTTCCAGAGTTTCTGTCCCACAGAGACGAGACAGACGTCTTCCAGAGTTTCTGTCCCACAGAGACGAGACAGACGTCTTCCAGAGTTTCTGTCCCACAGAGACGAGACAGACGTCTTCCAGAGTTTCTGTCCCACAGAGACAGACGTCTTCCAGAGTTTCTGTCCCACGGAGACGAGACAGACGTCTTCCAGAGTTTCTGTCCCACAGAGACAGACGTCTTCCAGAGTTTCTGTCCCACAGAGACGAGACAGACGTCTTCCAGAGTTTCTGTCCCACAGAGACGAGACAGACGTCTTCCAGAGTTTCTGTCCCACAGAGACGAGACAGACGTCTTCCAGAGTTTCTGTCCCACAGAGACGAGACAGACGTCTTCCAGAGTTTCTGTCCCTCAGAGACAGACGTCTTCCAGAGTTGCTGTCCAACAGAGACAGACGTCTTCCAGAGTTTCTGTCCCACAGAGACGAGACAGACATCTTCCAGAGTTTCTGTCCCAAAGAGACAGACGTCTTCCAGAGTTTCTGTCCCACAGATACGAGACAGACGTCTTCCAGAGTTTCTGTCCCACAGAGACTGACGTCTTCCAGAGTTTCTGTCCCTCAGAGACGAGACAGACGTCTTCCAGAGTTTCTGTCCCACGGAGACGAGACAGACGTCTTCCAGAGTTTCTGTCCCAAGGAGACGAGAGAGACGTCTTCCAGAGTTTCTGTCCCAGAGAGACGAGACAGACGTCTTCCAGAGTTTCTGTCCCACAGAGAAAGACGTCTTCCAGAGTTTCTGTCCAACAGAGACAGACGTCTTCCAGAGTTTCTGTCCCACAGAGACGAGACAGACGTCTTCCAGAGTTTCTGTCCCACAGAGACAGATGTCTTCCAGAGTTTCTGTCCCACAGAGACGAGACAGACGTCTTCCAGAGTTTCTGTCCCACAGAGACAGACGTCTTCCAAAGTTTCTGTCCCACAGGGATGAGACAGACGTCTTCCAGAGTTTCTGTCCCACGGAGACGAGACAGACGTCTTCCAGAGTTTCTGTCCCACGGAGACGAGACAGACGTCTTCCAGAGTTTCTGTCCCACAGAGACGAGACAGACGTCTTCCAGAGTTTCTGTCCCACAGAGACGAGACAGACGTCTTCCAGAGTTTCTGTCCCACAGAGACGAGACAGACGTCTTCCAGAGTTTCTGTCCCACAGAGACGAGACAGACGTCTTCCAGAGTTTCTGTCCCACAGAGACGAGACAGACGTCTTCCAGAGTTTCTGTCCCACAGAGACGAGACAGACGTCTTCCAGAGTTTCTGTCCCACAGAGACAGATGTCTTCCAGAGCTTCTGTCCCACAGAGACAGACGTCTTCCAGAGTTTCTGTCCCACAGAGACAGACGTCTTCCAGAGTTTCTGTCCCACAGAGACAGACGTCTTCCAGAGTTTCTGTCCCACAGAGACGAGACAGCCGTCTTCCAGAGTTTCTGTCCCACAGAGACAGACGTCTTCCAGAGTTTCTGTCCCACAGAGACAGACGTCTTCCAGAGTTTCTGTCCCACAGAGACAGACGTCTTCCAGAGTTTCTGTCCCACAGAGACGAGACAGACGTCTTCCAGAGTTTCTGTCCCACGGAGACGAGACAGACATCTTCCAGAGTTTCTGTCCCACAGAGACGAGACAGACGTCTTCCAGAGTTTTGTCCAACAGAGACAGACGTCTTCCAGAGTTTCTGTCCCACAGAGACGAGACAGACGTCTTCCAGAGTTTCTGTCCCACAGAGACGAGACAGACGTCTTCCAGAGTTTCTGTCCCACGGAGACGAGACAGACGTCTTCCAGAGTTTCTGTCCCACAGAGACAGACGTCTTCCAGAGTTTCTGTCCCACAGAGACAGACGTCTTCCAGAGTTTCTGTCCCACAGAGACGAGACAGACGTCTTCCAGAGTTTCTGTCCCACAGAGACGAGACAGACGTCTTCCAGAGTTTCTGTCCCACAGAGACTGATGTCTTCCAGAGTTTCTGTCCCTCAGAGACGAGACAGACGTCTTCCAGAGTTTCTGTCCCACAGAGACGAGACAGACGTCTTCCAGAGTTTCTGTCCCACGGAGACGAGACAGACGTCTTCCAGAGTTTCTGTCCCACAGAGACAGACGTCTTCCAGAGTTTCTGTCCCACAGAGACAGACGTCTTCCAGAGTTTCTGTCCCACAGAGACGAGACAGACGTCTTCCAGAGTTTCTGTCCCACAGAGACGAGACAGACGTCTTCCAGAGTTTCTGTCCCACAGAGACTGATGTCTTCCAGAGTTTCTGTCCCTCAGAGACGAGACAGACGTCTTCCAGAGTTTCTGTCCCACGGAGACGAGACAGACGTCTTCCAGAGTTTCTGTCCCAAGGAGACGAGACAGATGTCTTCCAGAGTTTCTGTCCCACGGAGACGAGACAGACGTCTTCCAGAGTTTCTGTCCCAAGGAGACGAGACAGACGTCTTCCAGAGTTTCTGTCCCACAGAGACAGACGTCTTCCAGAGTTTCTGTCCCACAGAGACAGACGTCTTCCAGAGTTTCTGTCCCTCAGAGACGAGACAGACGTCTTCCAGAGTTTCTGTCCCACAGATACGAGACAGACGTCTTCCAGAGTTTCTGTCCCACAGAGACGAGACAGACGTCTTCCAGAGTTTCTGTCCCTCAGAGACAGACGTCTTCCAGAGTTTCTGTCCCACAGAGACGAGACAGACGTCTTCCAGAGTTTCTGTCCCACGGAGACGAGACAGACGTCTTCCAGAGTTTCTGTCCCACGGAGACGAGACACACGTCTTCCAGAGTTTCTGTCCCACAGAGACAGACGTCTTCCAGAGTTTCTGTCCCACAGAGACGAGACAGACGTCTTCCAGAGTTTCTGTCCCACAGAGACAGACGTCTTCCAGAGTTTCTGTCCCACAGAGACGAGACAGACGTCTTCCAGAGTTTCTGTCCCACGGAGACGAGACAGACGTCTTCCAGAGTTTCTGTCCCACAGAGACGAGACAGACGTCTTCCAGAGTTTCTGTCCCACGGAGACGAGACAGACGTCTTCCAGAGTTTCTGTCCCACAGAGACGAGACAGACGTCTTCCAGAGTTTCTGTCCCACGGAGACGAGACAGACGTCTTCCAGAGTTTCTGTCCCACAGAGACGAGACAGACGTCTTCCAGAGTTTCTGTCCCACGGAGACGAGACAGACGTCTTCCAGAGTTTCTGTCCCACAGAGACGAGACAGACGTCTTCCAGAGTTTCTGTCCCACGGAGACGAGACAGACGTCTTCCAGAGTTTCTGTCCCAAGGAGACGAGACAGACGTCTTCCAGAGTTTCTGTCCCACAGAGACAGACGTCTTCCAGAGTTTCTGTCCCACAGAGACAGACGTCTTCCTGAGTTTCTGTCCCACAGAGACAGACGTCTTCCAGAGTTTCTGTCCCACAGAGACAGACGTCTTCCAGAGTTTCTGTCCCACAGAGACAGACGTCTTCCAGAGTTTCTGTCCCACAGAGACGAGACAGACGTCTTCCAGAGTTTCTGTCCCACAGAGATGAGACAGACGTCTTCCAGAGTTTCTGTCCCACGGAGACGAGACAGACGTCTTCCAGAGTTTCTGTCCCACAGAGACAGACGTCTTCCAGAGTTTCTGTCCCACAGAGACGAGACAGACGTCTTCCAGAGTTTCTGTCCCAGAGACGAGACAGACGTCTTGCATGTGAAGACCGTATAAGGTGAAGTTGGTGACCGAGGTGGAAAAGAGGTTGGTTAACTCGGAAACGCATCACGTTGGGTTTGTTGTCGTCACATGAGAGGTGAACAGTCTGTACCAGGAAAGGAAGAAGACGTTGCCTCAACAGAGCGTTTCCTCTTTTCTCTCAGAGTGAAAATGTCCGTGTTAATCTATGCAGTCGCTTCTTTATCCTGTTTCAACGTTGCTAATGTTCCTTCGCTTGTACGAGGCTGGACATGCGACCATCCACCCAGTTCTGTTCCCTAAAACTTCACATGAAACTCTGGAGATGAGTTTTAACGCTGTTAGAAATGTACATTTATCTAAATCCAATCCAGTAAAGTTTCTTTTTAAATGTGAAGAGAAACGGGGAAAAAGAGAAAACCTGAAAACGCCAGAGTTGAACTTCCTGTTTGACACAGCGGAGCTTTCTCATCGTGTTATGTTCAGGACAAAACTTAAGCAGTTTGAGTTTTCATTTCTCTTGAAAACCATCTTAAAACATAAAAAAGAATAATTTTCCCACCATGTATGCTCCGATACAATGCTGAGTACGGAAAATAAAACTGTCAAGTACAAGAACACCTCCCAGAAATACCTCATGCCGAACCAAACTACCTGACAGGAAGGTGGACTGGAGCACATTCAGTCTCAGACTCTGCAGCACCTGACCTTTATGGCTTGATGAGCATTCGGCTCATTATCAGCCTCCTGGTTGCTCAGTAAACCCACACCGGTCTGGTGCATGTCAGCGACTGATAAAGGAAGGAAACATTGCAGGAAAAAAGATGCAAACTGATATTTGTTTCTCAAGTTGACCTAAACTTAATGAAGCATTTATCAAACTATTAATGAAGTAAATATAAATTAAAGGTGACAAACGTCCCTAACATATTAAAGGATCCACTTTGCCAGCCTGTAACCTCTGTTGAGCAGCTGCCTAATTCTGTCGGCTGCTCATGTGTTGCACTGAACAAAGACATCCTCAAAGTTTACTGAGTTTAAAAGCTTGAAATGTAAATTTGCATGATGCAAATCAAACTGTAAAAGATTCAGAGTGCTTAGTGTTCTGGTCAATGGTTAAACTTGGTGCAATGGAACAAACTAATCCTCCATGTGTGACATGTGTGAATTATTTCCCAAACACAAAGAGATGTTTGTTCCAGAAATCTGCACTAAGGAAAGCTCTTATCAAGCTTTAGAACAAATCCATTTACACATCTTTACTAGTTCACACTACTCTTCCCTTCATCAGTTTGGTTGAAATAAAGTCTCACCAGCTTTCTGATAGAAGAGCAGAGAACAGGGGAAGCAACAAACCTGTCTTTTCTCTTTCTGGTAGTAATAAATTACTTGTAAAGAACACTTACCAGAAGCAGGAAGATGTCGCCTGGGTGGTGGCTGACAGTTACACTAAAGAGAGGAAGTGAGACGCAACTAAAAACGCTTGTTCAAACAAACGAGGGATGATTGGGTGATGGAAACAGCCTACACATCAACAACACAATGCTGTTGGTTACAACATGCCACCATGACAGGAGGTGTCAAACTCCGGTCCTCAAGGGCCGGTATCCACCAGGTTTTTGTTGTTTCCCTCCACCAACACAGCTGATTCAAATCAAACACATCCAGCAGCTTCTTTTCAACCCATTTCCAGCTGATTACGAAATCACTTTACCGAGCAGAGTCATCGTTGGTTCCTCATTATTGGCTAATTATACTGTCATAAAGACCACATAGGGCAGGCAAAAGACTTGCCGTAATCCAAGCCGGGAATTGATGTCTGGGGCTTGTTCCAGAAACTCTGGGTTAACTTAGTCCAGGTCTAAACAGAAACTCTGGGTTAATTTAGTCCCGGTCTAAACAGAAACTCTGGGTTAATTTAGTCCAGGTCTAAACAGAAACTCTGGGTTAATTTAGTCCAGGCCTAAACAGAAACTCTTGGTTAACTTAGTCCAGGTCTAAACATAAACTCTGGTTTAACTTAATCTAGGTCTAAACATAAACTCTTGGTTAACTTAATCTATGTCTGAACATAAACTCAGGTTTAACTTAATCTAGGTCTGAACATAAACTCTGGTTTAACTTAATCTAGGTCTAAACATAAACTCCAGGGTAACTTAATCTAGATCTAAATGTAAACTCTGGTTTAACTTAATCGAGGTCTAAACATAAACTCTGGTTTAACTTAATCTAGGTCTAAACATAAAATCCGGGGTAACGTAATCTAGGTCTAAATGTAAACTCTTGGTTAACTTAATTTAGGTCTAAACATAAACTCTGGTTTAACTTAATCTAGGTCTAAACATAAACTCTGGTTTAACTTAATCTAGGTCTAAACATAAACTCTGGGTTAACTTAATCGAGGTCTAAACATAAACTCTGGTTTAATTTAATCTAGGTCTAAACATAAACGCTGGTTTAACTTAATCTAGGTCTAAACATAAACTCTGGGTTAACTTAATCGAGGTCTAAACATAAACTCTGGGTACCTTTATCTAGGTCTAAATGTAAACTCTGGTTTAACTTAATCTAGGTCTAAATGTAAACTCTGGGTTAACTTAAATCTAGGTCTAAACATAAACTCTGGGTACCTTTATCTAGGTCTAAATGTAAACTCTGGGTTAACTTAAATCTAGGTCTAAACATAAACTCTGGTTTAACTTAGTCCAGGTCTAAACAGAAATTCTTGGTTAACTTAGTCCAGGTCTAAACATAAACTCTGGTTTAATTTAGTCCAGGTCTAAACAGAAACTCTTGGTTAACTTAGTCCAGGTCTAAACAGAAACTCTTGGTTAACTTAATCGAGGTCTAAACATAAACTCTGGTTTAACTTAATCTAGGTCTAAACATAAACTCCAGGGTAACTTAATCTAGGTCTAAATGTAAACTCTGGGTTAACTTAAATCTAGGTCTAAACATAAACTCTGGGGTACCTTTATCTAGGTCTAAATGTAAACTCTGGTTTAACTTAATCTAGGTCTAAACATAAACTCTGGTTTAATTTAATCTAGGTCTAAACATACACTCTGGGTTAACTTAATCTAGGTCTAAACATAAACTCTGGTTTAACTTAATCTAGGTCTAAACATAAACTCTGGGTTAACTTAATCGAGGTCTAAACATAAACTCTGGGGTACCTTTATCTAGGTCTAAATGTAAACTCTGGTTTAACTTAATCTAGGTCTAAATGTAAACTCTGGGTTAACTTAATCGAGGTCTAAACATAAACTCTGGGGTACCTTTATCTAGGTCTAAATGTAAACTCTGGTTTAACTTAATCTAGGTCTAAATGTAAACTCTGGTTTAACTTAATCTAGGTCTAAATGTAAACTCTGGGTTAACTTAAATCTAGGTCTAAACATAAACTCTGGTTTAACTTAATCTAGGTCTAAACATAAACTCTGGGTTAACTTAATCTGGGTCTAAACATAAACTCTGGGGTAACGTAATCTAGGTCTAAATGTAAACTCTGGTTTAACTTAATCTAGGTCTAAACATAAACTCTTGGTTAACTTAATCTATGTCTAAACATAAACTCTGGTTTAACTTAATCTAGGTCTGAACATAAACTCTGGTTTAACTTAATCTAGGTCTAAACATAAACTCCAGGGTAACTTAATCTAGATCTAAATGTAAACTCTTGGTTAACTTAATCTAGGTCTAAACATAAACTCTGGTTTAACTTAATCTAGGTCTAAACATAAACTCTGGTTTAACTTAATCTAGGTCTAAACATAAACTCTGGTTTAACTTAATCGAGGTCTAAACATAAAGTCTGGTTTAATTTAATCTAGGTCTAAACATAAACTCTGGTTTAACTTAATCGAGGTCTAAACATAAACTCTGGGTTAACTTAATCAAGGTCTAAACATAAACTCTGGGTACCTTTATCTAGGTCTAAATGTAAACTCTGGTTTAACTTAATCTAGGTCTAAATGTAAACTCTGGGTTAACTTAAATCTAGGTCTAAACATAAACTCTGGGTACCTTTATCTAGGTCTAAATGTAAACTCTGGGTTAACTTAATCTAGGTCTAAACATAAACTCTGGTTTAACTTAATCGAGGTCTAAACATAAACTCTGGTTTAACTTAATCTAGGTCTAAACATAAAATCCGGGGTAACGTAATCTAGGTCTAAATGTAAACTCTTGGTTAACTTAATTTAGGTCTAAACATAAACTCTGGTTTAACTTAATCTAGGTCTAAACATAAACTCTGGTTTAACTTAATCGAGGTCTAAACATAAACTCTGGGTTAACTTAATCGAGGTCTAAACATAAACTCTGGTTTAATTTAATCTAGGTCTAAACATAAACGCTGGTTTAACTTAATCTAGGTCTAAACATAAACTCTGGGTTAACTTAATCGAGGTCTAAACATAAACTCTGGGTACCTTTATCTAGGTCTAAATGTAAACTCTGGTTTAACTTAATCTAGGTCTAAATGTAAACTCTGGGTTAACTTAAATCTAGGTCTAAACATAAACTCTGGGTACCTTTATCTAGGTCTAAATGTAAACTCTGAGTTAACTTAAATCTAGGTCTAAACATAAACTCTGGTTTAACTTAGTCCAGGTCTAAACAGAAATTCTTGGTTAACTTAGTCCAGGTCTAAACAGAAACTCTTGGTTAACTTAATCGAGGTCTAAACATAAACTCTGGTTTAACTTAATCTAGGTCTAAACATAAACTCCAGGGTAACTTAATCTAGGTCTAAATGTAAACTCTGGGTTAACTTAAATCTAGGTCTAAACATAAACTCTGGGGTACCTTTATCTAGGTCTAAATGTAAACTCTGGTTTAACTTAATCTAGGTCTAAACATAAACTCTGGTTTAAATTAATCTAGGTCTAAACATACACTCTGGGTTAACTTAATCTAGGTCTAAACATAAACTCTGGTTTAACTTAATCTAGGTCTAAACATAAACTCTGGGTTAACTTAATCGAGGTCTAAACATAAACTCTGGGGTACCTTTATCTAGGTCTAAATGTAAACTCTGGTTTAACTTAATCTAGGTCTAAACATAAACTCTGGTTTAATTTAATCTAGGTCTAAACATACACTCTGGGTTAACTTAATCTAGGTCTAAACATAAACTCTGGTTTAACTTAATCTAGGTCTAAACATAAACTCTGGGTTAACTTAATCGAGGTCTAAACATAAACTCTGGAGTACCTTTATCTAGGTCTAAATGTAAACTCTGGTTTAACTTAATCTAGGTCTAAATGTAAACTCTGGTTTAACTTAATCTAGGTCTAAATGTAAACTCTGGGTTAACTTAAATCTAGGTCTAAACATAAACTCTGGGTACCTTTATCTAGGTCTAAATGTAAACTCTGGTTTAACTTAATCTAGGTCTAAACATAAACTCTGGTTTAATTTAATCTAGGTCTAAACATACACTCTGGGTTAACTTAATCTAGGTCTAAACATAAACTCTGGTTTAACTTAATCTAGGTCTAAACATAAACTCTGGGTTAACTTAATCGAGGTCTAAACATAAACTCTGGGGTACCTTTATCTAGGTCTAAATGTAAACTCTGGTTTAACTTAATCTAGGTCTAAATGTAAACTCTGGGTTAACTTAATCGAGGTCTAAACATAAACTCTGGGGTACCTTTATCTAGGTCTAAATGTAAACTCTGGTTTAACTTAATCTAGGTCTAAATGTAAACTCTGGTTTAACTTAATCTAGGTCTAAATGTAAACTCTGGGTTAACTTAAATCTAGGTCTAAACATAAACTCTGGTTTAACTTAATCTAGGTCTAAACATAAACTCTGGGTTAACTTAATCTGGGTCTAAACATAAACTCTGGGGTAACGTAATCTAGGTCTAAATGTAAACTCTGGTTTAACTTAATCTAGGTCTAAACATAAACTCTTGGTTAACTTAATCTATGTCTAAACATAAACTCTGGTTTAACTTAATCTAGGTCTGAACATAAACTCTGGTTTAACTTAATCTAGGTCTAAACATAAACTCCAGGGTAACTTAATCTAGATCTAAATGTAAACTCTTGGTTAACTTAATCTAGGTCTAAACATAAACTCTGGTTTAACTTAAACTAGGTCTAAACATAAACTCTGGTTTAACTTAATCTAGGTCTAAACATAAACTCTGGTTTAACTTAATCGAGGTCTAAACATAAACTCTGGTTTAATTTAATCTAGGTCTAAACATAAACTCTGGTTTAACTTAATCGAGGTCTAAACATAAACTCTGGGTTAACTTAATCAAGGTCTAAACATAAACTCTGGGTACCTTTATCTAGGTCTAAATGTAAACTCTGGTTTAACTTAATCTAGGTCTAAATGTAAACTCTGGGTTAACTTAAATCTAGGTCTAAACATAAACTCTGGGTACCTTTATCTAGGTCTAAATGTAAACTCTGGGTTAACTTAATCTAGGTCTAAACATAAACTCTGGTTTAACTTAATCGAGGTCTAAACATAAACTCTGGTTTAACTTAATCTAGGTCTAAACATAAAATCCGGGGTAACGTAATCTAGGTCTAAATGTAAACTCTTGGTTAACTTAATTTAGGTCTAAACATAAACTCTGGTTTAACTTAATCTAGGTCTAAACATAAACTCTGGTTTAACTTAATCGAGGTCTAAACATAAACTCTGGGTTAACTTAATCGAGGTCTAAACATAAACTCTGGTTTAATTTAATCTAGGTCTAAACATAAACGCTGGTTTAACTTAATCTAGGTCTAAACATAAACTCTGGGTTAACTTAATCGAGGTCTAAACATAAACTCTGGGTACCTTTATCTAGGTCTAAATGTAAACTCTGGTTTAACTTAATCTAGGTCTAAATGTAAACTCTGGGTTAACTTAAATCTAGGTCTAAACATAAACTCTGGGTACCTTTATCTAGGTCTAAATGTAAACTCTGAGTTAACTTAAATCTAGGTCTAAACATAAACTCTGGTTTAACTTAGTCCAGGTCTAAACAGAAATTCTTGGTTAACTTAGTCCAGGTCTAAACAGAAACTCTTGGTTAACTTAATCGAGGTCTAAACATAAACTCTGGTTTAACTTAATCTAGGTCTAAACATAAACTCCAGGGTAACTTAATCTAGGTCTAAATGTAAACTCTGGGTTAACTTAAATCTAGGTCTAAACATAAACTCTGGGGTACCTTTATCTAGGTCTAAATGTAAACTCTGGTTTAACTTAATCTAGGTCTAAACATAAACTCTGGTTTAAATTAATCTAGGTCTAAACATACACTCTGGGTTAACTTAATCTAGGTCTAAACATAAACTCTGGTTTAACTTAATCTAGGTCTAAACATAAACTCTGGGTTAACTTAATCGAGGTCTAAACATAAACTCTGGGGTACCTTTATCTAGGTCTAAATGTAAACTCTGGTTTAACTTAATCTAGGTCTAAACATAAACTCTGGTTTAATTTAATCTAGGTCTAAACATACACTCTGGGTTAACTTAATCTAGGTCTAAACATAAACTCTGGTTTAACTTAATCTAGGTCTAAACATAAACTCTGGGTTAACTTAATCGAGGTCTAAACATAAACTCTGGAGTACCTTTATCTAGGTCTAAATGTAAACTCTGGTTTAACTTAATCTAGGTCTAAATGTAAACTCTGGTTTAACTTAATCTAGGTCTAAATGTAAACTCTGGGTTAACTTAAATCTAGGTCTAAACATAAACTCTGGGTACCTTTATCTAGGTCTAAATGTAAACTCTGGGTTAACTTAATCTAGGTCTAAACATAAACTCTGGTTTAACTTAATCTAGGTCTAAACATAAACTCTGGGTTAACTTAATCTGGGTCTAAACATAAACTCTGGGGTACCTTTATCTAGGTCTAAATGTAAACTCTGGTTTAACTTAATCTAGGTCTAAACATAAACTCTTGGTTAACTTAATCTATGTCTGAACATAAACTCTGGTTTAACTTAATCTAGGTCTGAACATAAACTCTGGTTTAGCTTAATCTAGGTCTAAACATAAACTCCAGGGTAACTTTATCTAGATATAAATGTAAACTCTGGTTTAACTTAATCGAGGTCTAAACATAAACTCTGGTTTAACTTAATCTAGGTCTAAACATAAAATCCGGGGTAACTTAATCTAGGTCTAAATGTAAACTCTTGGTTAACTTAATCTAGGTCTAAAAATAAACTCTGGTTTAACTTAATCTAGGTCTAAACATAAACTCTGGTTTAACTTAATCTAGGTCTAAATGTTAACTCTGGGTTAACTTAAATCTAGGTCTAAACATAAACTCTGGTTTAACTTAATCTAGGTCTAAACATAAACTCTGGGTTAACTTAATCGAGGTCTAAACATAAACTCTGGGTACCTTTATCTAGGTCTAAATGTAAACTCTGGTTTAACTTAATCTAGGTCTAAATGTAAACTCTGGGTTAACTTAAATCTAGGTCTAAACATAAACTCTGGGTACCTTTATCTAGGTCTAAATGTAAACTCTGGGTTAACTTAAATCTAGGTCTAAACATAAACTCTGGTTTAACTTAGTCCAGGTCTAAACAGAAATTCTTGGTTAACTTAGTCCAGGTCTAAACATAAACTCTGGTTTAATTTAGTCCAGGTCTAAACATAAACTCTTGGTTAACTTAGTCCATGTCTAAACAGAAACTCTTGGTTAACTTAATCGAGGTCTAAACATAAACTCTGGTTTAACTTAATCTAGGTCTAAACATAAACTCCAGGGTAACTTAATCTAGGTCTAAATGTAAACTCTGGGTTAACTTAAATCTAGGTCTAAACATAAACTCTGGGGTACCTTTATCTAGGTCTAAATGTAAACTCTGGTTTAACTTAATCTAGGTCTAAACATAAACTCTGGGTTAACTTAATCTAGGTCTAAACATAAACGCTGGTTTAACTTATTCTAGGTCTAAACATAAACTCTGGGTTAACTTAATCGAGGTCTAAACATAAACTCTGGGGTACCTTTATCTAGGTCTAAATGTAAACTCTGGTTTAACTTAATCTAGGTATAAATGTAAACTCTGGTTTAACTTAATCTAGGTCTAAATGTAAACTCTGGGTTAACTTAAATCTAGGTCTAAACATAAACTCTGGGTACCTTTATCTAGGTCTAAATGTAAACTCTGGGTTAACTTAAATCTAGGTCTAAACATAAACTCTGGTTTAACTTAGTCCAGGTCTAAACAGAAATACTTGGTTAACTTAGTCCAGGTCTAAACATAAACTCTGGTTTAATTTAGTCCAGGTCTAAACAGAAACTCTTGGTTAACTTAGTCCAGGTCTAAACAGAAACTCTTGGTTAACTTAATCGAGGTCTAAACATAAACTCTGGTTTAACTTAATCTAGGTCTAAACATAAACTCCAGGGTAACTTAATCTAGGTCTAAATGTAAACTCTGGGTTAACTTAAATCTAGGTCTAAACATAAACTCTGGGGTACCTTTATCTAGGTCTAAATGTAAACTCTGGTTTAACTTAATCTAGGTCTAAACATAAACTCTGGTTTAATTTAATCTAGGTCTAAACATACACTCTGGGTTAACTTAATCTAGGTCTAAACATAAACTCTGGTTTAACTTAATCTAGGTCTAAACATAAACTCTGGGTTAACTTAATCTGGGTCTAAACATAAACTCTGGGGTACCTTTATCTAGGTCTAAATGTAAACTCTGGTTTAACTTAATCTAGGTCTAAACATAAACTCTTGGTTAACTTAATCTATGTCTGAACATAAACTCTGGTTTAACTTAATCTAGGTCTGAACATAAACTCTGGTTTAGCTTAATCTAGGTCTAAACATAAACTCCAGGGTAACTTAATCTAGATCTAAATGTAAACTCTGGTTTAACTTAATCGAGGTCTAAACATAAACTCTGGTTTAACTTAATCTAGGTCTAAACATAAAATCCGGGGTAACTTAATCTAGGTCTAAATGTAAATTCTTGGTTAACTTAATCTAGGTCTAAACATAAACTCTGGTTTAACTTAATCTAGGTCTAAACATAAACTCTGGTTTAACTTAATCTAGGTCTAAACATAAACTCTGGGTTAACTTAATCTAGGTCTAAACATAAACTCTGGGTTAACTTAATCGAGGTCTAAACATAAACTCTGGGTACCTTTATCTAGGTCTAAATGTAAACTCTGGTTTAACTTAATCTAGGTCTAAATGTAAACTCTGGGTTAACTTAAATCTAGGTCTAAACATAAACTCTGGTTTAACTTAGTCCAGGTCTAAACAGAAATTCTTGGTTAACTCAGTTCAGGTCTAAACATAAACTCTGGTTTAATTTAGTCCAGGTCTAAACAGAAACTCTTGGTTAACTTAGTCCATGTCTAAACAGAAACTCTTGGTTAACTTAATCGAGGTCTAAACATAAACTCGGGTTTAACTTAATCTAGGTCTAAACATAAACTCCAGGGTAACTTAATCTAGGTCTAAATGTAAACTCTGGGTTAACTTAAATCTAGGTCTAAACATAAACTCTGGGTACCTTTATCTAGGTCTAAATGTAAACTCTGGGTTAACTTAATCTAGGTCTAAACATAAACTCTGGGGTACCTTTATCTAGGTCTAAATGTAAACTCTGGTTTAACTTAATCTAGGTCTAAACATAAACTCTTGGTTAACTTAATCTATGTCTGAACATAAACTCTGGTTTAACTTAATCTAGGTCTGAACATAAACTCTGGTTTAACTTAATCTAGGTCTAAACATAAACTCCAGGGTAACTTTATCTAGATATAAATGTAAACTCTGGTTTAACTTAATCGAGGTCTAAACATAAACTCTGGTTTAACTTAATCTAGGTCTAAACATAAAATCCGGGGTAACTTAATCTAGGTCTAAATGTAAACTCTTGGTTAACTTAATCTAGGTCTAAACATAAACTCTGGGGTACCTTTATCTAGGTCTAAATGTAAACTCTGGGTTAACTTAAATCTAGGTCTAAACATAAACTCTGGTTTAACTTAGTCCAGGTCTAAACAGAAATACTTGGTTAACTTAGTCCAGGTCTAAACATAAACTCTGGTTTAATTTAGTCCAGGTCTAAACAGAAACTCTTGGTTAACTTAGTCCAGGTCTAAACAGAAACTCTTGGTTAACTTAATCGAGGTCTAAACATAAACTCTGGTTTAACTTAATCTAGGTCTAAACATAAACTCCAGGGTAACTTAATCTAGGTCTAAATGTAAACTCTGGGTTAACTTAAATCTAGGTCTAAACATAAACTCTGGGGTACCTTTATCTAGGTCTAAATGTAAACTCTGGTTTAACTTAATCTAGGTCTAAACATAAACTCTGGTTTAATTTAATCTAGGTCTAAACATACACTCTGGGTTAACTTAATCTAGGTCTAAACATAAACTCTGGTTTAACTTAATCTAGGTCTAAACATAAACTCTGGGTTAACTTAATCTGGGTCTAAACATAAACTCTGGGGTACCTTTATCTAGGTCTAAATGTAAACTCTGGTTTAACTTAATCTAGGTCTAAACATAAACTCTTGGTTAACTTAATCTATGTCTGAACATAAACTCTGGTTTAACTTAATCTAGGTCTGAACATAAACTCTGGTTTAGCTTAATCTAGGTCTAAACATAAACTCCAGGGTAACTTAATCTAGATCTAAATGTAAACTCTGGTTTAACTTAATCGAGGTCTAAACATAAACTCTGGTTTAACTTAATCTAGGTCTAAACATAAAATCCGGGGTAACTTAATCTAGGTCTAAATGTAAATTCTTGGTTAACTTAATCTAGGTCTAAACATAAACTCTGGTTTAACTTAATCTAGGTCTAAACATAAACTCTGGTTTAACTTAATCTAGGTCTAAACATAAACTCTGGGTTAACTTAATCGAGGTCTAAACATAAACTCTGGTTTAATTTAATCTAGGTCTAAACATAAACTCTGGTTTAACTTAATCTAGGTCTAAACATAAACTCTGGGTTAACTTAATCGAGGTCTAAACATAAACTCTGGGTACCTTTATCTAGGTCTAAATGTAAACTCTGGGTTAACTTAAATCTAGGTCTAAACATAAACTCTGGGTTAACTTAATCGAGGTCTAAACATAAACTCTGGGTACCTTTATCTAGGTCTAAATGTAAACTCTGGTTTAACTTAATCTAGGTCTAAATGTAAACTCTGGGTTAACTTAAATCTAGGTCTAAACATAAACTCTGGGTACCTTTATCTAGGTCTAAATGTAAACTCTGGGTTAACTTAAATCTAGGTCTAAACATAAACTCTGGTTTAATTTAGTCCAGGTCTAAACATAAACTCTTGGTTAACTTAGTCCATGTCTAAACAGAAACTCTTGGTTAACTTAATCGAGGTCTAAACATAAACTCTGGTTTAACTTAATCTAGGTCTAAACATAAACTCCAGGGTAACTTAATCTAGGTCTAAATGTAAACTCTGGGTTAACTTAAATCTAGGTCTAAACATAAACTCTGGGGTACCTTTATCTAGGTCTAAATGTAAACTCTGGTTTAACTTAATCTAGGTCTAAACATAAACTCTGGGTTAACTTAATCTAGGTCTAAACATAAACGCTGGTTTAACTTATTCTAGGTCTAAACATAAACTCTGGGTTAACTTAATCGAGGTCTAAACATAAACTCTGGGGTACCTTTATCTAGGTCTAAATGTAAACTCTGGTTTAACTTAATCTAGGTCTAAATGTAAACTCTGGGTTAACTTAATCTAGGTCTAAACATAAACTCTGGGTACCTTTATCTAGGTCTAAATGTAAACTCTGGGTTAACTTAAATCTAGGTCTAAACATAAACTCTGGTTTAACTTAGTCCAGGTCTAAACAGAAATACTTGGTTAACTTAGTCCAGGTCTAAACATAAACTCTGGTTTAATTTAGTCCAGGTCTAAACAGAAACTCTTGGTTAACTTAGTCCAGGTCTAAACAGAAACTCTTGGTTAACTTAATCGAGGTCTAAACATAAACTCTGGTTTAACTTAATCTAGGTCTAAACATAAACTCCAGGGTAACTTAATCTAGGTCTAAATGTAAACTCTGGGTTAACTTAAATCTAGGTCTAAACATAAACTCTGGGGTACCTTTATCTAGGTCTAAATGTAAACTCTGGTTTAACTTAATCTAGGTCTAAACATAAACTCTGGTTTAATTTAATCTAGGTCTAAACATACACTCTGGGTTAACTTAATCTAGGTCTAAACATAAACTCTGGTTTAACTTAATCTAGGTCTAAACATAAACTCTGGGTTAACTTAATCTGGGTCTAAACATAAACTCTGGGGTACCTTTATCTAGGTCTAAATGTAAACTCTGGTTTAACTTAATCTAGGTCTAAACATAAACTCTTGGTTAACTTAATCTATGTCTGAACATAAACTCTGGTTTAACTTAATCTAGGTCTGAACATAAACTCTGGTTTAGCTTAATCTAGGTCTAAATGTAAACTCTGGGTTAACCTAAATCTAGGTCTAAACATAAACTCTGGGTACCTTTATCTAGGTCTAAATGAAAACTCTGGGTTAACTTAAATCTAGGTCTAAACATAAACTCTGGTTTAACTTAGTCCAGGTCTAAACAGAAATTCATGGTTAACTTAGTCCAGGTCTAAACATAAACTCTGGTTTAATTTAGTCCAGGTCTAAACAGAAACTCTTGGTTAACTTAGTCCATGTCTAAACAGAAACTCTTGGTTAACTTAATCGAGGTCTAAACATAAACTCTGGTTTAACTTAATCTAGGTCTAAACATAAACTCCAGGGTAACTTAATCTAGGTCTAAATGTAAACTCTGGGTTAATTTAAATCTAGGTCTAAACAGAAACTCTGGGGTACCTTTATCTAGGTCTAAATGTAAACTCTGGTTTAACTTAATCTAGGTATAAATGTAAACTCTGGTTTAACTTAATCTAGGTCTAAATGTAAACTCTGGGTTAACTTAAATCTAGGTCTAAACATAAACTCTGGGTACCTTTATCTAGGTCTAAATGTAAACTCTGGGTTAACTTAAATCTAGGTCTAAACATAAACTCTGGTTTAACTTAGTCCAGGTCTAAACAGAAATTCTTGGTTAACTTAGTCCAGGTCTAAACATAAACTCTGGTTTAATTTAGTCCAGGTCTAAACAGAAACTCTTGGTTAACTTAGTCCAGGTCTAAACAGAAACTCTTGGTTAACTTAATCGAGGTCTAAACATAAACTCTGGTTTAACTTAATCTAGGTCTAAACATAAACTCCAGGGTAACTTAATCTAGGTCTAAATGTAAACTCTGGGTTAACTTAAATCTAGGTCTAAACATAAACTCTGGGGTACCTTTATCTAGGTCTAAATGTAAACTCTGGTTTAACTTAATCTAGGTCTAAACATAAACTCTGGTTTAATTTAATCTAGGTCTAAACATACACTCTGGGTTAACTTAATCTAGGTCTAAACATAAACTCTGGTTTAACTTAATCTAGGTCTAAATGTAAACTCTGGGTTAACTTAATCGAGGTCTAAACATAAACTCTGGGGTACCTTTATCTAGGTCTAAATGTAAACTCTGGTTTAACTTAATCTAGGTCTAAACATAAACTCTGGTTTAATTTAATCTAGGTCTAAACATACACTCTGGGTTAACTTAATCTAGGTCTAAACATAAACTCTGGTTTAACTTAATCTAGGTCTAAACATAAACTCTGGGTTAACTTAATCGAGGTCTAAACATAAACTCTGGGGTACCTTTATCTAGGTCTAAATGTAAACTCTGGTTTAACTTAATCTAGGTCTAAATGTAAACTCTGGGTTAACTTAAATCTAGGTCTAAACATAAACTCTGGGTACCTTTATCTAGGTCTAAATGTAAACTCTGGGTTAACTTAATCTAGGTCTAAACATAAACTCTGGTTTAACTTAATCTAGGTCTAAACATAAACTCTGGGTTAACTTAATCTGGGTCTAAACATAAACTCTGGGGTACCTTTATCTAGGTCTAAATGTAAACTCTGGGATAACTTAATCTAGGTCTAAACATAAACTCTTGGTTAACTTAATCTATGTCTGAACATAAACTCTGGTTTAACTTAATCTAGGTCTAAACATAAACTCTGGTTTAACTTAGTCCAGGTCTAAACAGAAATTCTTGGTTAACTTGGTCCAGGTCTAAACATAAACTCTGGTTTAATTTAGTCCAGGTCTAAACAGAAACTCTTGGTTAACTTAGTCCAGGTCTAAACAGAAACTCTTGGTTAACTTAATCGAGGTCTAAACATAAACTCTGGTTTAACTTAATCTAGGTCTAAACATAAACTCCAGGGTAACTTAATCTAGGTCTAAACATAAACTCTTGGTTAACTTAATCTATGTCTGAACATAAACTCTGGTTTAACTTAATCTAGGTCTGAACATAAACTCTGGTTTAGCTTAATCTAGGTCTAAACATAAACTCCAGGGTAACTTAATCTAGATCTAAATGTAAACTCTGGTTTAACTTAATCGAGGTCTAAACATAAACTCTGGTTTAACTTAATCTAGGTCTAAACATAAAATCCGGGGTAACTTAATCTAGGTCTAAATGTAAATTCTTGGTTAACTTAATCTAGGTCTAAACATAAACTCTGGTTTAACTTAATCTAGGTCTAAACATAAACTCTGGTTTAACTTAATCTAGGTCTAAACATAAACTCTGGGTTAACTTAATCGAGGTCTAAACATAAACTCTGGTTTAATTTAATCTAGGTCTAAACATAAACTCTGGTTTAACTTAATCTAGGTCTAAACATAAACTCTGGGTTAACTTAATCGAGGTCTAAACATAAACTCTGGTTTAACTTAATCTAGGTCTAAATGTAAACTCTGGTTTAACTTAATCTAGGTCTAAATGTAAACTCTGGGTTAACTTAAATCTAGGTCTAAATGTAAACTCTGGGTACCATTATCTAGGTCTAAATGTAAACTCTGGGTTAACTTAAATCTAGGTCTAAACATAAACTCTGGTTTAACTTAGTCCAGGTCTAAACAGAAATTCTTGGTTAACTTAGTTCAGGTCTAAACAGAAACTCTTGGTTAACTTAATCGAGGTCTAAACATAAACTCGGGTTTAACTTAATCTAGGTCTAAACATAAACTCCAGGGTAACTTAATCTAGGTCTAAATGTAAACTCTGGGTTAACTTAAATCTAGGTCTAAACATAAACTCTGGGTACCTTTATCTAGGTCTAAATGTAAACTCTGGGTTAACTTAATCTAGGTCTAAACATAAACTCTGGGGTACCTTTATCTAGGTCTAAATGTAAACTCTGGTTTAACTTAATCTAGGTCTAAACATAAACTCTTGGTTAACTTAATCTATGTCTGAACATAAACTCTGGTTTAACTTAATCTAGGTCTGAACATAAACTCTGGTTTAACTTAATCTAGGTCTAAACATAAACTCCAGGGTAACTTTATCTAGATATAAATGTAAACTCTGGTTTAACTTAATCGAGGTCTAAACATAAACTCTGGTTTAACTTAATCTAGGTCTAAACATAAAATCCGGGGTAACTTAATCTAGGTCTAAATGTAAACTCTTGGTTAACTTAATCTAGGTCTAAAAATAAACTCTGGTTTAACTTAATCTAGGTCTAAACATAAACTCTGGTTTAACTTAATCTAGGTCTAAATGTTAACTCTGGGTTAACTTAAATCTAGGTCTAAACATAAACTCTGGTTTAACTTAATCTAGGTCTAAACATAAACTCTGGGTTAACTTAATCGAGGTCTAAACATAAACTCTGGGTACCTTTATCTAGGTCTAAATGTAAACTCTGGTTTAACTTAATCTAGGTCTAAATGTAAACTCTGGGTTAACCTAAATCTAGGTCTAAACATAAACTCTGGGTACCTTTATCTAGGTCTAAATGAAAACTCTGGGTTAACTTAAATCTAGGTCTAAACATAAACTCTGGTTTAACTTAGTCCAGGTCTAAACAGAAATTCATGGTTAACTTAGTCCAGGTCTAAACATAAACTCTGGTTTAATTTAGTCCAGGTCTAAACATAAACTCTTGGTTAACTTAGTCCATGTCTAAACAGAAACTCTTGGTTAACTTAATCGAGGTCTAAACATAAACTCTGGTTTAACTTAATCTAGGTCTAAACATAAACTCCAGGGTAACTTAATCTAGGTCTAAATGTAAACTCTGGGTTAATTTAAATCTAGGTCTAAACATAAACTCTGGGGTACCTTTATCTAGGTCTAAATGTAAACTCTGGTTTAACTTAATCTAGGTATAAATGTAAACTCTGGTTTAACTTAATCTAGGTCTAAATGTAAACTCTGGGTTAACTTAAATCTAGGTCTAAACATAAACTCTGGGTACCTTTATCTAGGTCTAAATGTAAACTCTGGGTTAACTTAAATCTAGGTCTAAACATAAACTCTGGTTTAACTTAGTCCAGGTCTAAACAGAAATTCTTGGTTAACTTAGTCCAGGTCTAAACATAAACTCTGGTTTAATTTAGTCCAGGTCTAAACAGAAACTCTTGGTTAACTTAGTCCAGGTCTAAACAGAAACTCTTGGTTAACTTAATCGAGGTCTAAACATAAACTCTGGTTTAACTTAATCTAGGTCTAAACATAAACTCCAGGGTAACTTAATCTAGGTCTAAATGTAAACTCTGGGTTAACTTAAATCTAGGTCTAAACATAAACTCTGGGGTACCTTGATCTAGGTCTAAATGTAAACTCTGGTTTAACTTAATCTAGGTCTAAACATAAACTCTGGTTTAATTTAATCTAGGTCTAAACATACACTCTGGGTTAACTTAATCTAGGTCTAAACATAAACTCTGGTTTAACTTAATCTAGGTCTAAATGTAAACTCTGGGTTAACTTAATCGAGGTCTAAACATAAACTCTGGGGTACCTTTATCTAGGTCTAAATGTAAACTCTGGTTTAACTTAATCTAGGTCTAAACATAAACTCTGGTTTAATTTAATCTAGGTCTAAACATACACTCTGGGTTAACTTAATCTAGGTCTAAACATAAACTCTGGTTTAACTTAATCTAGGTCTAAACATAAACTCTGGGTTAACTTAATCGAGGTCTAAACATAAACTCTGGGGTACCTTTATCTAGGTCTAAATGTAAACTCTGGTTTAACTTAATCTAGGTCTAAATGTAAACTCTGGGTTAACTTAAATCTAGGTCTAAACATAAACTCTGGGTACCTTTATCTAGGTCTAAATGTAAACTCTGGGTTAACTTAATCTAGGTCTAAACATAAACTCTGGTTTAACTTAATCTAGGTCTAAACATAAACTCTGGGTTAACTTAATCTGGGTCTAAACAAACTCTGGGGTACCTTTATCTAGGTCTAAATGTAAACTCTGGGATAACTTAATCTAGGTCTAAACATAAACTCTTGGTTAACTTAATCTATGTCTGAACATAAACTCTGGTTTAACTTAATCTAGGTCTAAACATAAACTCTGGTTTAACTTAGTCCAGGTCTAAACAGAAATTCTTGGTTAACTTAGTCCAGGTCTAAACATAAACTCTGGTTTAATTTAGTCCAGGTCTAAACAGAAACTCTTGGTTAACTTAGTCCAGGTCTAAACAGAAACTCTTGGTTAACTTAATCGAGGTCTAAACATAAACTCTGGTTTAACTTAATCTAGGTCTAAACATAAACTCCAGGGTAACTTAATCTAGGTCTAAATGTAAACTCTGGGTTAACTTAAATCTAGGTCTAAACATAAACTCTGGGGTACCTTTATCTAGGTCTAAATGTAAACTCTGGTTTAACTTAATCTAGGTCTAAACATAAACTCTGGTTTAATTTAATCTAGGTCTAAACATACACTCTGGGTTAACTTAATCTAGGTCTAAACATAAACTCTGGTTTAACTTAATCTAGGTCTAAATGTAAACTCTGGGTTAACTTAATCGAGGTCTAAACATAAACTCTGGGGTACCTTTATCTAGGTCTAAATGTAAACTCTGGTTTAACTTAATCTAGGTCTAAACATAAACTCTGGTTTAATTTAATCTAGGTCTAAACATACACTCTGGGTTAACTTAATCTAGGTCTAAACATAAACTCTGGTTTAACTTAATCTAGGTCTAAACATAAACTCTGGGTTAACTTAATCGAGGTCTAAACATAAACTCTGGGGTACCTTTATCTAGGTCTAAATGTAAACTCTGGTTTAACTTAATCTAGGTCTAAATGTAAACTCTGGGTTAACTTAAATCTAGGTCTAAACATAAACTCTGGGTACCTTTATCTAGGTCTAAATGTAAACTCTGGGTTAACTTAATCTAGGTCTAAACATAAACTCTGGTTTAACTTAATCTAGGTCTAAACATAAACTCTGGGTTAACTTAATCTGGGTCTAAACATAAACTCTGGGGTACCTTTATCTAGGTCTAAATGTAAACTCTGGGTTAACTTAATCTAGGTCTAAACATAAAATCCGGGGTAACTTAATCTAGGTCTAAATGTAAATTCTTGGTTAACTTAATCTAGGTCTAAACATAAACTCTGGGTTAACTTAAATCTAGGTCTAAACATAAACTCTGGTTTAACTTAGTCCAGGTCTAAACAGAAATTCTTGGTTAACTTAGTCCAGGTCTAAACATAAACTCTGGTTTAATTTAGTCCAGGTCTAAACAGAAACTCTTGGTTAACTTAGTCCAGGTCTAAACAGAAACTCTTGGTTAACTTAATCGAGGTCTAAACATAAACTCTGGTTTAACTTAATCTAGGTCTAAACATAAACTCCAGGGTAACTTAATCTAGGTATAAATGTAAACTCTGGGTTAACTTAAATCTAGGTCTAAACATAAACTCTGGGGTACCTTTATCTAGGTCTAAATGTAAACTCTGGTTTAACTTAATCTAGGTCTAAACATAAACTCTGGTTTAATTTAATCTAGGTCTAAACATACACTCTGGTTTAACTTAATCTAGGTCTAAACATAAACTCTGGTTTAACTTAATCTAGGTCTAAACATAAACTCTGGGTTAACTTAATCGAGGTCTAAACATAAACTCTGGGGTACCTTTATCTAGGTCTAAATGTAAACTCTGGTTTAACTTAATCTAGGTCTAAATGTAAACTCTGGGTTAACTTAAATCTAGGTCTAAACATAAACTCTGGTTTAACTTAATCTAGGTCTAAACATAAACTCTGGGTTAACTTAATCGAGGTCTAAACATAAACTCTGGGGTACCTTTATCTAGGTCTAAATGTAAACTCTGGTTTAACTTAATCTAGGTCTAAACATAAACTCTGGTTTAATTTAATCTAGGTCTAAACATACACTCTGGGTTAACTTAATCTAGGTCTAAACATAAACTCTGGTTTAACTTAATCTAGGTCTAAACATAAACTCTGGGTTAACTTAATCGAGGTCTAAACATAAACTCTGGGGTACCTTTATCTAGGTCTAAATGTAAACTCTGGTTTAACTTAATCTAGGTCTAAATGTAAACTCTGGTTTAACTTAATCTAGGTCTAAATGTAATCTCTGGGTTAACTTAAATCTAGGTCTAAACATAAACTCTGGGTACCTTTATCTAGGTCTAAATGTAAACTCTGGGTTAACTTAATCTAGGTCTAAACATAAACTCTGGTTTAACTTAATCTAGGTCTAAACATAAACTCTGGGTTAACTTAATCTGGGTCTAAACATAAACTCTGGGGTACCTTTATCTAGGTCTAAATGTAAACTCTGGTTTAACTTAATCTAGGTCTAAACATAAACTCTTGGTTAACTTAATCTATGTCTGAACATAAACTCTGGTTTAACTTAATCTAGGTCTGAACATAAACTCTGGTTTAGCTTAATCTAGGTCTAAACATAAACTCCAGGGTAACTTAATCTAGATCTAAATGTAAACTCTGGTTTAACTTAATCGAGGTCTAAACATAAACTCTGGTTTAACTTAATCTAGGTCTAAACATAAAATCCGGGGTAACTTAATCTAGGTCTAAATGTAAATTCTTGGTTAACTTAATCTAGGTCTAAACATAAACTCTGGTTTAACTTAATCTAGGTCTAAACATAAACTCTGGTTTAACTTAATCTAGGTCTAAACATAAACTCTGGGTTAACTTAATCTAGGTCTAAACATAAACTCTGGTTTAACTTAATCTAGGTCTAAACATAAACTCTGGGTTAACTTAATCGAGGTCTAAACATAAACTCTGGGTACCTTTATCTAGGTCTAAATGTAAACTCTGGTTTAACTTAATCTAGGTCTAAATGTAAACTCTGGGTTAACTTAAATCTAGGTCTAAACATAAACTCTGGGTACCTTTATCTAGGTCTAAATGTAAACTCTGGGTTAACTTAAATCTAGGTCTAAACATAAACTCTGGTTTAACTTAGTCCAGGTCTAAACAGAAATTCTTGGTTAACTTAGTTCAGGTCTAAACATAAACTCTGGTTTAATTTAGTCCAGGTCTAAACAGAAACTCTTGGTTAACTTAGTCCATGTCTAAACAGAAACTCTTGGTTAACTTAATCGAGGTCTAAACATAAACTCGGGTTTAACTTAATCTAGGTCTAAACATAAACTCCAGGGTAACTTAATCTAGGTCTAAATGTAAACTCTGGGTTAACTTAAATCTAGGTCTAAACATAAACTCTGGGTACCTTTATCTAGGTCTAAATGTAAACTCTGGGTTAACTTAATCTAGGTCTAAACATAAACTCTGGGGTACCTTTATCTAGGTCTAAATGTAAACTCTGGTTTAACTTAATCTAGGTCTAAACATAAACTCTTGGTTAACTTAATCTATGTCTGAACATAAACTCTGGTTTAACTTAATCTAGGTCTGAACATAAACTCTGGTTTAACTTAATCTAGGTCTAAACATAAACTCCAGGGTAACTTTATCTAGATATAAATGTAAACTCTGGTTTAACTTAATCGAGGTCTAAACATAAACTCTGGTTTAACTTAATCTAGGTCTAAACATAAAATCCGGGGTAACTTAATCTAGGTCTAAATGTAAACTCTTGGTTAACTTAATCTAGGTCTAAAAATAAACTCTGGTTTAACTTAATCTAGGTCTAAACATAAACTCTGGTTTAACTTAATCTAGGTCTAAATGTAAACTATGGGTTAACTTAAATCTAGGTCTAAACATAAACTCTGGTTTAACTTAATCTAGGTCTAAACATAAACTCTGGGTTAACTTAATCGAGGTCTAAACATAAACTCTGGGTACCTTTATCTAGGTCTAAATGTAAACTCTGGTTTAACTTAATCTAGGTCTAAATGTAAACTCTGGGTTAACTTAAATCTAGGTCTAAACATAAACTCTGGGTACCTTTATCTAGGTCTAAATGTAAACTCTGGGTTAACTTAAATCTAGGTCTAAACATAAACTCTGGTTTAACTTAGTCCAGGTCTAAACAGAAATTCTTGGTTAACTTAGTCCAGGTCTAAACATAAACTCTGGTTTAATTTAGTCCAGGTCTAAACATAAACTCTTGGTTAACTTAGTCCATGTCTAAACAGAAACTCTTGGTTAACTTAATCGAGGTCTAAACATAAACTCTGGTTTAACTTAATCTAGGTCTAAACATAAACTCTGGGGTAACTTAATCTAGGTCTAAATGTAAACTCTGGGTTAACTTAAATCTAGGTCTAAACATAAACTCTGGGGTACCTTTATCTAGGTCTAAATGTAAACTCTGGTTTAACTTAATCTAGGTCTAAACATAAACTCTGGTTTAATTTAATCTAGGTCTAAACATAAACTCTGGGTTAACTTAATCTAGGTCTAAACATAAACGCTGGTTTAACTTATTCTAGGTCTAAACATAAACTCTGGGTTAACTTAATCGAGGTCTAAACATAAACTCTGGGGTACCTTTATCTAGGTCTAAATGTAAACTCTGGTTTAACTTAATCTAGGTATAAATGTAAACTCTGGTTTAACTTAATCTAGGTCTAAATGTAAACTCTGGGTTAACTTAAATCTAGGTCTAAACATAAACTCTGGGTACCATTATCTAGGTCTAAATGTAAACTCTGGGTTAACTTAAATCTAGGTCTAAACATAAACTCTGGTTTAACTTAGTCCAGGTCTAAACAGAAATTCTTGGTTAACTTAGTCCAGGTCTAAACATAAACTCTGGTTTAATTTAGTCCAGGTCTAAACAGAAACTCTTGGTTAACTTAGTCCAGGTCTAAACAGAAACTCTTGGTTAACTTAATCGAGGTCTAAACATAAACTCTGGTTTAACTTAATCTAGGTCTAAACATAAACTCCAGGGTAACTTAATCTAGGTCTAAATGTAAACTCTGGGTTAACTTAAATCTAGGTCTAAACATAAACTCTGGGGTACCTTTATCTAGGTCTAAATGTAAACTCTGGTTTAACTTAATCTAGGTCTAAACATAAACTCTGGTTTAATTTAATCTAGGTCTAAACATACACTCTGGGTTAACTTAATCTAGGTCTAAACATAAACTCTGGTTTAACTTAATCTAGGTCTAAACATAAACTCTGGGTTAACTTAATCGAGGTCTAAACATAAACTCTGGGGTACCTTTATCTAGGTCTAAATGTAAACTCTGGTTTAACTTAATCTAGGTCTAAATGTAAACTCTGGGTTAACTTAAATCTAGGTCTAAACATAAACTCTGGGTACCTTTATCTAGGTCTAAATGTAAACTCTGGGTTAACTTAATCTAGGTCTAAACATAAACTCTGGTTTAACTTAATCTAGGTCTAAACATAAACTCTGGGTTAACTTAATCTGGGTCTAAACATAAACTCTGGGGTACCTTTATCTAGGTCTAAATGTAAACTCTGGTTTAACTTAATCTAGGTCTAAACATAAACTCTTGGTTAACTTAATCTATGTCTGAATGTAAACTCTGGGTTAACTTAAATCTAGGTCTAAACATAAACTCTGGGTTAACTTAATCTAGGTCTAAACATAAACGCTGGTTTAACTTAATCTAGGTCTAAACATAAACTCTGGTTTAACTTAATCGAGGTCTAAACATAAACTCTGGGGTACCTTTATCTAGGTCTAAATGTAAACTCTGGTTTAACTTAATCTAGGACTAAATGTAAACTCTGGTTTAACTTAATCTAGGTCTAAATGTAAACTCTAGGTTAACTTAAATCTAGGTCTAAACATAAACTCTGGGTACCTTTATCTAGGTCTAAATGTAAACTCTGGGTTAACTTAATCTAGGTCTAAACATAAACTCTGGTTTAACTTAATCTAGGTCTAAACATAAACTCTGGTTTAACTTAATCTAGGTCTAAACATAAACTCTGGGTTAACTTAATCGAGGTCTAAACATAAACTCTGGGTACCTTTATCTAGGTCTAAATGTAAACTCTGGTTTAACTTAATCTAGGTCTAAATGTAAACTCTGGGTTAACTTAAATCTAGGTCTAAACATAAACTCTGGGTACCTTTATCTAGGTCTAAATGTAAACTCTGGGTTAACTTAAATCTAGGTCTAAACATAAACTCTGGTTTAACTTAGTCCAGGTCTAAACAGAAATTCTTGGTTAACTTAGTCCAGGTCTAAACAAATTCTGGTTTAATTTAGTCCAGGTCTAAACAGAAACTCTTGGTTAACTTAGTCCATGTCTAAACAGAAACTCTTGGTTAACTTAATCGAGGTCTAAACATAAACTCTGGTTTAACTTAATGTAGGTCTAAACATAAACTCCAGGGTAACTTAATCTAGGTCTAAATGTAAACTCTGGGTTAACTTAAATCTAGGTCTAAACATAAACTCTGGGGTACCTTTATCTAGGTCTAAATGTAAACTCTGGTTTAACTTAATCTAGGTCTAAACATAAACTCTGGTTTAATTTAATCTAGGTCTAAACATAAACTCTGGGTTAACTTAATCTAGGTCTAAACATAAAGTCTGGTTTAACTTAATCTAGGTCTAAACATAAACTCTGGGTTAACTTAATCGAGGTCTAAACATAAACTCTGGGGTACCTTTATCTAGGTCTAAATGTAAACTCTGGTTTAACTTAATCTAGGTCTAAATGTAAACTCTGGTTTAACTTAATCTAGGTCTAAATGTAAACTCTGGGTTAACTTAAATCTACGTCTAAACATAAACTCTGGGTACCTTTATCTAGGTCTAAATGTAAACTCTGGGTTAACTTAATCGAGGTCTAAACATAAACTCTTGGTTAACTTAATCTATGTCTGAATGTAAACTCTGGGTTAACTTAAATCTAGGTCTAAACATAAACTCTGGGTTAACTTAATCTAGGTCTAAACATAAACGCTGGTTTAACTTAATCTAGGTCTAAACATAAACTCTGGTTTAACTTAATCGAGGTCTAAACATAAACTCTGGGGTACCTTTATCTAGGTCTAAATGTAAACTCTGGTTTAACTTAATCTAGGTCTAAATGTAAACTCTGGTTTAACTTAATCTAGGTCTAAATGTAAACTCTAGGTTAACTTAAATCTAGGTCTAAACATAAACTCTGGGTACCTTTATCTAGGTCTAAATGTAAACTCTGGGTTAACTTAATCTAGGTCTAAACATAAACTCTGGTTTAACTTAATCTAGGTCTAAACATAAACTCTGGTTTAACTTAATCTAGGTCTAAACATAAACTCTGGGTTAACTTAATCGAGGTCTAAACATAAACTCTGGGTACCTTTATCTAGGTCTAAATGTAAACTCTGGTTTAACTTAATCTAGGTCTAAATGTAAACTCCTGGTTAACTTAAATCTAGGTCTAAACATAAACTCTGGGTACCTTTATCTAGGTCTAAATGTAAACTCTGGGTTAACTTAAATCTAGGTCTAAACATAAACTCTGGTTTAACTTAGTCCAGGTCTAAACAGAAATTCTTGGTTAACTTAGTCCAGGTCTAAACAAATTCTGGTTTAATTTAGTCCAGGTCTAAACAGAAACTCTTGGTTAACTTAGTCCATGTCTAAACAGAAACTCTTGGTTAACTTAATCGAGGTCTAAACATAAACTCTGGTTTAACTTAATGTAGGTCTAAACATAAACTCCAGGGTAACTTAATCTAGGTCTAAATGTAAACTCTGGGTTAACTTAAATCTAGGTCTAAACATAAACTCTGGGGTACCTTTATCTAGGTCTAAATGTAAACTCTGGTTTAACTTAATCTAGGTCTAAACATAAACTCTGGTTTAATTTAATCTAGGTCTAAACATAAACTCTGGGTTAACTTAATCTAGGTCTAAACATAAAGTCTGGTTTAACTTAATCTAGGTCTAAACATAAACTCTGGGTTAACTTAATCGAGGTCTAAACATAAACTCTGGGGTACCTTTATCTAGGTCTAAATGTAAACTCTGGTTTAACTTAATCTAGGTCTAAATGTAAACTCTGGTTTAACTTAATCTAGGTCTAAATGTAAACTCTGGGTTAACTTAAATCTACGTCTAAACATAAACTCTGGGTACCTTTATCTAGGTCTAAATGTAAACTCTGGGTTAACTTAATCGAGGTCTAAACATAAACTCTGGGGTACCTTTATCTAGGTCTAAATGTAAACTCTGGTTTAACTTAATCTAGGTCTAAATGTAAACTCTGGGTTAACTTAAATCTAGGTCTAAACATAAACTCTGGGTACCTTTATCTAGGTCTAAATGTAAACTCTTGGTTAACTTAGTCCAGGTCTAAACATAAACTCTGGTTTAATTTAGTCCAGGTCTAAACAGAAACTCTTGGTTAACTTAGTCCAGGTCTAAACAGAAACTCTTGGTTAACTTAATCGAGGTCTAAACATAAACTCTGGTTTAACTTAATCTAGGTCTAAACATAAACTCCAGGGTAACTTAATCTAGGTCTAAATGTAAACTCTGGGTTAACTTAAATCTAGGTCTAAACATAAACTCTGGGGTACCTTTATCTAGGTCTAAATGTAAACTCTGGTTTAACTTAATCTAGGTCTAAACATAAACTCTGGTTTAATTTAATCTAGGTCTAAACATACACTCTGGGTTAACTTAATCTAGGTCTAAACATAAACTCTGGTTTAACTTAATCTAGGTCTAAACATAAACTCTGGGTTAACTTAATCGAGGTCTAAACATAAACTCTGGGGTACCTTTATCTAGGTCTAAATGTAAACTCTGGTTTAACTTAATCTAGGTCTAAATGTAAACTCTGGGTTAACTTAAATCTAGGTCTAAACATAAACTCTGGGTACCTTTATCTAGGTCTAAATGTAAACTCTGGGTTAACTTAATCTAGGTCTAAACATAAACTCTGGTTTAACTTAATCTAGGTCTAAACATAAACTCTGGGTTAACTTAATCTGGGTCTAAACATAAACTCTGGGGTACCTTTATCTAGGTCTAAATGTAAACTCTGGTTTAACTTAATCTAGGTCTAAACATAAACTCTTGGTTAACTTAATCTATGTCTGAATGTAAACTCTGGGTTAACTTAAATCTAGGTCTAAACATAAACTCTGGGTTAACTTAATCTAGGTCTAAACATAAACGCTGGTTTAACTTAATCTAGGTCTAAACATAAACTCTGGTTTAACTTAATCGAGGTCTAAACATAAACTCTGGGGTACCTTTATCTAGGTCTAAATGTAAACTCTGGTTTAACTTAATCTAGGTCTAAATGTAAACTCTGGTTTAACTTAATCTAGGTCTAAATGTAAACTCTAGGTTAACTTAAATCTAGGTCTAAACATAAACTCTGGGTACCTTTATCTAGGTCTAAATGTAAACTCTGGGTTAACTTAATCTAGGTCTAAACATAAACTCTGGTTTAACTTAATCTAGGTCTAAACATAAACTCTGGTTTAACTTAATCTAGGTCTAAACATAAACTCTGGGTTAACTTAATCGAGGTCTAAACATAAACTCTGGGTACCTTTATCTAGGTCTAAATGTAAACTCTGGTTTAACTTAATCTAGGTCTAAATGTAAACTCTGGGTTAACTTAAATCTAGGTCTAAACATAAACTCTGGGTACCTTTATCTAGGTCTAAATGTAAACTCTGGGTTAACTTAAATCTAGGTCTAAACATAAACTCTGGTTTAACTTAGTCCAGGTCTAAACAGAAATTCTTGGTTAACTTAGTCCAGGTCTAAACAAATTCTGGTTTAATTTAGTCCAGGTCTAAACAGAAACTCTTGGTTAACTTAGTCCATGTCTAAACAGAAACTCTTGGTTAACTTAATCGAGGTCTAAACATAAACTCTGGTTTAACTTAATGTAGGTCTAAACATAAACTCCAGGGTAACTTAATCTAGGTCTAAATGTAAACTCTGGGTTAACTTAAATCTAGGTCTAAACATAAACTCTGGGGTACCTTTATCTAGGTCTAAATGTAAACTCTGGTTTAACTTAATCTAGGTCTAAACATAAACTCTGGTTTAATTTAATCTAGGTCTAAACATAAACTCTGGGTTAACTTAATCTAGGTCTAAACATAAAGTCTGGTTTAACTTAATCTAGGTCTAAACATAAACTCTGGGTTAACTTAATCGAGGTCTAAACATAAACTCTGGGGTACCTTTATCTAGGTCTAAATGTAAACTCTGGTTTAACTTAATCTAGGTCTAAATGTAAACTCTGGTTTAACTTAATCTAGGTCTAAATGTAAACTCTGGGTTAACTTAAATCTACGTCTAAACAAACTCTGGGTACCTTTATCTAGGTCTAAATGTAAACTCTGGGTTAACTTAATCGAGGTCTAAACATAAACTCTGGGGTACCTTTATCTAGGTCTAAATGTAAACTCTGGTTTAACTTAATCTAGGTCTAAATGTAAACTCTGGGTTAACTTAAATCTAGGTCTAAACATAAACTCTGGGTACCTTTATCTAGGTCTAAATGTAAACTCTGGGTTAACTTAATCTAGGTCTAAACATAAACTCTGGGTTAACTTCGTCCGGGTCTAAATGTAAACTCTGGGTTAACTTAGTCCAGATTTAAACTTAAACCCCGGATTACCTTCGTCCAGATCTAAACATAAACTCTGGTTTAACTTAATCTAGGTCTAAACATAAACTCCAGGGTAACTTAATCTAGATCTAAATGTAAACTCTGGTTTAACTTAATCTAGGTCTAAACATAAACTCTGGTTTAACTTAATCTAGGTCTAAACATAAAATCCGGGTTAACTTAATCTAGGTCTAAACATAAACTCTGGGTTAACTTGGTCCAGGACTAAACATAAACTCTTGGTTAACTTAATCTAGGTCTAAACATAAACTCTGGTTTAACTTAATCTAGGTCTAAACATAAACTCTGGGTTAACTTAATCTGGGTCTAAATGTAAACTCTGGGTTAACTTAATCTAGGTCTAAACATAAACTCTGGGTTAACTTAGTCCAGGTCTAAACAGAAACTCTTGGTTAACTCAGTCCAGGTCTATATATAAACTCTGGTTTAACTTAATCTACGTCTAAACATAAAGTCTGGGTTAATTTAATCTAGGTCTAAACATAAACTCTGGTTTAACTTAATCTAGGTCTAAACAAAAACTCTTGGTTAACTTAATCTAGGTCTAAACATAAACTCTGGGTAGATTAGTCCAGGTCTAAACCTAAACTGCGTGAACTTAGTCCAGGTCTAAACATAAACTGGGTTATGTAGTCCCGATCTTAACATAAATACTGTGATAACTTAGTCCAGGTCTAAACATGAACTCCGGATTAATTTAGCCCAGGTCTAAACATAAACTCTGGGTTGACTTGGTCCAGATCTAAACATAAACTCTGGATAAACTTAGTCCAGGTCTAAGCATAAATTCCGGGTTAACTTAGTCCATGTCTAAACATAAACTCTATGTTGACTCGGTCCAGGTCTAAACATAAATTCTGGGTCAACTTAGTCCAGGTCAAACATAAATTCAGCATCAACTTTGTCCAGGTCTAAACTTAAACTGAGTTAACTTACTGCTGGTCTAAACATAAACTCTGGGTTGTTCAGTCCAGAACTAAATGTCCTCACTCGCTTAGCCCAGCAAGTGGGTCTTCAGGGACCTGTGCTCCAATGGTTCAAGTAATACCTGACTGATAGATCTTTCTCAGTAATGATTAATGACCTCTCTTCATCTTCAGCTCCTCTGTCTTCCGGTGTGCCACAGGGTTCTATTCTTGGCCCTGTTCTGTTCTCTTTCTATATGTTGCCCCTCGGCTCTGTGATATCCCGCCATAATGTCTCATTCCACTTGTATGCAGACGATCTCCAAATCTATCTGCCAGTTTCCCAGAACTCCTCAGACACACAGTCCATCTACAGGTGTCTGGATGACATTAAGCAGTGGCTATCGCAAAACTTCCTCTGTCTGAATGAGTCAAAATCTGAATTTATCCTCTTTGGTGCCCCCAGCCCGGCAAATGCAGCTCCATTGTTCACACCTCTCACCAACCATCTCAGTCAGACAGTTAGGAATCTTGGAGTGACTTTAGACAATAGTCTCAGACTCAATAAACAAATAGACTCTGTGGTCAGGGCAAGCTTTTTTTAGCTTCGCCTTTTGGCCAAAGTCAAATCCTTTCTCACTCGTCAAGACCTTGAAACAGCCATCCACGCCTTCATCAGTTCACGTTTGGACTATTGCAACATTGGACTCAGCCAGGCTTCTCTGCACCGTCTACAGCTTGTGCAGAATGCAGCTGCCCGCCTTCTCACCAACACACGCAAACATGACCATATCTCCCCTGTACTGTTCTCTCTACACTGGCTCCCGCTTCAGTTCAGAATTCAATTAGAAATCTCTCTGTTTGTTCTCTGCTCCATCCATGGCCTTGCACCTCCGTACCTTTGTGACCTCCTGACTCCTCACCAGCCCAGCAGAGCCCTGCGCTCCTCTGATCAGCACCTCCTGGTGGTCCCTCGGTCTAGGTGTAAACAGTGGGGTGATCGGGCCTCCGCAGTGGCAGGGCCCAAACTCTGGAACTCTCTGCCTCTGGAGTTACGCTCCATCATGGACCTGCCTCTGTTTAAGGCTAAAGACTCATCTGTTTAGATCAGCCTTTGGCTGTTGAGATTTTTACATGCAAATGAACTGCTATTTTATATTTTTACTTGTTTTTATCTTTGTTCAGCACTTTGGTCAACTAAGGTTGTTGTAAAGCGCTTTATCAATAAAATTTGATTGATTGATAAATGTAAACAGTGAAATTTGTCCAGGTCTAAACGTAAACATCTTGGTTAACTTAGTCCAGGTCTTAATGTAAAATTGGGGTTAACTTAGGCCAGGTGTAAAAATATACTCTGGGTTATTTAGTCCAGATCTAAACATAAACTCGGAGTGAACTTAGTCCAGGTCTAAACGTAAAGTCTGGGTTAACTTAGTCCAGGTCTGAATGTAAACTCTGGGTTATTTAGTCCAGATTTAAACATAAACTCTGTTTGAAATGAGTCCAGGTCTAAACGTCAAGTCTGGGTTAACTTAGTCCAGGTCAAAACTTAAACTGAGTTAACTTAACTCTTACTTGTCTTAAAATAAGACACAGAAATACTCAACACTGCAGTCCAACCATCTGCTGCACCTCCAGACACATGAAGGACATCTCAGGCCCCATGACCCCGCCCACACGAAGGCCCCACCTACATAAAGGCCCCGCCCACATGTCAGGAGGACCCCCGAGACCCCAGCTCCCCATCCCGGAGGCAGCCTGGCGCCCGCCCAGCACACTCACCATGTCAGGCGTATCAGAATCAGGACACGACCAACACAGAGTTTAGAGATTTTATACTGAAGCAGGATTCAGTCAGGTACAGAAACAGCTGCAGACAAGGTGACAACACATGACTGGTCCCGGCTTGAAGATGTCCCGGTTCAGCTTTAAGGCATTCAGATGTTTGGGATGAAGAGGCGGCGGTGTGGACCCAGCAGCCGGCTGCAGCATTCAGACGCCGTACTTCTGCTTCAGCTCCTCCACCAGCTTGATGTACTCGTTCATGGCGTCCTCTTTGCTCTTGCCTGAGGGAAGTTAAAGAGTTAAAAAGCAGCGCTGAAACGCGCAGCAGGAAGTTACGTGGCGCCCCGCTGCACGGAGACGGTGTTGCTGCCAATAAATTGCTGACATCAGAGTTAAACGGTTTCAAAGTGTTTTCAGTAAAAGTCAATGGAACTATTTTGGCTACGAAGGCCACCATAGTTTGTATCCCATAATGTAAAAACACAATTATCATCAAATAAACTTATTTGCTAAACTTTAACATCTGCATCGAGTGAAGTTATTAAACGGAGAGTAATTTAGTTTTATATGCAACATTCAGCTCATTAAACCGGCTTTTAAAGGGTTAAAATCCCCCAAATGGTTCCATGCTGTGAAGGGCTGCTGGGATGTGGAACATCTGGAACACAGCAGGACTTCCCGGCTGGACTCTGCAGCGTCTCACCAGAACGCAGGAGGACACACACCTTTCTGCTTCTCCCAGGCATCCCACTTGGCTTTTCCAGTGAAGTCCAGCATCCCAGGACGAGCTGAGACAAAAACACACACACACACACGCCGTCACATGTCTGCAACTAACTGAACAAGACGGGGGGGGGGGGGGGGGGGGGGCTCTTCAGCTTGTTATCTACCTGCTATCCTCACCAAACCACCTCCACCTCACCTCCATCACACACCTCACCTCCATCACACACCTCACCTCCATCACACACCGTTTCCTCCATCACACACCTCACCTCCATCACACACCGTTTCCTCCATCACACACCGTTTCCTCCATCACACACCTCACCTCCATCACACACCTCACCTCCATCACACGCCGTTTCCTCCATCACACACCGTTTCCTCCATCACACACCGTTTCCTCCATCACACACCGCTTCCTCCATCACACACCGTTTCCTCCATCACACACCGTTTCCTCCATCACACACCGTTTCCTCCATCACACGCCGTTTCCTCCATCACACACCGTTTCCTCCATCACACGCCGTTTCCTCCATCACACGCCGTTTCCTCCATCACACGCCGTTTCCTCCATCACACGCCGTTTCCTCCATCACACACCGTTTCCTCCATCACACGCCGTTTCCTCCATCACACGCCGCTTCCTTCATCACACGCCGTTTCCTCCATCACACGCCGTTTCCTCCATCACACGCCGTTTCCTCCATCACACGCCGTTTCCTCCATCACACGCCGTTTCCTCCATCACACGCCGTTTCCTCCATCACACGCCGTTTCCTCCATCACACGCCGTTTCCTCCATCACACGCCGTTTCCTCCATCACACGCCGTTTCCTCCATCACACGCCGTTTCCTCCATCACACGCCGTTTCCTCCATCACACGCCGTTTCCTCCATCACACGCCGTTTCCTCCATCACACGCCGCTTCCTCCATCACACGCCGTTTCCTCCATCACACACCGTTTCCTCCATCACACGCCGTTTCCTCCATCACACACCGTTTCCTCCATCACACGCCGTTTCCTCCATCACACGCCGCTTCCTCCATCACACACCGTTTCCTCCATCACACACCGCTTCCTCCATCACACGCCGTTTCCTCCATCACACGCCGTTTCCTCCATCACACACCGTTTCCTCCATCACACACCGTTTCCTCCATCACACACCGCTTCCTCCATCACACGCCGTTTCCTCCATCACACGCCGTTTCCTCCATCACACGCCGTTTCCTCCATCACACGCCGTTTCCTCCATCACACGCCGTTTCCTCCATCACACGCCGTTTCCTCCATCACACGCCGTTTCCTCCATCACACACCGTTTCCTCCATCACACACCGTTTCCTTCATCACACACCGTTTCCTCCATCACACACCGTTTCCTCCATCACACACCGTTTCCTCCATCACACACCGTTTCCTCCATCACACACCGCTTCCTCCATCACACACCGTTTCCTCCATCACACACCGTTTCCTCCATCACACACCGTTTCCTCCATCACACACCGTTTCCTCCATCACACACCGTTTCCTCCATCACACACCGTTTCCTCCATCACACACCGTTTCCTCCATCACACACCGTTTCCTCCATCACACACCGTTTCCTCCATCACACACCGTTTCCTCCATCACACACCGTTTCCTCCATCACACACCGTTTCCTCCATCACACACACAGTTTCCATGCTTCCACCCGTCTTCCTGCTACTATCTACCTGCTGTCCTCACTGCAGCACCTCCACCTCAGCTGCATCCCAAACGTCTTCTTGGCTTTATTCCAGCCATAGAGGATCATTATTTTCCTGCTTTTCTCATCACTTGTTGATCTTTGGCTGCTCCTGATTGGACGTTACCGTCAGTTTAAGCTCTCTGATTGGTGGAAAGTCTGACAGGAAGTGTCTTCATCATCATGTCCAGGTGAAAATAGAGGTCTCTTAGCAACATGGTGGTGATGGTGATGAAGATGTGATAAATAATGGTGGATTTACCATCTAGAGTCTCTGAATAAACACTACATGTTGTGTCTGGATTGTAAACCTCCGTAGACCAACTGGGTCAGCGTTACAGGTAGAGCTACAGATGGTAGGGCAGGTAGACCAGGAGGAGGTCTCCGTGTGAAAATGACCCAAAAAGCAGCAGAAGGAGGAGAAACGTCTGTCTGCGACGTGTAACCTGGAAACCAACGCCTCGTGTCAATACAGGGCTGGTCCACATGCTGGTTGCCATAGCAACGCAGCCAAGGCTTGGCCGTTCTACAGCAGACGTGGCCGTAACGGGTCCCGGCAACCCGCTGGTGGGCGGGGTCTTCACCTGTGTTCACGTCGCCCACGGAGGCCTGCTTGAACAGCGAGTAGACCTGCAGCATCTCTTCGTCCGCCGGCTTCGCCTTCAGCTGCTTCACCTCGGCTGCTGCAGCGTCGAACTTCGCCTGAAGACCACACAGAACCACAGAGACCGGTTACAGCAGGACTTCAGCGGGTCCTGGACCCGGCCGTCCCTGCTGCAGGACCCGGACCGGACCCGGCCGTCCCTGCTGCAGGACCCGGACCGGACCCGGCCGTCCTGAACCTCCCGTGTTTCATGTAAAACTGCTTCCAGAACCAGGACCATGGACTGGTGAAGGTAACTCCTTCCACTACTGACTGTAGTTCTGTTGTCGCTGGAAACGGACCAATCGGAGGACAGGACGAGAGTCTCACAACAGACGGACACGAAGGACGGATAGAAGTCCAGAACGTAGAGGACAGACGGACACGTAGGACGGGGAGAAGTCCAGAACGTAGAGGACAGACGGACACGTAGGACGGATAGAAGTCCAGAACGTAGAGGACAGACGGACACGTAGGACGGATAGAAGTCCAGAACGTAGAGGACAGACGGACACGTAGGACGGATAGAAGTCCAGAACGTAGAGGACAGACGGACACGTAGGACGGATAGAAGTCCAGAACGTAGAGGACAGACGGACACGTAGGACGGATAGAAGTCCAGAACGTAGAGGACAGACGGACACGTAGGACGGATAGAAGTCCAGAACGTAGAGGACAGACGGACACGAAGGACGGATAGAAGTCCAGAACGTAGAGGACAGACGGACACGAAGGACGGATAGAAGTCCAGAACGTAGAGGACAGACGGACACGTAGGACGGGGAGAAGTCCAGAACGTAGAGGACAGACGGACACGTAGGACGGATAGAAGTCCAGAACGTAGAGGACAGACGGACACGAAGGACGGAGAGAAGTACAGAACGTAGAGGACAGACGGACACGAAGGACGGATAGAAGTCCAGAACGTAGAGGACAGACGGACACGTAGGACGGATAGAAGTCCAGAACGTAGAGGACAGACGGACACGTAGGACGGATAGAAGTCCAGAACGTAGAGGACAGACGGACACGAAGGACGGATAGAAGTCCAGAACGTAGAGGACAGACGGACACGTAGGACGGATAGAAGTCCAGAACGTAGAGGACAGACGGACACGTAGGACGGATAGAAGTCCAGGACGTAGAGGACAGACGGACACGAAGGACGGATAGAAGTCCAGAACGTAGAGGACAGACGGACACGTAGGACGGATAGAAGTCCAGAACGTAGAGAACAGACGGACACGTAGGACGGATAGAAGTCCAGAACGTAGAGGACAGACGGACACGTAGGACGGATAGAAGTCCAGAACGTAGAGGACAGACGGACACGAAGGACGGATAGAAGTCCAGAACGTAGAGGACAGACGGACACGTAGGACGGATAGAAGTCCAGAACGTAGAGGACAGACGGACACGTAGGACGGATAGAAGTCCAGAACGTAGAGGACAGACGGACACGTAGGACGGATAGAAGTCCAGAACGTAGAGGACAGACGGACACGTAGGACGGATAGAAGTCCAGAACGTAGAGGACAGACGGACACGTAGGACGGGGAGAAGTCCAGAACGTAGAGGACAGACGGACACGTAGGACGGATAGAAGTCCAGAACGTAGAGGACAGACGGACACGTAGGACGGATAGAAGTCCAGAACGTAGAGGACAGACGGACACGTAGGACGGATAGAAGTCCAGAACGTAGAGGACAGACGGACACGTAGGACGGATAGAAGTCCAGAACGTAGAGGACAGACGGACACGTAGGACGGATAGAAGTCCAGAACGTAGAGGACAGACGGACACGAAGGACGGATAGAAGTCCAGAACGTAGAGGACAGACGGACACGTAGGACGGATAGAAGTCCAGAATGTAGAGGACAGACGGACACGTAGGACGGGGAGAAGTACAGAACGTAGAGGACAGACGGACACGAAGGACGGAAAGAAGTCCAGAACGTAGAGGACAGACGGACACGTAGGACGGATAGAAGTCCAGAACGTAGAGGACAGACGGACACGAAGGACGGATAGAAGTCCAGAACGTAGAGGACAGACGGACACGTAGGACGGATAGAAGTCCAGAACGTAGAGGACAGACGGACACGTAGGACGGATAGAAGTCCAGAACGTAGAGGACAGACGGACACGAAGGACGGATAGAAGTCCAGAACGTAGAGGACAGACGGACACGTAGGACGGATAGAAGTCCAGAACGTAGAGGACAGACGGACACGTAGGACGGATAGAAGTCCAGAACGTAGAGGACAGACGGACACGAAGGACGGATAGAAGTCCAGAACGTAGAGGACAGACGGACACGTAGGACGGATAGAAGTCCAGAACGTAGAGGACAGACGGACACGTAGGACGGATAGAAGTCCAGAACGTAGAGGACAGACGGACACGTAGGACGGATAGAAGTCCAGAACGTAGAGGACAGACGGACACGTAGGACGGGGAGAAGTACAGAACGTAGAGGACAGACGGACACGAAGGACGGATAGAAGTCCAGAACGTAGAGGACAGACGGACACGTAGGACGGATAGAAGTCCAGAACGTAGAGGACAGACGGACACGAAGGACGGATAGAAGTCCAGAACGTAGAGGACAGACGGACACGTAGGACGGATAGAAGTCCAGAACGTAGAGGACAGACGGACACGTAGGACGGATAGAAGTCCAGAACGTAGAGGACAGACGGACACGTAGGACGGATAGAAGTCCAGAACGTAGAGGACAGACGGACACGAAGGACGGATAGAAGTCCAGAACGTAGAGGACAGACGGACACGTAGGACGGATAGAAGTACAGAACGTAGAGGACAGACGGACACGAAGGACGGATAGAAGTACAGAACGTAGAGGACAGACGGACACGAAGGACGGATAGAAGTCCAGAACGTAGAGGACAGACGGACACGTAGGACGGATAGAAGTCCAGAACGTAGAGGACAGACGGACACGTAGGACGGATAGAAGTCCAGAACGTAGAGGACAGACGGACACGAAGGACGGATAGAAGTCCAGAACGTAGAGGACAGACGGACACGTAGGACGGATAGAAGTCCAGAACGTAGAGGACAGACGGACACGTAGGACGGATAGAAGTCCAGAACGTAGAGGACAGACGGACACGTAGGACGGATAGAAGTCCAGAACGTAGAGGACAGACGGACACGTAGGACGGATAGAAGTCCAGAACGTAGAGGACAGACGGACACGAAGGACGGATAGAAGTCCAGAACGTAGAGGACAGACGGACACGAAGGACGGATAGAAGTCCAGAACGTAGAGGACAGACGGACACGAAGGACGGATAGAAGTCCAGAACGTAGAGGACAGACGGACACGTAGGACGGATAGAAGTCCAGAACGTAGAGAACAGACGGACACGTAGGACGGATAGAAGTCCAGAACGTAGAGGACAGACGGACACGTAGGACGGATAGAAGTCCAGAACGTAGAGGACAGACGGACACGTAGGACGGATAGAAGTCCAGAACGTAGAGGACAGACGGACACGAAGGACGGATAGAAGTCCAGAACGTAGAGGACAGACGGACACGAAGGACGGATAGAAGTCCAGAACGTAGAGGACAGACGGACACGAAGGACGGATAGAAGTCCAGAACGTAGAGGACAGACGGACACGAAGGACGGATAGAAGTCCAGAACGTAGAGGACAGACGGACACGAAGGACGGATAGAAGTCCAGAACGTAGAGGACAGACGGACACGAAGGACGGATAGAAGTCCAGAACGTAGAGGACAGACGGACACGTAGGACGGGGAGAAGTCCAGAACGTAGAGGACAGACGGACACGTAGGACGGGGAGAAGTCCAGAACGTAGAGGACAGACGGACACGTAGGACGGGGAGAAGTCCAGAACGTAGAGGACAGACGGACACGAAGGACGGATAGAAGTCCAGAACGTAGAGGACAGACGGACACGAAGGACGGATAGAAGTCCAGAACGTAGAGGACAGACGGACACGTAGGACGGATAGAAGTCCAGAACGTAGAGGACAGACGGACACGTAGGACGGATAGAAGTCCAGAACGTAGAGGACAGACGGACACGAAGGACGGATAGAAGTCCAGAACGTAGAGGACAGACGGACACGTAGGACGGATAGAAGTCCAGAACGTAGAGGACAGACGGACACGTAGGACGGATAGAAGTCCAGAACGTAGAGGACAGACGGACACGAAGGACGGATAGAAGTCCAGAACGTAGAGGACAGACGGACACGTAGGACGGATAGAAGTCCAGAACGTAGAGGACAGACGGACACGTAGGACGGGGAGAAGTACAGAACGTAGAGGACAGACGGACACGAAGGACGGATAGAAGTCCAGAACGTAGAGGACAGACGGACACGTAGGACGGGGAGAAGTCCAGAACGTAGAGGACAGACGGACACGTAGGACGGGGAGAAGTCCAGAACGTAGAGGACAGACGGACACGAAGGACGGATAGAAGTCCAGAACGTAGAGGACAGACGGACACGAAGGACGGATAGAAGTCCAGAACGTAGAGGACAGACGGACACGTAGGACGGATAGAAGTCCAGAACGTAGAGGACAGACGGACACGTAGGACGGATAGAAGTCCAGAACGTAGAGGACAGACGGACACGAAGGACGGATAGAAGTCCAGAACGTAGAGGACAGACGGACACGTAGGACGGATAGAAGTCCAGAACGTAGAGGACAGACGGACACGTAGGACGGATAGAAGTCCAGAACGTAGAGGACAGACGGACACGAAGGACGGATAGAAGTCCAGAACGTAGAGGACAGACGGACACGTAGGACGGATAGAAGTCCAGAACGTAGAGGACAGACGGACACGTAGGACGGGGAGAAGTACAGAACGTAGAGGACAGACGGACACGAAGGACGGATAGAAGTCCAGAACGTAGAGGACAGACGGACACGTAGGACGGATAGAAGTCCAGAACGTAGAGGACAGACGGACACGTAGGACGGATAGAAGTCCAGAACGTAGAGGACAGACGGACACGTAGGACGGATAGAAGTCCAGAACGTAGAGGACAGACGGACACGAAGGACGGATAGAAGTCCAGAACGTAGAGGACAGACGGACACGTAGGACGGGGAGAAGTACAGAACGTAGAGGACAGACGGACACGAAGGACGGATAGAAGTCCAGAACGTAGAGGACAGACGGACACGTAGGACGGATAGAAGTCCAGAACGTAGAGGACAGACGGACACGTAGGACGGATAGAAGTCCAGAACGTAGAGGACAGACGGACACGTAGGACGGATAGAAGTCCAGAACGTAGAGGACAGACGGACACGAAGGACGGATAGAAGTCCAGAACGTAGAGGACAGACGGACACGAAGGACGGATAGAAGTCCAGAACGTAGAGGACAGACGGACACGAAGGACGGATAGAAGTCCAGAACGTAGAGGACAGACGGACACGTAGGACGGATAGAAGTCCAGAACGTAGAGAACAGACGGACACGTAGGACGGATAGAAGTCCAGAACGTAGAGGACAGACGGACACGTAGGACGGATAGAAGTCCAGAACGTAGAGGACAGACGGACACGAAGGACGGATAGAAGTCCAGAACGTAGAGGACAGACGGACACGAAGGACGGATAGAAGTCCAGAACGTAGAGGACAGACGGACACGAAGGACGGATAGAAGTCCAGAACGTAGAGGACAGACGGACACGAAGGACGGATAGAAGTCCAGAACGTAGAGGACAGACGGACACGAAGGACGGATAGAAGTCCAGAACGTAGAGGACAGACGGACACGAAGGACGGATAGAAGTCCAGAACGTAGAGGACAGACGGACACGTAGGACGGGGAGAAGTCCAGAACGTAGAGGACAGACGGACACGTAGGACGGGGAGAAGTCCAGAACGTAGAGGACAGACGGACACGTAGGACGGGGAGAAGTCCAGAACGTAGAGGACAGACGGACACGAAGGACGGATAGAAGTCCAGAACGTAGAGGACAGACGGACACGAAGGACGGATAGAAGTCCAGAACGTAGAGGACAGACGGACACGAAGGACGGATAGAAGTCCAGAACGTAGAGGACAGACGGACACGTAGGACGGATAGAAGTCCAGAACGTAGAGGACAGACGAACACGTAGGACGGGGAGAAGTCCAGAACGTAGAGGACAGACGGACACGAAGGACGGATAGAAGTCCAGAACGTAGAGGACAGACGGACACGAAGGACGGATAGAAGTCCAGAACGTAGAGGACAGACGGACACGTAGGACGGGGAGAAGTCCAGAACGTAGAGGACAGACGGACACGAAGGACGGATAGAAGTCCAGAACGTAGAGGACAGACGGACACGAAGGACGGATAGAAGTCCAGAACGTAGAGGACAGACGGACACGTAGGACGGGGAGACGTCCAGAACGTAGAGGACAGACGGACACGTAGGACGGGGAGAAGTCCAGAACGTAGAGGACAGACGGACACGTAGGACGGGGAGAAGTCCAGAACGTAGAGGACAGACGGACACGAAGGACGGATAGAAGTCCAGAACGTAGAGGACAGACGGACACGAAGGACGGATAGAAGTCCAGAACGTAGAGGACAGACGGACACGAAGGACGGATAGAAGTCCAGAACGTAGAGGACAGACGGACACGTAGGACGGATAGAAGTCCAGAACGTAGAGAACAGACGGACACGTAGGACGGATAGAAGTCCAGAACGTAGAGGACAGACGGACACGTAGGACGGGGAGAAGTCCAGAACGTAGAGAACAGACGGACACGTAGGACGGATAGAAGTCCAGAACGTAGAGGACAGACGGACACGTAGGACGGGGAGAAGTACAGAACGTAGAGGACAGACGGACACGTAGGACGGGGAGAAGTCCAGAACGTAGAGGACAGACGGACACGAAGGACGGATAGAAGTCCAGAACGTAGAGGACAGACGGACACGAAGGACGGATAGAAGTCCAGAACGTAGAGGACAGACGGACACGTAGGACGGGGAGAAGTCCAGAACGTAGAGGACAGACGGACACGTAGGACGGGGAGAAGTCCAGAACGTAGAGAACAGACGGACACGTAGGACGGGGAGAAGTCAAGAACGTAGAGGACAGACGGACACGTAGGACGGATAGAAGTCCAGAACGTAGAGGACAGACGGACACGTAGGACGGGGAGAAGTCAAGAACGTAGAGGACAGACGGACACGTAGGACGGATAGAAGTCCAGAACGTAGAGGACAGACGGACACGTAGGACGGGGAGAAGTACAGAACGTAGAGGACAGACGGACACGTAGGACGGGGAGAAGTCCAGAACGTAGAGGACAGACGGACACGAAGGACGGATAGAAGTCCAGAACGTAGAGGACAGACGGACACGAAGGACGGATAGAAGTCCAGAACGTAGAGGACAGACGGACACGTAGGACGGATAGAAGTCCAGAACGTAGAGGACAGACGGACACGTAGGACGGGGAGAAGTCCAGAACGTAGAGGACAGACGGACACGTAGGACGGGGAGAAGTCCAGAACGTAGAGGACAGACGGACACGTAGGACGGATAGAAGTCCAGAACGTAGAGGACAGACGGACACGAAGGACGGATAGAAGTCCAGAACGTAGAGGACAGACGGACACGAAGGACGGATAGAAGTCCAGAACGTAGAGGACAGACGGACACGAAGGACGGATAGAAGTCCAGAACGTAGAGGACAGACGGACACGAAGGACGGATAGAAGTCCAGAACGTAGAGGACAGACGGACACGTAGGACGGATAGAAGTCCAGAACGTAGAGGACAGACGGACACGTAGGACGGATAGAAGTCCAGAACGTAGAGGACAGACGGACACGTAGGACGGATAGAAGTCCAGAACGTAGAGGACAGACGGACACGTAGGACGGATAGAAGTCCAGAACGTAGAGGACAGACGGACACGTAGGACGGATAGAAGTCCAGAACGTAGAGGACAGACGGACACGAAGGACGGATAGAAGTCCAGAACGTAGAGGACAGACGGCACGAAGGACGGATAGAAGTCCAGAACGTAGAGGACAGACGGACACGAAGGACGGATAGAAGTCCAGAACGTAGAGGACAGACGGACACGTAGGACGGGGAGACGTCCAGAACGTAGAGGACAGACGGACACGTAGGACGGGGAGAAGTCCAGAACGTAGAGGACAGACGGACACGTAGGACGGGGAGAAGTCCAGAACGTAGAGGACAGACGGACACGAAGGACGGATAGAAGTCCAGAACGTAGAGGACAGACGGACACGAAGGACGGATAGAAGTCCAGAACGTAGAGGACAGACGGACACGAAGGACGGATAGAAGTCCAGAACGTAGAGGACAGACGGACACGTAGGACGGATAGAAGTCCAGAACGTAGAGAACAGACGGACACGTAGGACGGATAGAAGTCCAGAACGTAGAGGACAGACGGACACGTAGGACGGGGAGAAGTCCAGAACGTAGAGAACAGACGGACACGTAGGACGGATAGAAGTCCAGAACGTAGAGGACAGACGGACACGTAGGACGGGGAGAAGTACAGAACGTAGAGGACAGACGGACACGTAGGACGGGGAGAAGTCCAGAACGTAGAGGACAGACGGACACGAAGGACGGATAGAAGTCCAGAACGTAGAGGACAGACGGACACGAAGGACGGATAGAAGTCCAGAACGTAGAGGACAGACGGACACGTAGGACGGGGAGAAGTCCAGAACGTAGAGGACAGACGGACACGTAGGACGGGGAGAAGTCCAGAACGTAGAGAACAGACGGACACGTAGGACGGATAGAAGTCCAGAACGTAGAGGACAGACGGACACGTAGGACGGGGAGAAGTACAGAACGTAGAGGACAGACGGACACGTAGGACGGGGAGAAGTCCAGAACGTAGAGGACAGACGGACACGAAGGACGGATAGAAGTCCAGAACGTAGAGGACAGACGGACACGAAGGACGGATAGAAGTCCAGAACGTAGAGGACAGACGGACACGTAGGACGGGGAGAAGTCCAGAACGTAGAGGACAGACGGACACGTAGGACGGGGAGAAGTCCAGGACGTAGAGGACAGACGGACACGAAGGACGGATAGAAGTCCAGAACGTAGAGGACAGACGGACACGAAGGACGGATAGAAGTCCAGAACGTAGAGGACAGACGGACACGAAGGACGGATAGAAGTCCAGAACGTAGAGGACAGACGGACACGTAGGACGGATAGAAGTCCAGAACGTAGAGAACAGACGGACACGTAGGACGGATAGAAGTCCAGAACGTAGAGGACAGACGGACACGTAGGACGGATAGAAGTCCAGAACGTATAGGACAGACGGACACGTAGGATGGGGAGAAGTCCAGAACGTAGAGGACAGACGGACACGAAGGACGGATAGAAGTCCAGAACGTAGAGGACAGACGGACACGTAGGACGGGGAGAAGTCCAGAACGTAGAGGACAGACGGACACGAAGGACGGATAGAAGTCCAGAACGTAGAGGACAGACGGACACGTAGGACGGATAGAAGTCCAGAACGTAGAGGACAGACGGACACGTAGGACGGGGAGAAGTCCAGAACGTAGAGGACAGACGGACACGTAGGACGGGGAGAAGTCCAGAACGTAGAGGACAGACGGACACGTAGGACGGATAGAAGTCCAGAACGTAGAGGACAGACGGACACGAAGGACGGATAGAAGTCCAGAACGTAGAGGACAGACGGACACGAAGGACGGATAGAAGTCCAGAACGTAGAGGACAGACGGACACGAAGGACGGATAGAAGTCCAGAACGTAGAGGACAGACGGACACGAAGGACGGATAGAAGTCCAGAACGTAGAGGACAGACGGACACGTAGGACGGATAGAAGTCCAGAACGTAGAGGACAGACGGACACGTAGGACGGATAGAAGTCCAGAACGTAGAGGACAGACGGACACGTAGGACGGATAGAAGTCCAGAACGTAGAGGACAGACGGACACGTAGGACGGATAGAAGTCCAGAACGTAGAGGACAGACGGACACGTAGGACGGATAGAAGTCCAGAACGTAGAGGACAGACGGACACGTAGGACGGATAGAAGTCCAGAACGTAGAGGACAGACGGACACGAAGGACGGATAGAAGTCCAGAACGTAGAGGACAGACGGACACGAAGGACGGATAGAAGTCCAGAACGTAGAGGACAGACGGACACGAAGGACGGATAGAAGTCCAGAACGTAGAGGACAGACGGACACGTAGGACGGGGAGACGTCCAGAACGTAGAGGACAGACGGACACGTAGGACGGGGAGAAGTCCAGAACGTAGAGGACAGACGGACACGTAGGACGGGGAGAAGTCCAGAACGTAGAGGACAGACGGACACGAAGGACGGATAGAAGTCCAGAACGTAGAGGACAGACGGACACGAAGGACGGATAGAAGTCCAGAACGTAGAGGACAGACGGACACGAAGGACGGATAGAAGTCCAGAACGTAGAGGACAGACGGACACGTAGGACGGATAGAAGTCCAGAACGTAGAGAACAGACGGACACGTAGGACGGATAGAAGTCCAGAACGTAGAGGACAGACGGACACGTAGGACGGGGAGAAGTCCAGAACGTAGAGAACAGACGGACACGTAGGACGGATAGAAGTCCAGAACGTAGAGGACAGACGGACACGTAGGACGGGGAGAAGTACAGAACGTAGAGGACAGACGGACACGTAGGACGGGGAGAAGTCCAGAACGTAGAGGACAGACGGACACGAAGGACGGAAAGAAGTCCAGAACGTAGAGGACAGACGGACACGAAGGACGGATAGAAGTCCAGAACGTAGAGGACAGACGGACACGTAGGACGGGGAGAAGTCCAGAACGTAGAGGACAGACGGACACGTAGGACGGGGAGAAGTCCAGAACGTAGAGAACAGACGGACACGTAGGACGGATAGAAGTCCAGAACGTAGAGGACAGACGGACACGTAGGACGGGGAGAAGTACAGAACGTAGAGGACAGACGGACACGTAGGACGGGGAGAAGTCCAGAACGTAGAGGACAGACGGACACGAAGGACGGATAGAAGTCCAGAACGTAGAGGACAGACGGACACGAAGGACGGATAGAAGTCCAGAACGTAGAGGACAGACGGACACGTAGGACGGGGAGAAGTCCAGAACGTAGAGGACAGACGGACACGTAGGACGGGGAGAAGTCCAGGACGTAGAGGACAGACGGACACGAAGGACGGATAGAAGTCCAGAACGTAGAGGACAGACGGACACGAAGGACGGATAGAAGTCCAGAACGTAGAGGACAGACGGACACGAAGGACGGATAGAAGTCCAGAACGTAGAGGACAGACGGACACGTAGGACGGATAGAAGTCCAGAACGTAGAGAACAGACGGACACGTAGGACGGATAGAAGTCCAGAACGTAGAGGACAGACGGACACGTAGGACGGATAGAAGTCCAGAACGTATAGGACAGACGGACACGTAGGACGGGGAGAAGTCCAGAACGTAGAGGACAGACGGACACGAAGGACGGATAGAAGTCCAGAACGTAGAGGACAGACGGACACGTAGGACGGGGAGAAGTCCAGAACGTAGAGGACAGACGGACACGAAGGACGGATAGAAGTCCAGAACGTAGAGGACAGACGGACACGAAGGACGGATAGAAGTCCAGAACGTAGAGGACAGACGGACACGAAGGACGGATAGAAGTCCAGAACGTAGAGGACAGACGGACACGAAGGACGGATAGAAGTCCAGAACGTAGAGGACAGACGGACACGAAGGACGGATAGAAGTCCAGAACGTAGAGGACAGACGGACACGAAGGACGGATAGAAGTCCAGAACGTAGAGGACAGACGGACACGAAGGACGGATAGAAGTCCAGAACGTAGAGGACAGACGGACACGTAGGACGGATAGAAGTCCAGAACGTAGAGAACAGACGGACACGTAGGACGGATAGAAGTCCAGAACGTAGAGAACAGACGGACACGTAGGACGGATAGAAGTCCAGAACGTAGAGGACAGACGGACACGTAGGACGGGGAGAAGTCCAGAACGTAGAGGACAGACGGACACGTAGGACGGGGAGAAGTCCAGAACGTAGAGGACAGACGGACACGAAGGACGGATAGAAGTCCAGAACGTAGAGGACAGACGGACACGAAGGACGGATAGAAGTCCAGAACGTAGAGGACAGACGGACACGTAGGACGGATAGAAGTCCAGAACGTAGAGGACAGACGGACACGAAGGACGGATAGAAGTCCAGAACGTAGAGGACAGACGGACACGTAGGACGGGGAGAGGTCCAGAACGTAGAGGACAGACGGACACGAAGGACGGATAGAAGTACAGAACGTAGAGGACAGACGGACACGTAGGACGGGGAGAAGTCCAGAACGTAGAGGACAGACGGACACGAAGGACGGATAGAAGTCCAGAACGTAGAGGACAGACGGACACGAAGGACGGATAGAAGTCCAGAACGTAGAGGACAGACGGACACGAAGGACGGATAGAAGTCCAGAACGTAGAGGACAGACGGACACGTAGGACGGATAGAAGTCCAGAACGTAGAGGACAGACGGACACGTAGGACGGATAGAAGTCCAGAACGTAGAGGACAGACGGACACGTAGGACGGATAGAAGTCCAGAACGTAGAGGACAGACGGACACGTAGGACGGATAGAAGTCCAGAACGTAGAGGACAGACGGACACGTAGGACGGATAGAAGTCCAGAACGTAGAGGACAGACGAACACGTAGGACGGGGAGAAGTCCAGAACGTAGAGGACAGACGGACACGAAGGACGGATAGAAGTCCAGAACGTAGAGGACAGACGGACACGTAGGACGGATAGAAGTCCAGAACGTAGAGGACAGACGGACACGAAGGACGGATAGAAGTCCAGAACGTAGAGGACAGACGGACACGTAGGACGGATAGAAGTCCAGAACGTAGAGAACAGACGGACACGTAGGACGGATAGAAGTCCAGAACGTAGAGGACAGACGGACACGTAGGACGGATAGAAGTCCAGAACGTAGAGGACAGACGGACACGTAGGACGGATAGAAGTCCAGAACGTAGAGGACAGACGGACACGAAGGACGGATAGAAGTCCAGAACGTAGAGGACAGACGGACACGAAGGACGGATAGAAGTCCAGAACGTAGAGGACAGACGGACACGAAGGACGGATAGAAGTCCAGAACGTAGAGGACAGACGGACACGAAGGACGGATAGAAGTCCAGAACGTAGAGGAGAGACGGACACGAAGGACGGATAGAAGTCCAGAACGTAGAGGACAGACGGACACGTAGGACGGATAGAAGTCCAGAACGTAGAGGAGAGACGGACACGAAGGACGGATAGAAGTCCAGAACGTAGAGGACAGACGGACACGAAGGACGGATAGAAGTCCAGAACGTAGAGGACAGACGGACACGTAGGACGGGGAGAAGTCCAGAACGTAGAGGACAGACGGACACGAAGGACGGATAGAAGTCCAGAACGTAGAGGACAGACGGACACGAAGGACGGATAGAAGTCCAGAACGTAGAGGACAGACGGACACGAAGGACGGATAGAAGTCCAGAACGTAGAGGAGAGACGGACACGAAGGACGGATAGAAGTCCAGAACGTAGAGGACAGACGGACACGAAGGACGGATAGAAGTCCAGAACGTAGAGGACAGACGGACACGAAGGACGGATAGAAGTCCAGAACGTAGAGGACAGACGGACACGAAGGACGGATAGAAGTCCAGCTCCAACTGGGACGGGGACAACTTTCCCAGTCTGGTATCCATGCCAACTGGGATCTGGATTGTGGTCCAGGATCGTGCTGCTGGTCTTTCAGGACTCCAGATCAAAGTGAATCGATCAGGTTGATCTATAGATGAAAGGAAAGGTTCCTTTGATCCCTTATAGCAACCTGCTGGTCAAAGGTCAGGGCTTTAACCTCCCCCAGCAGCTCGCGCAGCTCTGCGGACCTCCACACCACGTGACCCGTCCCACGGCTGGTTCTACCTCCCTCCGAACCGGGTCACGGTACCGCCGCGCACGCAACCCGCGTTCACGCACGAAGCAGATCAAAGTACCGGGAAGCTCGTCTGCATGTCGGTTAGCCCCCCCCCCACCCCGTGACTCCCCCCACAGCTGGTTAACGGTGCACGCCGAACGGGACGCCGGAGCTCGCGCGGGAGGAAACACGCACCTGGAGATCAGCCATGTTGGAAGAAGGTCGGAGCACGTGGTCAGCGCGAGCTGGAGACTCTACGGCGAGATGATGAAGATGATGATGAAGAAGATAATGATGATGTTGAAGTTCACTTTACCACTCCAGTGCGCCTGCGCAGACGCGATCCTCTTCATCTCTATTGGCCGAGCCGCAGCTGGCGTGATCTCGCGATGTTTGGGTGGGCGGTGTTTAGTTTGACCTTCGGACTTCGTTATCGCGAGAAGAGACAATAAAACTGGGTTCATTCTGCTTTACGGGGTTGAAAGGTTTAAAACAAGAAAACTCAATAGTTTTACTGTAAAGGTCCAGGTGAAGCTGGATTATTCCTCCTGATGGTGAACATCAGGAGCGAATTTACAGGTCTGAAAGAAAGCAAACCTGTTGATGATGGATAAGAAATGATCCATATTGGAACAAACACCATCTCCATGGCAACAGCAGCTCTGACTGTGGAATACAGTACAACAGAAAACTAAACATGCATCACAACAATATACACACATGTACACACATGTACACACACGTGTACATGCAGACGTGTACATTCACACACACACGTACACATACACGTGTACGTGTGAGAGAAAACAAACTGACTACAGGTTTACATGGTGATGGTAGAACAAGAAATGTACTGCACTGTGTAATATAAATCTGTAGTACAGAGTAGTATGACTACAGTACTATGTAGGGTACTACAGCTACAGTACTACGTGGAGTACTGCGGCTACAGTACTTTGTGGAGTACTACGGCATCAGCACTACATAGGGTACTACGGCTAAAGTACAACATGGAGTAGTACAGCTACACTACTACATGGAGTACTACGGATACAGTACTACGTGAAGTACAACAGCTACAGTACTACGTAGAGTACTACGACTATAGTATTACGTAGGGCACAACGGCTATGGTATTACTTAGAGTAATACGACGACAGTACTATGTGGAGTACTACGGCTACAGTACTATATGGAGTACTACGACTATAGTACTCCCTGGAGTACTACGGCTACAGTACTCCCTGGAGTACGATTGGTACAGTACTATGCGGAGTACTACGTCTTCAGTACTACATAGGGTACTACGGCTACAGCAAGAGGTAAGGTAGTACGGCAGTGTACTACTACTACAGCACTACATAGAGTACTACTACTACAGTACTACATAAAGAACTACTACTACAGTACTACATAGAGTACTACTACTACAGTACTACATAAAGAACTACTACTACAGCACTACATAGAGTACTACTACTACAGTACTACATAAAGAACTACTACTACAGTACTACATAGAGTACTACTACTACAGTACTACATAAAGAACTACTACTACAGCACTACATAGAGTACTACTACTACAGTACTACATAAAGAACTACTACTACAGTACTACATAGAGTACTACTACTACAGTACTACATAGAGTACTACTACTACAGTACTACATAGAGTACTACTACTACAGTACTACATGGAGTACTACTACTACAGTACTACATAGAGTACTACTACTACAGTACTACATAGAGTACTACTACTACAGTACTACATAGAGTACTACTACTACAGTACTACATAGAGTACTACTACTACAGTACTACATGGAGTACTACTACTACAGTACTACATAGAGTACTACTACTACAGTACTACATAGAGTACTACTACTACAGTACTACATAGAGTACTACTACTACAGTACTACATGGAGTACTACTACTACAGTACTACATAGAGTACTACTACTACAGTACTACATAGAGTACTACTACTACAGTACTACATAGAGTACTACTACTACAGTACTACATGGAGTACCACGGCTGTACAGATGAGCGGTACAGTCTGACAGCGGGGGTGTTCTACACTCTGCTGAAGGAGCTTCCAGTCCTCCACGGTGCAGCGGCTGAGAGCGGGACTCCATGACAGACCAGGGGCCTCATATATGAAGCTATCGCACCAAACCCGCCGTACACCAGTCCCAGTCCACCTCCAGGATTTCTAAAACCAGTCCACCTCCAGGATTTCTAAAACCAGTCCACCTCCAGGATTTGTAAAACCAGTCCACCTCCAGGATTTGTGAAACCAGTCCACTTCCACGATTTGTAAAACCAGTCCACTTCTGGGGTTTCTAAAACCAGTCCACCTCCAGGATTTCTAAAACCAGTCCACTTCTGGGGTTTCTAAAACCAGTCCACCTCCAGGATTTCTAAAACCAGTCCACTTCTGGGGTTTCTAAAACCAGTCCACTTCTGGGATTTCTAAAACCAGTCCACCTCCAGGATTTCTAAAACCAGTCCACTTCTGGGGTTTCTAAAACCAGTCCACCTCCAGGATTTCTAAAACCAGTCCACTTCTGGGGTTTCTAAAACCAGTCCACCTCCAGGATTTCTAAAACCAGTCCACTTCCACGATTTGTAAAACCAGTCCACTTCTGGGGTTTCTAAAACCAGTCCACCTCCAGGATTTCTAAAACCAGTCCACTTCTGGGGTTTCTAAAACCAGTCCACTTCCGGGATTTCTAAAACCAGTCCACTTCTGGGATTTCTAAAACCAGTCCACTTCTGGGATTTCTAAAACCAGTCCACTTCTGGGATTTCTAAAACCAGTCCACTTCTGGGGTTTCTAAAACCAGTCCACTTCTGGGGTTTCTAAAACCAGTCCACTTCTGGGATTTCTAAAACCAGTCCACTTCTGGGATTTCTAAAACCAGTCCACTTCTGGGATTTCTAAAACCAGTCCACTTCTGGGATTTCTAAAACCAGTCCACTTCTGGGATTTCTAAAACCAGTCCACTTCCAAAATTTCTGAAACCAGTCCACTTCTGGGGTTTCTAAAACCAGTCCACTTCTGGGATTTCTAAAACCAGTCCAATTCCAGGATTTCTAAAACCAGTCCACTTCCAGGATTTCTAAAACTAGTCCACTTCCAGCATTTCTAAAACCAGTCCACTTCCAGGATTTCTAAAACCAGTCCACTTCCAGGATTTCTAAAACCAGTCCACTTCCAGGATTTCTAAAACCAGTCCACTTCTGGGATTTCTGAAACCAGTCCACTTCTGGGATTTCTGAAACCAGTCCACTTCCGGGATTTCTGAAACCAGTCCACTTCCAGGATTTCTAAAACCAGTCCACTTCTGGGATTTCTGAAACCAGTCCACTTCCGGGATTTCTAAAACCAGTCCACTTCTGGGATTTCTAAAACCAGTCCACTTCTGGGGTTTCTAAAACCAGTCCACTTCTGGGATTTCTAAAACCAGTCCACTTCCAGGATTTCTAAAACCAGTCCACTTCCAGGATTTCTAAAACCAGTCCACTTCTGGGATTTCTGAAACCAGTCCACTTCCGGGATTTCTAAAACCAGTCCACTTCCAGGATTTCTAAAACCAGTCCACTTCTGGGATTTCTGAAACCAGTCCACTTCTGGGATTTCTGAAACCAGTCCACTTCTGGGATTTCTAAAACCAGTCCACTTCTGGGGTTTCTGAAACCAGTCCACTTCCAGGATTTCTAAAACCAGTCCACTTCTGGGATTTCTGAAACCAGTCCACTTCCGGGATTTCTAAAACCAGTCCACTTCCAGGATTTCTAAAACCAGTCCACTTCTGGGATTTCTAAAACCAGTCCACTTCTGGGGTTTCTAAAACCAGTCCACTTCTGGGATTTCTAAAACCAGTCCACTTCTGGGGTTTCTAAAACCAGTCCACTTCTGGGGTTTCTAAAACCAGTCCACTTCTGGGGTTTCTAAAACCAGTCCACTTCTGGGATTTCTGAAACCAGTCCACTTCCAGGATTTCTGAAACCAGTCCACTTCTGGGATTTCTGAAACCAGTCCACTTCTGGGGTTTCTAAAACCAGTCCACTTCCAGTATTTCTAAAACCAGTCCACTTCTGGGGTTTCTAAAACCAGTCCACTTCTGGGGTTTCTAAAACCAGTCCACTTCTGGGGTTTCTAAAACCAGTCCACTTCTGGGGTTTCTAAAACCAGTCCACTTCCAGGATTTCTAAAACCAGTCCACTTCTGGGATTTCTGAAACCAGTCCACTTCTGGGATTTCTGAAACCAGTCCACTTCTGGGATTTCTGAAACCAGTCCACTTCTGGGATTTCTAAAACCAGTCCACTTCTGGGGTTTCTAAAACCAGTCCACTTCTGGGGTTTCTGAAACCAGTCCACTTCCAGGATTTCTAAAACCAGTCCACTTCCGGGATTTCTGAAACCAGTCCACTTCTGGGATTTCTAAAACCAGTCCACTTCTGGGGTTTCTAAAACCAGTCCACTTCTGGGGTTTCTAAAACCAGTCCACTTCTGGGGTTTCTAAACCCAGTCCACTTCTGGGGTTTCTGAAACCAGTCCACTTCCAGGATTTCTAAAACCAGTCCACTTCTGGGATTTCTGAAACCAGTCCACTTCTGGGATTTCTATAACCAGTCCACTTCTGGGATTTCTAAAACCAGTCCACTTCTGGGATTTCTGAAAAACAGTCCACTTCCGGGATTTCTAAAACCAGTCCACTTCTGGGGTTTCTAAAACCAGTCCACTTCTGGGGTTTCTAAAACCAGTCCACTTCCAGTATTTCTAAAACCAGTCCACTTCCGGGATTTCTAAAACTAGTCCACTTCTGGGATTTCTGAAACCAGTCCACTTCTGGGATTTCTAAAACCAGTCCACTTCTGGGATTTCTAAAACCAGTCCACTTCTGGGATTTCTAAAACCAGTCCACTTCCAAAATTTCTGAAACCAGTCCACTTCTGGGGTTTCTAAAACCAGTCCACTTCTGGGATTTCTAAAACCAGTCCAATTCCAGGATTTCTAAAACCAGTCCACTTCCAGGATTTCTAAAACTAGTCCACTTCCAGCATTTCTAAAACCAGTCCACTTCCAGGATTTCTAAAACCAGTCCACTTCCAGGATTTCTAAAACCAGTCCACTTCCAGGATTTCTAAAACCAGTCCACTTCTGGGATTTCTGAAACCAGTCCACTTCTGGGATTTCTGAAACCAGTCCACTTCCGGGATTTCTAAAACCAGTCCACTTCTGGGATTTCTAAAACCAGTCCACTTCTGGGGTTTCTAAAACCAGTCCACTTCTGGGATTTCTAAAACCAGTCCACTTCCAGGATTTCTAAAACCAGTCCACTTCCAGGATTTCTAAAACCAGTCCACTTCTGGGATTTCTGAAACCAGTCCACTTCCGGGATTTCTAAAACCAGTCCACTTCCAGGATTTCTAAAACCAGTCCACTTCTGGGATTTCTGAAACCAGTCCACTTCTGGGATTTCTGAAACCAGTCCACTTCTGGGATTTCTAAAACCAGTCCACTTCTGGGGTTTCTGAAACCAGTCCACTTCCAGGATTTCTAAAACCAGTCCACTTCTGGGATTTCTGAAACCAGTCCACTTCCGGGATTTCTAAAACCAGTCCACTTCCAGGATTTCTAAAACCAGTCCACTTCTGGGATTTCTAAAACCAGTCCACTTCTGGGGTTTCTAAAACCAGTCCACTTCTGGGATTTCTAAAACCAGTCCACTTCTGGGGTTTCTAAAACCAGTCCACTTCTGGGGTTTCTAAAACCAGTCCACTTCTGGGGTTTCTAAAACCAGTCCACTTCTGGGATTTCTGAAACCAGTCCACTTCCAGGATTTCTGAAACCAGTCCACTTCTGGGATTTCTGAAACCAGTCCACTTCTGGGGTTTCTAAAACCAGTCCACTTCCAGTATTTCTAAAACCAGTCCACTTCTGGGGTTTCTAAAACCAGTCCACTTCTGGGGTTTCTAAAACCAGTCCACTTCTGGGGTTTCTAAAACCAGTCCACTTCTGGGGTTTCTAAAACCAGTCCACTTCCAGGATTTCTAAAACCAGTCCACTTCTGGGATTTCTGAAACCAGTCCACTTCTGGGATTTCTGAAACCAGTCCACTTCTGGGATTTCTGAAACCAGTCCACTTCTGGGATTTCTAAAACCAGTCCACTTCTGGGGTTTCTAAAACCAGTCCACTTCTGGGGTTTCTGAAACCAGTCCACTTCCAGGATTTCTAAAACCAGTCCACTTCCGGGATTTCTGAAACCAGTCCACTTCTGGGATTTCTAAAACCAGTCCACTTCTGGGGTTTCTAAAACCAGTCCACTTCTGGGGTTTCTAAAACCAGTCCACTTCTGGGGTTTCTAAACCCAGTCCACTTCTGGGGTTTCTGAAACCAGTCCACTTCCAGGATTTCTAAAACCAGTCCACTTCTGGGATTTCTGAAACCAGTCCACTTCTGGGATTTCTATAACCAGTCCACTTCTGGGATTTCTAAAACCAGTCCACTTCTGGGATTTCTGAAAAACAGTCCACTTCCGGGATTTCTAAAACCAGTCCACTTCTGGGGTTTCTAAAACCAGTCCACTTCTGGGGTTTCTAAAACCAGTCCACTTCCAGTATTTCTAAAACCAGTCCACTTCCGGGATTTCTAAAACTAGTCCACTTCTGGGATTTCTGAAACCAGTCCACTTCCAGGATTTCTAAAACCAGTCCACTTCCAGGATTTCTAAAACTAGTCCACTTCCAGGATTTCTAAAACTAGTCCACTTCCAGGATTTCTGAAACCAGTCCACTTCCAGGATTTCTAAAACTAGTCCACTTCTGGGATTTCTGAAACCAGTCCACTTCCAGGATTTCTAAAACCAGTCCACTTCCAGGATTTCTGAAACCAGTCCACTTCCAGGATTTCTAAAACCAGTCCACTTCTGGGATTTCTGAAACCAGTCCACTTCTGGGATTTCTGAAACCAGTCCACTTCTGGGATTTCTGAAACCAGTCCACTTCTGGGATTTCTAAAACCAGTCCACTTCTGGGGTTTCTAAAACCAGTCCACTTCTGGGGTTTCTGAAACCAGTCCACTTCCAGGATTTCTAAAACCAGTCCACTTCCGGGATTTCTGAAACCAGTCCACTTCTGGGATTTCTAAAACCAGTCCACTTCTGGGGTTTCTAAAACCAGTCCACTTCTGGGGTTTCTAAAACCAGTCCACTTCTGGGGTTTCTAAACCCAGTCCACTTCTGGGGTTTCTGAAACCAGTCCACTTCCAGGATTTCTAAAACCAGTCCACTTCTGGGATTTCTGAAACCAGTCCACTTCTGGGATTTCTATAACCAGTCCACTTCTGGGATTTCTAAAACCAGTCCACTTCTGGGATTTCTGAAAAACAGTCCACTTCCGGGATTTCTAAAACCAGTCCACTTCTGGGGTTTCTAAAACCAGTCCACTTCTGGGGTTTCTAAAACCAGTCCACTTCCAGTATTTCTAAAACCAGTCCACTTCCGGGATTTCTAAAACTAGTCCACTTCTGGGATTTCTGAAACCAGTCCACTTCCAGGATTTCTAAAACCAGTCCACTTCCAGGATTTCTAAAACTAGTCCACTTCCAGGATTTCTAAAACTAGTCCACTTCCAGGATTTCTGAGACCAGTCCACTTCCAGGATTTCTAAAACTAGTCCACTTCTGGGATTTCTGAAACCAGTCCACTTCCAGGATTTCTAAAACCAGTCCACTTCCAGGATTTCTGAAACCAGTCCACTTCCAGGATTTCTAAAACCAGTCCACTTCTGGGATTTCTAAAACCAGTCCACTTCTGGGGTTTCTAAAACCAGTCCACTTCTGGGATTTCTAAAACCAGTCCACTTCTGGGGTTTCTAAAACCAGTCCACTTCTGGGGTTTCTAAAACCAGTCCACTTCTGGGGTTTCTAAAACCAGTCCACTTCCAGGATTTCTAAAACCATTCCACTTCTGGGATTTCTGAAACCAGTCCACTTCCAGGATTTCTGAAACCAGTCCACTTCTGGGATTTCTGAAACCAGTCCACTTCTGGGGTTTCTAAAACCAGTCCACTTCTGGGGTTTCTAAAACCAGTCCACTTCTGGGGTTTCTAAAACCAGTCCACTTCTGGGGTTTCTAAAACCAGTCCACTTCTGGGGTTTCTAAAACCAGTCCACTTCCAGGATTTCTAAAACCAGTCCACTTCTGGGATTTCTGAAGCCAGTCCACTTCTGGGATTTCTGAAACCAGTCCACTTCTGGGATTTCTGAAACCAGTCCACTTCTGGGATTTCTAAAACCAGTCCACTTCTGGGGTTTCTAAAACCAGTCCACTTCTGGGGTTTCTGAAACCAGTCCACTTCTGGGATTTCTAAAACCAGTCCACTGCTGGGGTTTCTAAAACCAGTCCACTTCTGGGGTTTCTAAAACCAGTCCACTTCTGGGGTTTCTAAACCCAGTCCACTTCTGGGGTTTCTGAAACCAGTCCACTTCCAGGATTTCTAAAACCAGTCCACTTCTGGGATTTCTGAAACCAGTCCACTTCTGGGATTTCTATAACCAGTCCACTTCTGGGATTTCTAAAACCAGTCCACTTCTGGAATTTCTGAAAAACAGTCCACTTCCGGGATTTCTAAAACCAGTCCACTTCTGGGGTTTCTAAAACCAGTCCACTTCTGGGGTTTCTAAAACCAGTCCACTTCTGGGGTTTCTAAAACCAGTCAACTTCCAGTATTTCTAAAACCAGTCCACTTCCGGGATTTCTAAAACTATCCACTTCTGGGATTTCTGAAACCAGTCCACTTCCAGGATTTCTAAAACCAGTCCACTTCCAGGATTTCTAAAACTAGTCCACTTCCTGGATTTCTAAAACTAGTCCACTTCCAGGATTTCTGAAACCAGTCCACTTCCAGTATTTCTAAAACCAGTCCACTTCCAGGATTTCTAAAACTAGTCCACTTCCAGGATTTCTGAAACCAGTCCACTTCCAGGATTTCTAAAACTAGTCCACTTCTGGGATTTCTGAAACCAGTCCACTTCCAGGATTTCTAAAACCAGTCCACTTCCAGTATTTCTAAAACCAGTCCACTTCCAGGATTTCTAAAACCAGTCCACTTCCAGCATTTCTAAAACCAGTCCACTTCCAGGATTTCTAAAACCAGTCCACTTCCAGGATTTCTAAAACTAGTCCACTTCTGGGATTTCTAAAACCAGTCCACTTCTGGGGTTTCTAAAACCAGTCCACTTCCAGTATTTCTAAAACCAGTCCACTTCCAGGATTTCTAAAACTAGTCCACTTCTGGGATTTCTGAAACCAGTCCACTTCCAGGATTTCTAAAACCAGTCCACTTCCAGTATTTCTAAAACCAGTCCACTTCCAGGATTTCTAAAACCAGTCCACTTCCAGGATTTCTAAAACCAGTCCACTTCCAGGATTTCTAAAACTAGTCCACTTCTGGGATTTCTAAAACCAGTCCACTTCTGGGGTTTCTAAAACCAGTCCACTTCCAGGATTTCTAAAACCAGTCCACTTCTGGGATTTCTGAAACCAGTCCACTTCCGGGATTTCTAAAACTAATCCACTTCCAGCATTTCTAAAACCAGTCCACTTCCAGGATTTCTAAGACCAGTCCACTTCCAGGATTTCTAAAACCAGTCCACTTCCAGGATTTCTAAAACTAGTCAACTTCTGGGATTTCTAAAACCAGTCCACTTCTGGGATTTCTGAAACCAGTCCACTTCCAGGATTTCTAAAACCAGTCCACTTCCAGGATTTCTAAAACCAGTCCACTTCTGGGATTTCTGAAACCAGTCCACTTCCTGGATTTCTAAAACCAGTCCACTTCCAGGATTTTTAAAACCAGTCCACTTCTGGGATTTCTGAAACCAGTCCACTTCTGGGATTTCTGAAACCAGTCCACTTCTGGGATTTCTGAAACCAGTCTACTTCTGGGATTTCTGAAACCAGTCCACTTCTGGGGTTTCTAAAAACCAGTCCACTTCTGGGGTTTCTGAAACCAGTCCACTTCCAGGATTTCTAAAACCAGTCCACTTCCAGGATTTCTAAAACTAGTCCACTTCCTGGATTTCTAAAACTAGTCCACTTCCAGGATTTCTGAAACCAGTCCACTTCCAGTATTTCTAAAACCAGTCCACTTCCAGGATTTCTAAAACTAGTCCACTTCCAGGATTTCTGAAACCAGTCCACTTCCAGGATTTCTAAAACCAGTCCACTTCCAGTATTTCTAAAACCAGTCCACTTCCAGGATTTCTAAAACCAGTCCACTTCCAGCATTTCTAAAACCAGTCCACTTCCAGGATTTCTAAAACCAGTCCACTTCCAGGATTTCTAAAACTAGTCCACTTCTGGGATTTCTAAAACCAGTCCACTTCTGGGGTTTCTAAAACCAGTCCACTTCCAGTATTTCTAAAACCAGTCCACTTCCAGGATTTCTAAAACTAGTCCACTTCTGGGATTTCTGAAACCAGTCCACTTCCAGGATTTCTAAAACCAGTCCACTTCCAGTATTTCTAAAACCAGTCCACTTCCAGGATTTCTAAAACTAGTCCACTTCCAGCATTTCTAAAACCAGTCCACTTCCAGGATTTCTAAAACCAGTCCACTTCCAGGATTTCTAAAACTAGTCCACTTCTGGGATTTCTAAAACCAGTCCACTTCTGGGGTTTCTAAAACCAGTCCACTTCCAGGATTTCTAAAACCAGTCCACTTCTGGGATTTCTGAAACCAGTCCACTTCCGGGATTTCTAAAACTAATCCACTTCCAGCATTTCTAAAACCAGTCCACTTCCAGGATTTCTAAGACCAGTCCACTTCCAGGATTTCTAAAACCAGTCCACTTCCAGGATTTCTAAAACTAGTCAACTTCTGGGATTTCTAAAACCAGTCCACTTCTGGGATTTCTGAAACCAGTCCACTTCCAGGATTTCTAAAACCAGTCCACTTCCAGGATTTCTAAAACCAGTCCACTTCTGGGATTTCTGAAACCAGTCCACTTCCTGGATTTCTAAAACCAGTCCACTTCCAGGATTTTTAAAACCAGTCCACTTCTGGGATTTCTGAAACCAGTCCACTTCTGGGATTTCTGAAACCAGTCCACTTCTGGGATTTCTGAAACCAGTCTACTTCTGGGATTTCTGAAACCAGTCCACTTCTGGGGTTTCTAAAACCAGTCCACTTCTGGGGTTTCTAAAACCAGTCCACTTCTGGGATTTCTAAAACCAGTCCACTTCTGGGATTTCTGAAACCAGTCCACTTCTGGGATTTCTGAAACCAGTCCACTTCTGGGATTTCTGAAACCAGTCTACTTCTGGGGTTTCTAAAACCAGTCCACTTCTGGGGTTTCTAAAACCAGTCCACTTCTGGGATTTCTAAAACCCGTCCACTTCCAGGATTTCTAAAACCAGTCCACTTCCGGGATTTCTAAAACCAGTCCACTTCCAGGATTTCTAAAACCAGTCCACTTCTGGGGTTTCTAAAACCAGTCCACTTCTGGGATTTCTAAAACCAGTCCACTTCTGGGATTTCTAAAACCAGTCCACTTCTGGGATTTCTAAAACCAGTCCACTTCTGGGGTTTCTAAAACCAGTCCACTTCTGGGGTTTCTAAAACCAGTCCACTTCTGGGGTTTCTAAAAACAGTCCACTTCTGGGGTTTCTAAAACCAGTCCACTTCCAGGATTTCTAAAACCAGTCCACTTCTGGGATGTCTGAAACCAGTCCACTTCTGGGATTTCTGAAACCAGTCCACTTCTGGGGTTTCTAAAACCAGTCCACTTCTGGGGTTTCTAAAACCAGTCCACTTCTGGGGTTTCTAAAACCAGTCCACTTCTGGGGTTTCTAAAACCAGTCCACTTCTGGGGTTTCTAAAACCAGTCCACTTCCAGGATTTCTAAAACCAGTCCACTTCTGGGGTTTCTAAAACCAGTCCACTTCCAGGATTTCTGAAACCAGTCCACTTCTGGGGTTTCTAAAACCAGTCCACTTCTGGGATTTGTGAAACCAGTCCACTTCTGGGATTTCTGAAACCAGTCCAATTCTGGGATTTCTGAAACCAGTCCACTTCTGGGATTTCTAAAACCAGTCCATTTCCAGGATTTCTAAAACCAGTCCACTTCCAGGATTTCTAAAACCAGTCCACTTCCAGGATTTCTGAAACCAGTCCACTTCTGGGGTTTCTAAAACCAGTCCACTTCTGGGATTTCTGAAACCAGTCCACTTCTGGGATTTCTGAAACCAGTCCACTTCTGGGATTTCTAAAACCAGTCCACTTCTGGGATTTCTAAAACCAGTCCACTTCCAGGATTTCTAAAACCAGTCCACTTCCAGGATTTCTAAAACCAGTCCACTTCTGGGGTTTCTAAAACCAGTCCACTTCTGGGATTTCTAAAACCAGTCCACTTCTGGGATTTCTAAAACCAGTCCACTTCTGGGATTTCTAAAACCAGTCCACTTCTGGGGTTTCTAAAACCAGTCCACTTCTGGGGTTTCTAAAACCAGTCCACTTCTGGGGTTTCTAAAACCAGTCCACTTCCAGGATTTCTGAAACCAGTCCACTTCTGGGGTTTCTAAAAACAGTCCACTTCTGGGGTTTCTAAAACCAGTCCACTTCCAGGATTTCTAAAACCAGTCCACTTCTGGGATTTCTAAAACCAGTCCACTTCCAGGATTTCTAAAACCAGTCCACTTCTGGGATGTCTGAAACCAGTCCACTTCTGGGGTTTCTAAAACCAGTCCACTTCTGGGGTTTCTAAAACCAGTCCACTTCTGGGGTTTCTAAAACCAGTCCACTTCTGGGGTTTCTAAAACCAGTCCACTTCTGGGGTTTCTAAAACCAGTCCACTTCTGGGGTTTCTAAAACCAGTCCACTTCTGGGGTTTCTAAAACCAGTCCACTTCCAGGATTTCTAAAACCAGTCCACTTCTGGGGTTTCTAAAACCAGTCCACTTCCAGGATTTCTGAAACCAGTCCACTTCTGGGGTTTCTAAAACCAGTCCACTTCTGGGATTTCTGAAACCAGTCCACTTCCAGGATTTCTGAAACCAGTCCACTTCTGGGATTTCTGAAACCAGTCCACTTCTGGGATTTCTAAAACCAGTCCATTTCATGGGTTTCTAAAACCAGTCCACTTCTGGGGTTTCTGAAACCAGTCCACTTCCAGGATTTCTAAAACCAGTCCACTTCTGGGATTTCTGAAACCAGTCCACTTCTGGGATTTCTAAAACCAGTCCACTTCTGGGGTTTCTAAAACCAGTCCACTTCTGGGGTTTCTAAAACCAGTCCACTTCTGGGATTTCTAAAACCAGTCCACTTCTGGGGTTTCTAAACCCAGTCCACTTCTGGGGTTTCTAAAACCAGTCCACTTCCAGGATTTCTAAAACCAGTCCACTTCTGGGATTTCTGAAACCAGTCCACTTCTGGGATTTCTAAAACCAGTCCACGTCTGGGATTTCTAAAACCAGTCCACTTCTGGGATTTCTGAAAAACAGTCCACTTCCAGGATTTCTAAAACCAGTCCACTTCTGGGGTTTCTAAAACCAGTCCACTTCTGGGGTTTCTAAAACCAGTCCACTTCCAGTATTTCTAAAACCAGTCCACTTCCAGGATTTCTAAAACCAGTCCACTTCTGGGATTTCTGAAACCAGTCCACTTCCAGGATTTCTAAAACCAGTCCACTTCCAGTATTTCTAAAACCAGTCCACTTCCAGGATTTCTAAAACTAGTCCACTTCTGGGGTTTCTAAAACCAGTCCACTTCTGGGGTTTCTAAAACCAGTCCACTTCCAGGATTTCTAAAACTAGTCCACCTCTGGGGTTTCTAAAACCAGTCCACTTCTGGGGTTTCTAAAACCAGTCCACTTCCAGTATTTCTAAAACCAGTCCACTTCCAGGATTTCTAAAACCAGTCCACTTCTGGGATTTCTGAAACCAGTCCACTTCCAGGATTTCTAAAACTAGTCCACTTCTGGGGTTTCTAAAACCAGTCCACTTCTGGGGTTTCTAAAACCAGTCCACTTCCAGTATTTCTAAAACCAGTCCACTTCCAGGATTTCTAAAACCAGTCCACTTCCAGGATTTCTGAAACCAGTCCACTTCTGGGATTTCTGAAACCAGTCCACTTCTGGGGTTTCTAAAACCAGTCCACTTCCGGGATTTCTAAAACCAGTCCACTTCTGGGATTTCTGAAACCAGTCCACTTCCAGGATTTCTAAAACCAGTCCACTTCTGGGATTTCTAAAACCAGTCCACTTCTGGGATTTCTAAAACCAGTCCACTTCTGGGATTTCTAAAACCAGTCCACTTCTGGGGTTTCTAAAACCAGTCCACTTCTGGGGTTTCTAAAACCAGTCCACTTCTGGGGTTTCTAAAACCAGTCCACTTCCAGGATTTCTGAAACCAGTCCACTTCTGGGGTTTCTAAAAACAGTCCACTTCTGGGGTTTCTAAAACCAGTCCACTTCCAGGATTTCTAAAACCAGTCCACTTCTGGGATTTCTAAAACCAGTCCACTTCCAGGATTTCTAAAACCAGTCCACTTCTGGGATGTCTGAAACCAGTCCACTTCTGGGATTTCTGAAACCAGTCCACTTCTGGGGTTTCTAAAACCAGTCCACTTCTGGGGTTTCTAAAACCAGTCCACTTCTGGGGTTTCTAAAACCAGTCCACTTCTGGGGTTTCTAAAACCAGTCCACTTCTGGGGTTTCTAAAACCAGTCCACTTCCAGGATTTCTAAAACCAGTCCACTTCTGGGGTTTCTAAAACCAGTCCACTTCCAGGATTTCTGAAACCAGTCCACTTCTGGGGTTTCTAAAACCAGTCCACTTCTGGGATTTCTGAAACCAGTCCACTTCTGGGATTTCTGAAACCAGTCCACTTCTGGGATTTCTGAAACCAGTCCACTTCTGGGATTTCTAAAACCAGTCCATTTCATGGGTTTCTAAAACCAGTCCACTTCTGGGGTTTCTGAAACCAGTCCACTTCCAGGATTTCTAAAACCAGTCCACTTCTGGGATTTCTGAAACCAGTCCACTTCTGGGATTTCTAAAACCAGTCCACTTCTGGGGTTTCTAAAACCAGTCCACTTCTGGGGTTTCTAAAACCAGTCCACTTCTGGGATTTCTAAAACCAGTCCACTTCTGGGGTTTCTAAACCCAGTCCACTTCTGGGGTTTCTGAAACCAGTCCACTTCCAGGATTTCTAAAACCAGTCCACTTCTGGGATTTCTGAAACCAGTCCACTTCTGGGATTTCTAAAACCAGTCCACTTCTGGGATTTCTAAAACCAGTCCACTTCTGGGATTTCTGAAAAACAGTCCACTTCCAGGATTTCTAAAACCAGTCCACTTCTGGGGTTTCTAAAACCAGTCCACTTCTGGGGTTTCTAAAACCAGTCCACTTCCAGTATTTCTAAAACCAGTCCACTTCCAGGATTTCTAAAACCAGTCCACTTCTGGGATTTCTGAAACCAGTCCACTTCCAGGATTTCTAAAACCAGTCCACTTCCAGTATTTCTAAAACCAGTCCACTTCCAGGATTTCTGAAACCAGTCTACTTCTGGGGTTTCTAAAACCAGTCCACTTCTGGGGTTTCTAAAACCAGTCCACTTCTGGGATTTCTAAAACCCGTCCACTTCCAGGATTTCTAAAACCAGTCCACTTCCGGGATTTCTAAAACCAGTCCACTTCCAGGATTTCTAAAACCAGTCCACTTCTGGGGTTTCTAAAACCAGTCCACTTCTGGGATTTCTAAAACCAGTCCACTTCTGGGATTTCTAAAACCAGTCCACTTCTGGGATTTCTAAAACCAGTCCACTTCTGGGGTTTCTAAAACCAGTCCACTTCTGGGGTTTCTAAAACCAGTCCACTTCTGGGGTTTCTAAAACCAGTCCACTTCCAGGATTTCTGAAACCAGTCCACTTCTGGGGTTTCTAAAAACAGTCCACTTCTGGGGTTTCTAAAACCAGTCCACTTCCAGGATTTCTAAAACCAGTCCACTTCTGGGATTTCTAAAACCAGTCCACTTCCAGGATTTCTAAAACCAGTCCACTTCTGGGATGTCTGAAACCAGTCCACTTCTGGGGTTTCTAAAACCAGTCCACTTCTGGGGTTTCTAAAACCAGTCCACTTCTGGGGTTTCTAAAACCAGTCCACTTCTGGGGTTTCTAAAACCAGTCCACTTCTGGGGTTTCTAAAACCAGTCCACTTCTGGGGTTTCTAAAACCAGTCCACTTCTGGGGTTTCTAAAACCAGTCCACTTCCAGGATTTCTAAAACCAGTCCACTTCTGGGGTTTCTAAAACCAGTCCACTTCCAGGATTTCTGAAACCAGTCCACTTCTGGGGTTTCTAAAACCAGTCCACTTCTGGGATTTCTGAAACCAGTCCACTTCCAGGATTTCTGAAACCAGTCCACTTCTGGGATTTCTGAAACCAGTCCACTTCTGGGATTTCTAAAACCAGTCCATTTCATGGGTTTCTAAAACCAGTCCACTTCTGGGGTTTCTGAAACCAGTCCACTTCCAGGATTTCTAAAACCAGTCCACTTCTGGGATTTCTGAAACCAGTCCACTTCTGGGATTTCTAAAACCAGTCCACTTCTGGGGTTTCTAAAACCAGTCCACTTCTGGGGTTTCTAAAACCAGTCCACTTCTGGGATTTCTAAAACCAGTCCACTTCTGGGGTTTCTAAACCCAGTCCACTTCTGGGGTTTCTAAAACCAGTCCACTTCCAGGATTTCTAAAACCAGTCCACTTCTGGGATTTCTGAAACCAGTCCACTTCTGGGATTTCTAAAACCAGTCCACGTCTGGGATTTCTAAAACCAGTCCACTTCTGGGATTTCTGAAAAACAGTCCACTTCCAGGATTTCTAAAACCAGTCCACTTCTGGGGTTTCTAAAACCAGTCCACTTCTGGGGTTTCTAAAACCAGTCCACTTCCAGTATTTCTAAAACCAGTCCACTTCCAGGATTTCTAAAACCAGTCCACTTCTGGGATTTCTGAAACCAGTCCACTTCCAGGATTTCTAAAACCAGTCCACTTCCAGTATTTCTAAAACCAGTCCACTTCCAGGATTTCTAAAACTAGTCCACTTCTGGGGTTTCTAAAACCAGTCCACTTCTGGGGTTTCTAAAACCAGTCCACTTCCAGGATTTCTAAAACTAGTCCACCTCTGGGGTTTCTAAAACCAGTCCACTTCTGGGGTTTCTAAAACCAGTCCACTTCCAGTATTTCTAAAACCAGTCCACTTCCAGGATTTCTAAAACCAGTCCACTTCTGGGATTTCTGAAACCAGTCCACTTCCAGGATTTCTAAAACTAGTCCACTTCTGGGGTTTCTAAAACCAGTCCACTTCTGGGGTTTCTAAAACCAGTCCACTTCCAGTATTTCTAAAACCAGTCCACTTCCAGGATTTCTAAAACCAGTCCACTTCCAGGATTTCTGAAACCAGTCCACTTCTGGGATTTCTGAAACCAGTCCACTTCTGGGGTTTCTAAAACCAGTCCACTTCCGGGATTTCTAAAACCAGTCCACTTCTGGGATTTCTGAAACCAGTCCACTTCCAGGATTTCTAAAACCAGTCCACTTCTGGGATTTCTAAAACCAGTCCACTTCTGGGATTTCTAAAACCAGTCCACTTCTGGGATTTCTAAAACCAGTCCACTTCTGGGGTTTCTAAAACCAGTCCACTTCTGGGGTTTCTAAAACCAGTCCACTTCTGGGGTTTCTAAAACCAGTCCACTTCCAGGATTTCTGAAACCAGTCCACTTCTGGGGTTTCTAAAAACAGTCCACTTCTGGGGTTTCTAAAACCAGTCCACTTCCAGGATTTCTAAAACCAGTCCACTTCTGGGATTTCTAAAACCAGTCCACTTCCAGGATTTCTAAAACCAGTCCACTTCTGGGATGTCTGAAACCAGTCCACTTCTGGGATTTCTGAAACCAGTCCACTTCTGGGGTTTCTAAAACCAGTCCACTTCTGGGGTTTCTAAAACCAGTCCACTTCTGGGGTTTCTAAAACCAGTCCACTTCTGGGGTTTCTAAAACCAGTCCACTTCTGGGGTTTCTAAAACCAGTCCACTTCCAGGATTTCTAAAACCAGTCCACTTCTGGGGTTTCTAAAACCAGTCCACTTCCAGGATTTCTGAAACCAGTCCACTTCTGGGGTTTCTAAAACCAGTCCACTTCTGGGATTTCTGAAACCAGTCCACTTCTGGGATTTCTGAAACCAGTCCACTTCTGGGATTTCTGAAACCAGTCCACTTCTGGGATTTCTAAAACCAGTCCATTTCATGGGTTTCTAAAACCAGTCCACTTCTGGGGTTTCTGAAACCAGTCCACTTCCAGGATTTCTAAAACCAGTCCACTTCTGGGATTTCTGAAACCAGTCCACTTCTGGGATTTCTAAAACCAGTCCACTTCTGGGGTTTCTAAAACCAGTCCACTTCTGGGGTTTCTAAAACCAGTCCACTTCTGGGATTTCTAAAACCAGTCCACTTCTGGGGTTTCTAAACCCAGTCCACTTCTGGGGTTTCTGAAACCAGTCCACTTCCAGGATTTCTAAAACCAGTCCACTTCTGGGATTTCTGAAACCAGTCCACTTCTGGGATTTCTAAAACCAGTCCACTTCTGGGATTTCTAAAACCAGTCCACTTCTGGGATTTCTGAAAAACAGTCCACTTCCAGGATTTCTAAAACCAGTCCACTTCTGGGGTTTCTAAAACCAGTCCACTTCTGGGGTTTCTAAAACCAGTCCACTTCCAGTATTTCTAAAACCAGTCCACTTCCAGGATTTCTAAAACCAGTCCACTTCTGGGATTTCTGAAACCAGTCCACTTCCAGGATTTCTAAAACCAGTCCACTTCCAGTATTTCTAAAACCAGTCCACTTCCAGGATTTCTAAAACTAGTCCACTTCTGGGGTTTCTAAAACCAGTCCACTTCTGGGGTTTCTAAAACCAGTCCACTTCCAGGATTTCTAAAACTAGTCCACTTCTGGGGTTTCTAAAACCAGTCCACTTCTGGGGTTTCTAAAACCAGTCCACTTCCAGTATTTCTAAAACCAGTCCACTTCCAGGATTTCTAAAACCAGTCCACTTCTGGGATTTCTGAAACCAGTCCACTTCCAGGATTTCTAAAACTAGTCCACTTCTGGGGTTTCTAAAACCAGTCCACTTCTGGGGTTTCTAAAACCAGTCCACTTCCAGTATTTCTAAAACCAGTCCACTTCCAGGATTTCTAAAACCAGTCCACTTCCAGGATTTCTGAAACCAGTCCACTTCTGGGATTTCTGAAACCAGTCCACTTCTGGGGTTTCTAAAACCAGTCCACTTCCGGGATTTCTAAAACCAGTCCACTTCTGGGATTTCTGAAACCAGTCCACTTCCAGGATTTCTAAAACCAGTCCACTTCTGGGGTTTCTAAAACCAGTCAACTTCTGGGATTTCTAAAACCAGTCCACTTCTGGGATTTCTGAAACCAGTCTACTTCTGGGATTTCTGAAACCAGTCCACTTCTGGGGTTTCTAAAACCAGTCCACTTCTGGGATTTCTAAAACCAGTCCACTTCTGGGATTTCTGAAACTAGTCCACTTCCAGGATTTCTAAAACCTGTCCACTTCTGGGGTTTCTAAAACCAGTCAACTTCTGGGATTTCTAAAACCAGTCCACTTCTGGGATTTCTGAAACCAGTCCACTTCCGGTATTTCTAAAACCAGTCCACTTCCAGGATTTCTAAAACCAGTCCACTTCTGGGATTTCTGAAACCAGTCCACTTCCAGGATTTCTAAAACTAGTCCACTTCTGGGGTTTCTAAAACCAGTCCACTTCTGGGGTTTCTAAAACCAGTCCACTTCCAGTATTTCTAAAACCAGTCCACTTCTGGGGTTTCTAAAACCAGTCCACTTCCAGTATTTCTAAAACCAGTCCACTTCCAGGATTTCTAAAACCAGTCCACTTCCAGGATTTCTGAAACCAGTCCACTTCTGGGATTTCTGAAACCAGTCCACTTCTGGGGTTTCTAAAACCAGTCCACTTCCAGGATTTCTAAAACCAGTCCACTTCTGGGGTTTCTAAAACCAGTCAACTTCTGGGATTTCTAAAACCAGTCCACTTCTGGGATTTCTGAAACCAGTCCACTTATGGGGTTTCTAAAACCAGTCCACTTCTGGGATTTCTAAAACCAGTCCACTTCTGGGATTTCTGAAACTAGTCCACTTCCAGGATTTCTAAAACCTGTCCACTTCTGGGGTTTATAAAACCAGTCAACTTCTGGGATTTCTAAAACCAGTCCACTTCTGGGATTTCTGAAACCAGTCTACTTCTGGGATTTCTGAAACCAGTCCACTTCTGGGGTTTCTAAAACCAGTCCACTTCTGGGATTTCTAAAACCAGTCCACTTCTGGGATTTCTGAAACTAGTCCACTTCCAGGATTTCTAAAACCTGTCCACTTCTGGGGTTTCTAAAACCAGTCAACTTCTGGGATTTCTAAAACCAGTCCACTTCTGGGATTTCTGAAACCAGTCTACTTCTGGGATTTCTGAAACCAGTCCACTTCTGGGGTTTCTAAAACAGGTCCACTTCTGGGATTTCTAAAACCAGTCCACTTCTGGGGTTTCTAAAACAGGTCCACTTCTGGGATTTCTAAAACCAGTCCACTTCCAGGATTTCTAAAACCAGTCCACTTCTGGGATTTCTGAAACCAGTCCACTTCTGGGATTTCTAAAACCAGTCCACTTCTGGGATTTCTGAAACCAGTCTACTTCTGGGATTTCTGAAAGCAGTCCACTTCTGGGATTTCTAAAACCAGTCCACTTCTGGGATTTCTGAAACCAGTGTACTTCTGGGATTTCTGAAACCAGTCTACTTCTGGGATTTCTGAAACCAGTCCACTTCTGGGGTTTCTAAAACAGGTCCACTTCTGGGATTTCTAAAACCAGTCCACTTCTGGGATTTCTGAAACCAGTCTACTTCTGGGATTTCTGAAACCAGTCCACTTCTGGGGTTTCTAAAACAGGTCCACTTCTGGGATTTCTAAAACCAGTCCACTTCTGGGGTTTCTAAAACAGGTCCACTTCTGGGATTTCTAAAACCAGTCCACTTCTGGGATTTCTAAAACCAGTCCACTTCTGGGATTTCTGAAACCAGTCCACTTCTGGGATTTCTAAAACCAGTCCACTTCTGGGATTTCTGAAACCAGTCTACTTCTGGGATTTCTGAAACCAGTCTACTTCTGGGGTTTCTAAAACCAGTCCACTTCTGGGATTTCTAAAACCAGTCCACTTCTGGGATTTCTGAAACCAGTCCACTTCTGGGATTTCTAAAACCAGTCCACTTCTGGGATTTCTGAAACCAGTCCACTTCTGGGATTTCTAAAACCAGTCCACTTCCGGGATTTCTAAAACCAGTCCACTTCTGGGATTTCTAAAAACAGTCCACTTCCGGGATTTCTAAAACCAGTCCACTTCTGGGATTTCTGAAACCAGTCCACTTCCGGGATTTCTAAAACCAGTCCGCTTCTGGGATTTCTGAAACCAGTCCACTTCTGGGATTTCTGAAACCAGTCCACTTCTGGGGTTTCTAAAACCAGTCCACTTCTGGGGTTTCTAAAACCAGTCCACTTCTGGGGTTTCTGAAACCAGTCCACTTCCAGGATTTCTAAAACCAGTCCACTTCTGGGATTTCTGAAACCAGTCCACTTCTGGGATTTCTAAAACCAGTCCACTTCTGGGATTTCTAAAACCAGTCCACTTCTGGGATTTCTGAAAAACAGTCCACTTCCGGGATTTCTAAAACCAGTCCACTTCTGGGGTTTCTAAAACCAGTCCACTTCTGGGGTTTCTAAAACCAGTCCACTTCCAGGATTTCTAAAACCAGTCCACTTCTGGGATTTCTGAAACCAGTCCACTTCCAGGATTTCTAAAACTAGTCCACTTCTGGGGTTTCTAAAACCAGTCCACTTCCAGGATTTCTAAAACCAGTCCACTTCCAGGATTTCTAAAACCAGTCTACTTCCAGGATTTCTGAAACCAGTCCACTTCTGGGATTTCTGAAACCAGTCCACTTCTGGGATTTCTAAAACCAGTCCACCTCTGGGATTTCTGAAACCAGTCCACTTCCGGGATTTCTAAAACCAGTCCACTTCTGGGATTTCTAAAACCAGTCCACTTCTGGGATTTCTGAAAAACAGTCCACTTCCGGGATTTCTAAAACCAGTCCACTTCTGGGGTTTCTAAAACCAGTCCACTTCTGGGGTTTCTAAAACCAGTCTACTTCCAGGATTTCTAAAACCAGTCCACTTCTGGGATTTCTAAAACCAGTCCACTTCTGGGATTTCTAAAACTAGTCCACTTCTGGGATTTCTAAAACCAGTCCACTTCCAGGATTTCTGAAACCAGTCCACTTCCGGGATTTCTAAAATCAGTCCACTTCTGGGGTTTCTAAAACCAGTCCACTTCCAGGATTTCTAAAACTAGTCCACTTCCAGCATTTCTAAAACCAGTCCACTTCCAGGATTTCTAAGACCAGTCCACTTCCAGGATTTCTAAAACTAGTCCACTTCCAGCATTTCTAAAACCAGTCCACTTCCAGGATTTCTAAGACCAGTCCACTTCCAGGATTTCTAAAACCAGTCCACTTCCAGGATTTCTGAAACCAGTCCACTTCTGGGATTTCTGAAACCAGTCCACTTCCAGGATTTCTTAGACCAGTCCACCTCCAGGATTTCTAAAACCAGTCCACTTCCAGGATTTCTAAAATCAGTCCACTTCTGGGGTTTCTAAAACCAGTCCACTTCCAGGATTTCTAAAACTAGTCCACTTCTGGGATTTCTGAAACCAGTCCACTTCCAGGATTTCTAAAACTAGTCCACTTCTGGGATTTCTAAAACCAGTCCACTTCCAGGATTTCTAAGACCAGTCCACTTCCTGGATTTCTAAAATCAGTCCACTTCTGGGGTTTCTAAAACCAGTCCACTCCCAGGATTTCTAAAACTAGTCCACTTCCAGCATTTCTAAAACCAGTCCACTTCCAGGATTTCTAAGACCAGTCCACTTCCAGGATTTTTGAAACCAGTCCACTTCCAGGATTTCTAAAACTAGTCCACTTCTGGGGTTTCTAAAACCAGTCCACTTCTGGGGTTTCTAAAACCAGTCCACTTCTGGGATTTCTGAAACCAGTCTACTTCTGGGATTTCTGAAACCAGTCCACTTCTGGGATTTCTAAAACCAGTCCACTTCTGGGATTTCTGAAACCAGTCTACTTCTGGGATTTCTGAAACCAGTCTACTTCTGGGGTTTCTAAAACCAGTCCACTTCTGGGATTTCTAAAACCAGTCCACTTCTGGGATTTCTGAAACCAGTCCACTTCTGGGATTTCTAAAACCAGTCCACTTCTGGGATTTCTGAAACCAGTCCACTTCTGGGATTTCTAAAACCAGTCCACTTCCGGGATTTCTAAAACCAGTCCACTTCTGGGATGTCTAAAAACAGTCCACTTCCGGGATTTCTAAAACCAGTCCACTTCTGGGATTTCTGAAACCAGTCCACTTCCGGGATTTCTAAAACCAGTCCGCTTCTGGGATTTCTGAAACCAGTCCACTTCTGGGATTTCTGAAACCAGTCCACTTCTGGGGTTTCTAAAACCAGTCCACTTCTGGGGTTTCTAAAACCAGTCCACTTCTGGGGTTTCTAAAACCAGTCCACTTCTGGGGTTTCTGAAACCAGTCCACTTCCAGGATTTCTAAAACCAGTCCACTTCTGGGATTTCTGAAACCAGTCCACTTCTGGGATTTCTAAAACCAGTCCACTTCTGGGATTTCTAAAACCAGTCCACTTCTGGGATTTCTGAAAAACAGTCCACTTCCGGGATTTCTAAAACCAGTCCACTTCTGGGGTTTCTAAAACCAGTCCACTTCTGGGGTTTCTAAAACCAGTCCACTTCCAGGATTTCTAAAACCAGTCCACTTCTGGGATTTCTGAAACCAGTCCACTTCCAGGATTTCTAAAACTAGTCCACTTCTGGGGTTTCTAAAACCAGTCCACTTCCAGGATTTCTAAAACCAGTCCACTTCCAGGATTTCTAAAACCAGTCTACTTCCAGGATTTCTGAAACCAGTCCACTTCTGGGATTTCTAAAACCAGTCCACTTCTGGGGTTTCTAAAACCAGTCCACTTCTGGGGTTTCTGAAACCAGTCCACTTCCAGGATTTCTAAAACCAGTCCACTTCTGGGATTTCTGAAACCAGTCCACTTCTGGGATTTCTAAAACCAGTCCACTTCTGGGATTTCTAAAACCAGTCCACTTCTGGGATTTCTGAAAAACAGTCCACTTCCGGGATTTCTAAAACCAGTCCACTTCTGGGGTTTCTAAAACCAGTCCACTTCTGGGGTTTCTAAAACCAGTCCACTTCCAGGATTTCTAAAACCAGTCCACTTCTGGGATTTCTGAAACCAGTCCACTTCCAGGATTTCTAAAACTAGTCCACTTCTGGGGTTTCTAAAACCAGTCCACTTCCAGGATTTCTAAAACCAGTCCACTTCCAGGATTTCTAAAACCAGTCTACTTCCAGGATTTCTGAAACCAGTCCACTTCTGGGATTTCTGAAACCAGTCCACTTCTGGGATTTCTAAAACCAGTCCACTTCTGGGATTTCTGAAACCAGTCCACTTCCGGGGTTTCTAAAATCAGTCCACTTCTGGGATTTCTAAAACCAGTCCACTTCTGGGATTTCTAAAACTAGTCCACTTCTGGGATTTCTAAAACCAGTCCACTTCCAGGATTTCTAAGACCAGTCCACTTCCGGGATTTCTAAAATCAGTCCACTTCTGGGGTTTCTAAAACCAGTCCACTTCCAGGATTTCTAAAACTAGTCCACTTCCAGCATTTCTAAAACCAGTCCACTTCCAGGATTTCTAAGACCAGTCCACTTCCAGGATTTCTAAAACCAGTCCACTTCCAGGATTTCTGAAACCAGTCCACTTCTGGGATTTCTGAAACCAGTCCACTTCCAGGATTTCTTAGACCAGTCCACCTCCAGGATTTCTAAAACCAGTCCACTTCCAGGATTTCTAAAATCAGTCCACTTCTGGGGTTTCTAAAACCAGTCCACTTCCAGGATTTCTAAAACTAGTCCACTTCTGGGATTTCTGAAACCAGTCCACTTCCAGGATTTCTAAAACTAGTCCACTTCTGGGATTTCTAAAACCAGTTCACTTCCAGGATTTCTAAGACCAGTCCACTTCCAGGATTTCTAAAATCAGTCCACTTCTGGGGTTTCTAAAACCAGTCCACTCCCAGGATTTCTAAAACTAGTCCACTTCCAGCATTTCTAAAACCAGTCCACTTCCAGGATTTCTAAGACCAGTCCACTTCCAGGATTTCTGAAACCAGTCCACTTCCAGGATTTCTAAAACTAGTCCACTTCTGGGGTTTCTAAAACCAGTCCACTTCTGGGGTTTCTAAAACCAGTCCACTTCCAGTATTTCTAAAACCAGTCCACTTCCAGGATTTCTAAAACCAGTCCACTTCCAGGATTTCTGAAACCAGTCCACTTCTGGGATTTCTGAAACCAGTCCACTTCTGGGGTTTCTAAAACCAGTCCACTTCCGGGATTTCTAAAACCAGTCCACTTCTGGGATTTCTGAAACCAGTCCACTTCCAGGATTTCTAAAACCAGTCCACTTCTGGGGTTTCTAAAACCAGTCAACTTCTGGGATTTCTAAAACCAGTCCACTTCTGGGATTTCTGAAACCAGTCTACTTCTGGGATTTCTGAAACCAGTCCACTTCTGGGGTTTCTAAAACCAGTCCACTTCTGGGATTTCTAAAACCAGTCCACTTCTGGGATTTCTGAAACTAGTCCACTTCCAGGATTTCTAAAACCAGTCCACTTCCAGGATTTCTAAAACCAGTCCACTTCTGGGATTTCTGAAACCAGTCCACTTCCAGGATTTCTAAAACTAGTCCACTTCTGGGGTTTCTAAAACCAGTCCACTTCTGGGGTTTCTAAAACCAGTCCACTTCCAGTATTTCTAAAACCAGTCCACTTCCAGGATTTCTAAAACCAGTCCACTTCCAGGATTTCTGAAACCAGTCCACTTCTGGGATTTCTGAAACCAGTCCACTTCTGGGGTTTCTAAAACCAGTCCACTTCCGGGATTTCTAAAACCAGTCCACTTCTGGGATTTCTGAAACCAGTCCACTTCCAGGATTTCTAAAACCAGTCCACTTCTGGGATTTCTGAAACCAGTCCACTTCTGGGATTTCTAAAACCAGTCCACTTCTGGGATTTCTAAAACCAGTCAACTTCTGGGATTTCTAAAACCAGTCCACTTCTGGGATTTCTGAAACCAGTCTACTTCTGGGATTTCTGAAACCAGTCCACTTATGGGGTTTCTAAAACCAGTCCACTTCTGGGATTTCTAAAACCAGTCCACTTCTGGGATTTCTGAAACTAGTCCACTTCCAGGATTTCTAAAACCTGTCCACTTCTGGGATTTCTAAAACCAGTCCACCTCTGGGATTTCTGAAACCAGTCCACTTCCGGGGTTTCTAAAATCAGTCCACTTCTGGGATTTCTAAAACCAGTCCACTTCTGGGATTTCTAAAACTAGTCCACTTCTGGGATTTCTAAAACCAGTCCACTTCCAGGATTTCTAAGACCAGTCCACTTCCGGGATTTCTAAAATCAGTCCACTTCTGGGGTTTCTAAAACCAGTCCACTTCCAGGATTTCTAAAACTAGTCCACTTCCAGCATTTCTAAAACCAGTCCACTTCCAGGATTTCTAAGACCAGTCCACTTCCAGGATTTCTAAAACCAGTCCACTTCCAGGATTTCTGAAACCAGTCCACTTCTGGGATTTCTAAAACCAGTCCACTTCCAGGATTTCTGAAACCAATCCACTTCTGGGATTTCTGAAACCAGTCCACCTCCAGGATTTCTAAAACCAGTCCACTTCCAGGATTTCTAAAACTAGTCCACTTCTGGGATTTCTGAAACCAGTCCACTTCCAGGATTTCTAAAACTAGTCCACTTCTGGGGTTTCTAAAACCAGTCCACTTCCAGGATTTCTAAAACCAGTCCACTTCCAGGATTTCTAAAACCAGTCTACTTCCAGGATTTCTGAAACCAGTCCACTTCTGGGATTTCTGAAACCAGTCCACTTCTGGGATTTCTAAAACCAGTCCACTTCTGGGATTTCTGAAACCAGTCCACTTCCGGGGTTTCTAAAATCAGTCCACTTCTGGGATTTCTAAAACCAGTCCACTTCTGGGATTTCTAAAACTAGTCCACTTCTGGGATTTCTAAAACCAGTCCACTTCCAGGATTTCTAAGACCAGTCCACTTCCGGGATTTCTAAAATCAGTCCACTTCTGGGGTTTCTAAAACCAGTCCACTTCCAGGATTTCTAAAACTAGTCCACTTCCAGCATTTCTAAAACCAGTCCACTTCCAGGATTTCTAAGACCAGTCCACTTCCAGGATTTCTAAAACCAGTCCACTTCCAGGATTTCTGAAACCAGTCCACTTCTGGGATTTCTGAAACCAGTCCACTTCCAGGATTTCTTAGACCAGTCCACCTCCAGGATTTCTAAAACCAGTCCACTTCCAGGATTTCTAAAATCAGTCCACTTCTGGGGTTTCTAAAACCAGTCCACTTCCAGGATTTCTAAAACTAGTCCACTTCTGGGATTTCTGAAACCAGTCCACTTCCAGGATTTCTAAAACTAGTCCACTTCTGGGATTTCTAAAACCAGTTCACTTCCAGGATTTCTAAGACCAGTCCACTTCCAGGATTTCTAAAATCAGTCCACTTCTGGGGTTTCTAAAACCAGTCCACTCCCAGGATTTCTAAAACTAGTCCACTTCCAGCATTTCTAAAACCAGTCCACTTCCAGGATTTCTAAGACCAGTCCACTTCCAGGATTTCTGAAACCAGTCCACTTCCAGGATTTCTAAAACTAGTCCACTTCTGGGGTTTCTAAAACCAGTCCACTTCTGGGGTTTCTAAAACCAGTCCACTTCCAGTATTTCTAAAACCAGTCCACTTCCAGGATTTCTAAAACCAGTCCACTTCCAGGATTTCTGAAACCAGTCCACTTCTGGGATTTCTGAAACCAGTCCACTTCTGGGGTTTCTAAAACCAGTCCACTTCCGGGATTTCTAAAACCAGTCCACTTCTGGGATTTCTGAAACCAGTCCACTTCCAGGATTTCTAAAACCAGTCCACTTCTGGGGTTTCTAAAACCAGTCAACTTCTGGGATTTCTAAAACCAGTCCACTTCTGGGATTTCTGAAACCAGTCTACTTCTGGGATTTCTGAAACCAGTCCACTTCTGGGGTTTCTAAAACCAGTCCACTTCTGGGATTTCTAAAACCAGTCCACTTCTGGGATTTCTGAAACTAGTCCACTTCCAGGATTTCTAAAACCTGTCCACTTCTGGGGTTTCTAAAACCAGTCAACTTCTGGGATTTCTAAAACCAGTCCACTTCTGGGATTTCTGAAACCAGTCCACTTCCAGTATTTCTAAAACCAGTCCACTTCCAGGATTTCTAAAACCAGTCCACTTCTGGGATTTCTGAAACCAGTCCACTTCCAGGATTTCTAAAACTAGTCCACTTCTGGGGTTTCTAAAACCAGTCCACTTCTGGGGTTTCTAAAACCAGTCCACTTCCAGTATTTCTAAAACCAGTCCACTTCCAGGATTTCTAAAACCAGTCCACTTCCAGGATTTCTAAAACCAGTCCACTTCTGGGATTTCTGAAACCAGTCCACTTCTGGGGTTTCTAAAACCAGTCCACTTCCGGGATTTCTAAAACCAGTCCACTTCTGGGATTTCTGAAACCAGTCCACTTCCAGGATTTCTAAAACCAGTCCACTTCTGGGGTTTCTAAAACCAGTCAACTTCTGGGATTTCTAAAACCAGTCCACTTCTGGGATTTCTGAAACCAGTCTACTTCTGGGATTTCTGAAACCAGTCCACTTATGGGGTTTCTAAAACCAGTCCACTTCTGGGATTTCTAAAACCAGTCCACTTCTGGGATTTCTGAAACTAGTCCACTTCCAGGATTTCTAAAACCTGTCCACTTCTGGGATTTCTAAAACCAGTCCACCTCTGGGATTTCTGAAACCAGTCCACTTCCGGGGTTTCTAAAATCAGTCCACTTCTGGGATTTCTAAAACCAGTCCACTTCTGGGATTTCTAAAACTAGTCCACTTCTGGGATTTCTAAAACCAGTCCACTTCCAGGATTTCTAAGACCAGTCCACTTCCGGGATTTCTAAAATCAGTCCACTTCTGGGGTTTCTAAAACCAGTCCACTTCCAGGATTTCTAAAACTAGTCCACTTCCAGCATTTCTAAAACCAGTCCACTTCCAGGATTTCTAAGACCAGTCCACTTCCAGGATTTCTAAAACCAGTCCACTTCCAGGATTTCTGAAACCAGTCCACTTCTGGGATTTCTGAAACCAGTCCACTTCCAGGATTTCTAAAACTAGTCGACTTCCAGCATTTCTAAAACCAGTCCACTTCCAGGATTTCTAAGACCAGTCCACTTCCAGGATTTCTAAAACCAGTCCACTTCCAGGATTTCTGAAACCAGTCCACTTCTGGGATTTCTAAAACCAGTCCACTTCCAGGATTTCTGAAACCAATCCACTTCTGGGATTTCTGAAACCAGTCCACCTCCAGGATTTCTAAAACCAGTCCACTTCCAGGATTTCTAAAACTAGTCCACTTCTGGGATTTCTGAAACCAGTCCACTTCCAGGATTTCTAAAACTAGTCCACTTCTGGGATTTCTAAAACCAGTCCACTTCCAGGATTTCTAAGACCAGTCCACTTCCAGGATTTCTAAAATCAGTCCACTTCTGGGGTTTCTAAAACCAGTCCACTCCCAGGATTTCTAAAACTAGTCCACTTCCAGCATTTCTAAAACCAGTCCACTTCCAGGATTTCTAAGACCAGTCCACTTCCAGGATTTCTGAAACCAGTCCACTTCCAGGATTTCTAAAACCAGTCCACTTCTGGGATTTCTGAAACCAGTCTACTTCTGGGATTTCTGAAACCAGTCCACTTCTGGGATTTCTAAAACCAGTCCACTTCTGGGATTTCTGAAACCAGTCTACTTCTGGGATTTCTGAAACCAGTCTACTTCTGGGGTTTCTAAAACCAGTCCACTTCTGGGATTTCTAAAACCAGTCCACTTCTGGGATTTCTGAAACCAGTCCACTTCTGGGATTTCTAAAACCAGTCCACTTCTGGGATTTCTGAAACCAGTCCACTTCTGGGATTTCTAAAACCAGTCCACTTCCGGGATTTCTAAAACCAGTCCACTTCTGGGATTTCTAAAAACAGTCCACTTCCGGGATTTCTAAAACCAGTCCGCTTCTGGGATTTCTGAAACCAGTCCACTTCCGGGATTTCTAAAACCAGTCCGCTTCTGGGATTTCTGAAACCAGTCCACTTCTGGGATTTCTGAAACCAGTCCACTTCTGGGGTTTCTAAAACCAGTCCACTTCTGGGGTTTCTAAAACCAGTCCACTTCTGGGGTTTCTAAAACCAGTCCACTTCTGGGGTTTCTGAAACCAGTCCACTTCCAGGATTTCTAAAACCAGTCCACTTCTGGGATTTCTGAAACCAGTCCACTTCTGGGATTTCTAAAACCAGTCCACTTCTGGGATTTCTGAAAAACAGTCCACTTCCGGGATTTCTAAAACCAGTCCACTTCTGGGGTTTCTAAAACCAGTCCACTTCTGGGGTTTCTAAAACCAGTCCACTTCCAGGATTTCTAAAACCAGTCCACTTCCAGGATTTCTAAAACCAGTCCACTTCCAGGATTTCTAAAACCAGTCTACTTCCAGGATTTCTGAAACCAGTCCACTTCTGGGATTTCTGAAACCAGTCCACTTCTGGGATTTCTAAAACCAGTCCACTTCTGGGATTTCTGAAACCAGTCCACTTCCGGGGTTTCTAAAATCAGTCCACTTCTGGGATTTCTAAAACCAGTCCACTTCTGGGATTTCTAAAACTAGTCCACTTCTGGGATTTCTAAAACCAGTCCACTTCCAGGATTTCTAAGACCAGTCCACTTCCGGGATTTCTAAAATCAGTCCACTTCTGGGGTTTCTAAAACCAGTCCACTTCCAGGATTTCTAAAACTAGTCCACTTCCAGCATTTCTAAAACCAGTCCACTTCCAGGATTTCTAAGACCAGTCCACTTCCAGGATTTCTAAAACCAGTCCACTTCCAGGATTTCTGAAACCAGTCCACTTCTGGGATTTCTGAAACCAGTCCACTTCCAGGATTTCTTAGACCAGTCCACCTCCAGGATTTCTAAAACCAGTCCACTTCCAGGATTTCTAAAATCAGTCCACTTCTGGGGTTTCTAAAACCAGTCCACTTCCAGGATTTCTAAAACTAGTCCACTTCTGGGATTTCTGAAACCAGTCCACTTCCAGGATTTCTAAAACTAGTCCACTTCTGGGATTTCTAAAACCAGTCCACTTCCAGGATTTCTAAGACCAGTCCACTTCCAGGATTTCTAAAATCAGTCCACTTCTGGGGTTTCTAAAACCAGTCCACTCCCAGGATTTCTAAAACTAGTCCACTTCCAGCATTTCTAAAACCAGTCCACTTCCAGGATTTCTAAGACCAGTCCACTTCCAGGATTTCTGAAATCAGTCCACTTCCAGGATTTCTAAAACTAGTCCACTTCTGGGGTTTCTAAAACCAGTCCACTTCTGGGGTTTCTAAAACCAGTCCACTTCCAGTATTTCTAAAACCAGTCCACTTCCAGGATTTCTAAAACCAGTCCACTTCCAGGATTTCTGAAACCAGTCCACTTCTGGGATTTCTGAAACCAATCCACTTCTGGGGTTTCTAAAACCAGTCCACTTCCGGGATTTCTAAAACCAGTCCACTTCTGGGATTTCTGAAACCAGTCCACTTCCAGGATTTCTAAAACCAGTCCACTTCTGGGGTTTCTAAAACCAGTCAACTTCTGGGATTTCTAAAACCAGTCCACTTCTGGGATTTCTGAAACTAGTCTACTTCTGGGATTTCTGAAACCAGTCCACTTCTGGGGTTTCTAAAACCAGTCCACTTCTGGGATTTCTGAAACTAGTCCACTTCCAGGATTTCTAAAACCTGTCCACTTCTGGGGTTTCTAAAACCAGTCAACTTCCGGGATTTCTAAAACCAGTCCACTTCTGGGATTTCTGAAACCAGTCCACTTCCAGTATTTCTAAAACCAGTCCACTTCCAGGATTTCTAAAACCAGTCCACTTCTGGGATTTCTGAAACCAGTCCACTTCCAGGATTTCTAAAACTAGTCCACTTCTGGGGTTTCTAAAACCAGTCCACTTCTGGGGTTTCTAAAACCAGTCCACTTCCAGTATTTCTAAAACCAGTCCACTTCCAGGATTTCTAAAACCAGTCCACTTCCAGGATTTCTGAAACCAGTCCACTTCTGGGATTTCTGAAACCAGTCCACTTCTGGGGTTTCTAAAACCAGTCCACTTCCGGGATTTCTAAAACCAGTCCACTTCTGGGATTTCTGAAACCAGTCCACTTCCAGGATTTCTAAAACCAGTCCACTTCTGGGGTTTCTAAAACCAGTCAACTTCTGGGATTTCTGAAACCAGTCCACTTCTGGGATTTCTGAAACCAGTCTACTTCTGGGATTTCTGAAACCAGTCCACTTATGGGGTTTCTAAAACCAGTCCACTTCTGGGGTTTATAAAACCAGTCAACTTCTGGGATTTCTAAAACCTGTCCACTTCTGGGGTTTATAAAACCAGTCAACTTCTGGGATTTCTAAAACCAGTCCACTTCTGGGATTTCTGAAACCAGTCTACTTCTGGGATTTCTAAAACCAGTCCACTTCTGGGATTTCTGAAACCAGTCCACTTCCAGGATTTCTAAAACAGGTCCACTTCTGGGATTTCTAAAACCAGTCCACTTCCAGGATTTCTAAAACAGGTCCACTTCTGGGGTTTATAAAACCAGTCAACTTCTGGGATTTCTAAAACCAGTCCACTTCTGGGATTTCTGAAACCAGTCTACTTCTGGGATTTCTAAAACCAGTCCACTTCTGGGATTTCTGAAACCAGTCCACTTCCAGGATTTCTAAAACAGGTCCACTTCTGGGGTTTCTAAAACCAGTCCACTTCCAGTATTTCTAAAACCAGTCCACTTCCAGGATTTCTAAAACCAGTCCACTTCCAGGATTTCTGAAACCAGTCCACTTCTGGGATTTCTGAAACCAATCCACTTCTGGGGTTTCTAAAACCAGTCCACTTCCGGGATTTCTAAAACCAGTCCACTTCTGGGATTTCTGAAACCAGTCCACTTCCAGGATTTCTAAAACCAGTCCACTTCTGGCATTTCTAAAACCAGTCCACTTCCAGGATTTCTAAAACCAGTCCACTTCTGGGGTTTCTAAAACCAGTCAACTTCTGGGATTTCTAAAACCAGTCCACTTCTGGGATTTCTGAAACCAGTCTACTTCTGGGATTTCTGAAACCAGTCCACTTCTGGGGTTTCTAAAACCAGTCCACTTCTGGGATTTCTAAAACCAGTCCACTTCTGGGATTTCTGAAACCAGTCCACTTCCAGGATTTCTAAAACCTGTCCACTTCTGGGGTTTCTAAAACCAGTCAACTTCTGGGATTTCTAAAACCAGTCCACTTCTGGGATTTCTGAAACCAGTCCACTTCCAGTATTTCTAAAACCAGTCCACTTCCAGGATTTCTAAAACCAGTCCACTTCTGGGATTTCTGAAACCAGTCCACTTCCAGGATTTCTAAAACTAGTCCACTTCTGGGGTTTCTAAAACCAGTCCACTTCTGGGGTTTCTAAAACCAGTCCACTTCCAGTATTTCTAAAACCAGTCCACTTCCAGGATTTCTAAAACCAGTCCACTTCCAGGATTTCTGAAACCAGTCCACTTCTGGGATTTCTGAAACCAGTCCACTTCTGGGGTTTCTAAAACCAGTCCACTTCCGGGATTTCTAAAACCAGTCCACTTCTGGGATTTCTGAAACCAGTCCACTTCCAGGATTTCTAAAACCAGTCCACTTCTGGGGTTTCTAAAACCAGTCAACTTCTGGGATTTCTGAAACCAGTCCACTTCTGGGATTTCTGAAACCAGTCTACTTCTGGGATTTCTGAAACCAGTCCACTTATGGGGTTTCTAAAACCAGTCCACTTCTGGGGTTTATAAAACCAGTCAACTTCTGGGATTTCTAAAACCTGTCCACTTCTGGGGTTTATAAAACCAGTCAACTTCTGGGATTTCTAAAACCAGTCCACTTCTGGGATTTCTGAAACCAGTCTACTTCTGGGATTTCTAAAACCAGTCCACTTCTGGGATTTCTGAAACCAGTCCACTTCCAGGATTTCTAAAACAGGTCCACTTCTGGGATTTCTAAAACCAGTCCACTTCCAGGATTTCTAAAACAGGTCCACTTCTGGGATTTCTAAAACCAGTCCACTTCTGGGGTTTCTAAAACCAGTCCACTTCTGGGATTTCTAAAACCAGTCCACTTCCAGGATTTCTAAAACCAGTCCACTTCTGGGATTTCTGAAACCAGTCCACTTCTGGGATTTCTGAAACCAGTCCACTTCTGGGATTTCTAAAACCAGTCTACTTCTGGGATTTCTGAAACCAGTCCACTTCTGGGATTTATGAAACCAGTCTACTTCTGGGGTTTCTAAAACCAGTCCACTTCTGGGATTTCTAAAACCAGTCCACTTCTGGGATTTCTGAAACCAGTCCACTTCTGGGATTTCTGAAACCAGTCCACTTCTGGGATTTCTGAAACCAGTCCACTTCTGGGATTTCTGAAACCAGTCCACTTCTGGGATTTCTAAAACCAGTCCACTTCCGGGATTTCTAAAACCAGTCCACTTCTGGGATTTCTAAAAACAGTCCACTTCCGGGATTTCTAAAACCAGTCCACTTCTGGGATTTCTGAAACCAGTCCACTTCCGGGATTTCTAAAACCAGTCCGCTTCTGGGATTTCTGAAACCAGTCCACTTCTGGGATTTCTGAAACCAGTCCACTTCTGGGGTTTCTAAAACCAGTCCACTTCTGGGGTTTCTAAAACCAGTCCACTTCCAGGGTTTCTAAAACCAGTCCACTTCTGGGGTTTCTGAAACCAGTCCACTTCTGGGATTTCTGAAACCAGTCCACTTCTGGGATTTCTGAAACCAGTCCACTTCTGGGATTTCTAAAACCAGTCCACTTCTGGGATTACTAAAACCAGTCCACTTCTGGGATTTCTGAAAAACAGTCCACTTCCGGGATTTCTAAAACCAGTCCACTTCTGGGGTTTCTAAAACCAGTCCACTTCTGGGGTTTCTAAAACCAGTCCACTTCCAGGATTTCTAAAACCAGTCCACTTCTGGGATTTCTGAAACCAGTCCACTTCCAGGATTTCTAAAACTAGTCCACTTCTGGGGTTTCTAAAACCAGTCCACTTCCAGGATTTCTAAAACCAGTCCACTTCCAGGATTTCTAAAACCAGTCTACTTCCAGGATTTCTGAAACCAGTCCACTTCTGGGATTTCTGAAACCAGTCCACTTCTGGGATTTCTAAAACCAGTCCACTTCTGGGAATTCTGAAACCAGTCCACTTCTGGGATTTCTAAAACCAGTCCACTTCTGGGGTTTCTAAAACCAGTCCACTTCTGGGGTTTCTAAAACCAGTCCACTTCCAGGATTTCTAAAACCAGTCCACTTCTGGGATTTCTGAAACCAGTCCACTTCCAGGATTTCTAAAACTAGTCCACTTCTGGGGTTTCTAAAACCAGTCCACTTCCAGGATTTCTAAAACCAGTCCACTTCCAGGATTTCTAAAACCAGTCTACTTCCAGGATTTCTGAAACCAGTCCACTTCTGGGATTTCTGAAACCAGTCCACTTCTGGGATTTCTAAAACCAGTCCACTTCTGGGATTTCTGAAACCAGTCCACTTCTGGGATTTCTAAAACCAGTCCACTTCCGGGATTTCTAAAACCAGTCCACTTCTGGGATTTCTAAAAACAGTCCACTTCCGGGATTTCTAAAACCAGTCCGCTTCTGGGATTTCTGAAACCAGTCCACTTCTGGGATTTCTGAAACCAGTCCGCTTCTGGGATTTCTGAAACCAGTCCACTTCTGGGATTTCTGAAACCAGTCCACTTCTGGGGTTTCTAAAACCAGTCCACTTCTGGGGTTTCTAAAACCAGTCCACTTCTGGGGTTTCTAAAACCAGTCCACTTCTGGGGTTTCTGAAACCAGTCCACTTCCAGGATTTCTAAAACCAGTCCACTTCTGGGATTTCTGAAACCAGTCCACTTCTGGGATTTCTAAAACCAGTCCACTTCTGGGATTACTAAAACCAGTCCACTTCTGGGATTTCTGAAAAACAGTCCACTTCCGGGATTTCTAAAACCAGTCCACTTCTGGGGTTTCTAAAACCAGTCCACTTCTGGGGTTTCTAAAACCAGTCCACTTCCAGGATTTCTAAAACCAGTCCACTTCTGGGATTTCTGAAACCAGTCCACTTCCAGGATTTCTAAAACTAGTCCACTTCTGGGGTTTCTAAAACCAGTCCACTTCCAGGATTTCTAAAACCAGTCCACTTCCAGGATTTCTAAAACCAGTCTACTTCCAGGATTTCAGAAACCAGTCCACTTCTGGGATTTCTGAAACCAGTCCACTTCTGGGATTTCTAAAACCAGTCCACTTCTGGGATTTCTGAAACCAGTCCACTTCCGGGGTTTCTAAAATCAGTCCACTTCTGGGATTTCTAAAACCAGTCCACTTCTGGGATTTCTAAAACTAGTCCACTTCTGGGATTTCTAAAACCAGTCCACTTCCAGGATTTCTAAGACCAGTCCACTTCCGGGATTTCTAAAATCAGTCCACTTCTGGGGTTTCTAAAACCAGTCCACTTCCAGGATTTCTAAAACTAGTCCACTTCCAGCATTTCTAAAACCAGTCCACTTCCAGGATTTCTAAGACCAGTCCACTTCCAGGATTTCTAAAACCAGTCCACTTCCAGGATTTCTGAAACCAGTCCACTTCTGGGATTTCTGAAACCAGTCCACTTCCAGGATTTCTTAGACCAGTCCACCTCCAGGATTTCTAAAACCAGTCCACTTCCAGGATTTCTAAAATCAGTCCACTTCTGGGGTTTCTAAAACCAGTCCACTTCCAGGATTTCTAAAACTAGTCCACTTCTGGGATTTCTGAAACCAGTCCACTTCCAGGATTTCTAAAACTAGTCCACTTCTGGGATTTCTAAAACCAGTCCACTTCCAGGATTTCTAAGACCAGTCCACTTCCAGGATTTCTAAAACCAGTCCACTCCCAGGATTTCTAAAACTAGTCCACTTCCAGCATTTCTAAAACCAGTCCACTTCCAGGATTTCTAAGACCAGTCCACTTCCAGGATTTCTAAAACCAGTCCACTTCCAGGATTTCTGAAACCAGTCCACTTCTGGGATTTCTGAAACCAGTCCACTTCTGGGATTTCTAAAACCAGTCCACTTCTGGGGTTTCTAAAACCAGTCCACTTCCAGGATTTCTAAAACTAGTCCACTTCCAGCATTTCTAAAACCAGTCCACTTCCAGGATTTCTAAGACCAGTCCACTTCCAGGATTTCTAAAACCAGTCCACTTCCAGGATTTCTGAAACCAGTCCACTTCTGGGATTTCTGAAACCAGTCCACTTCCAGGATTTCTTAGACCAGTCCACCTCCAGGATTTCTAAAACCAGTCCACTTCCAGGATTTCTAAAATCAGTCCACTTCTGGGGTTTCTAAAACCAGTCCACTTCCAGGATTTCTAAAACTAGTCCACTTCTGGGATTTCTGAAACCAGTCCACTTCCAGGATTTCTAAAACTAGTCCACTTCTGGGATTTCTAAAACCAGTCCACTTCCAGGATTTCTAAGACCAGTCCACTTCCAGGATTTCTAAAACCAGTCCACTACCAGGATTTCTAAAATCAGTCCACTTCTGGAGTTTCTGAAACCAGTCCACTTCCAGGATTTCTAAAACTAGTCCACTTCTGGGATTTCTAAAACCAGTCCACTTCCAGGATTTCTAAGACCAGTCCACTTCTGGGATTTCTAAAACCAGTCCACTTCCAGGATTTCTAAAATCAGTCCACTTCTGGGGTTTCTGAAACCAGTCCACTTCCAGGATTTCTAAGACCAGTCCACTTCCAGGATTTCTAAAACCAGTCCACTTCCAGGATTTCTAAAACTAGTCCACTTCTGGGATTTCTGAAACCAGTCCACTTCCAGGATTTCTAAAACCAGTCCACTTCTGGGATTTCTAAAACCAGTCCACTCCCAGGATTTCTAAAACTAGTCCACTTCCAGCATTTCTAAAACCAGTCCACTTCCAGGATTTCTAAGACCAGTCCACTTCCAGGATTTCTAAAACCAGTCCACTTCCAGGATTTCTGAAACCAGTCCACTTCTGGGATTTCTGAAACCAGTCCACTTCTGGGATTTCTAAAACCAGTCCACTTCTGGGGTTTCTAAAACCAGTCCACTTCCAGGATTTCTAAAACTAGTCCACTTCTGGGGTTTCTAAAACCAGTCCACTTCCAGGATTTCTAAGACCAGTCCACTTCTGGGATTTCTAAAACCAGTCCACTTCTGGGATTTCTAAAACCAGTCCACTTCTGGGATTTCTAAAACCAGTCCACTTCTGGGGTTTCTAAAACCAGTCCACTTCTGGGATTTCTAAAACCAGTCCACTTCTGGGGTTTCTAAAACCAGTCCACTTCCAGGATTTCTAAAACCAGTCCACTTCTGGGATGTCTGAAACCAGTCCACTTCTGGGATTTCTGAAACCAGTCCACTTCTGGGGTTTCTAAAACCAGTCCACTTCTGGGGTTTCTAAAACCAGTCCACTTCTGGGGTTTCTAAAACCAGTCCACTTCTGGGGTTTCTAAAACCAGTCCACTTCTGGGGTTTCTAAAACCAGTCCACTTCCAGGATTTCTAAAACCAGTCCACTTCTGGGATTTCTAAAACCAGTCCACTTCTGGGGTTTCTAAACTCAGTCCACTTCTGGGGTTTCTGAAACCAGTCCACTTCCAGGATTTCTAAAACCAGTCCACTTCTGGGATTTCTGAAACCAGTCCACTTCTGGGATTTCTAAAACCAGTCCACTTCCAGTATTTCTAAAACCAGTCCACTTCCAGGATTTCTAAAACTAGTCCACTTCTGGGGTTTCTAAAACCAGTCCACTTCCAGGATTTCTAAAACTAGTCCACTTCTGGGGTTTCTAAAACCAGTCCACTTCTGGGGTTTCTAAAACCAGTCCACTTCCAGTATTTCTAAAACCAGTCCACTTCCAGGATTTCTAAAACCAGTCCACTTCTGGGATTTCTGAAACCAGTCCACTTCCAGGATTTCTAAAACTAGTCCACTTCTGGGGTTTCTAAAACCAGTCCACTTCTGGGGTTTCTAAAACCAGTCCACTTCCAGTATTTCTAAAACCTGTCCACTTCCAGGATTTCTAAAACCAGTCCACTTCCAGGATTTCTGAAACCAGTCTACTTCTGGGATTTCTAAAACCAGTCCACTTCCGGGATTTCTAAAACCAGTCCACTTCCAGGATTTCTGAAACCAGTCCACTTCCAGGATTTCTAAAACCAGTCCACTTCTGGGGTTTCTAAAACCAGTCAACTTCTGGGATTTCTAAAACCAGTCCACTTCTGGGATTTCTGAAACCAGTCTACTTCTGGGATTTCTGAAACCAGTCCACTTCTGGGGTTTCTAAAACCAGTCCACTTCTGGGATTTCTAAAACCAGTCCACTTCTGGGATTTCTGAAACTAGTCCACTTCCAGGATTTCTAAAACCTGTCCACTTCTGGGGTTTCTAAAACCAGTCAACTTCTGGGATTTCTAAAACCAGTCCACTTCTGGGATTTCTGAAACCAGTCTACTTCTGGGATTTCTGAAACCAGTCCACTTCTGGGGTTTCTAAAACCAGTCCACTTCTGGGATTTCTAAAACCAGTCCACTTCTGGGATTTCTGAAACTAGTCCACTTCCAGGATTTCTAAAACCTGTCCACTTCTGGGGTTTCTAAAACCAGTCTACTTCTGGGATTTCTGAAACCAGTCCACTTCTGGGATTTCTGAAACCAGTCCACTTCCAGGATTCCTAAGACCAGTCCACCTCCAGGATTTCTAAGACCAGTCCACTTCCAGGATTTCTAAAATCAGTCCACTTCTGGGGTTTCTAAAACCAGTCCACTTCCAGGATTTCTAAAAACTAGTCCACTTCTGGGGTTTCTAAAACCAGTCCACTTCTGGGGTTTCTAAAACCAGTCCACTTCCAGTATTTCTAAAACCAGTCCACTTCCAGGATTTCTAAAACCAGTCCACTTCCAGGATTTCTGAAACCAGTCTACTTCTGGGATTTCTGAAACCAGTCCACTTCTGGGGTTTCTAAAACCAGTCCACTTCCGGGATTTCTAAAACCAGTCCACTTCTGGGATTTCTGAAACCAGTCCACTTCCGGGATTTCTAAAACCAGTCCACTTCTGGGGTTTCTAAAACCAGTCAACTTCTGGGATTTCTAAAACCAGTCCACTTCTGGGATTTCTGAAACCAGTCTACTTCTGGGATTTCTGAAACCAGTCCACTTCTGGGGTTTCTAAAACCAGTCCACTTCTGGGATTTCTAAAACCAGTCCACTTCTGGGATTTCTGAAACTAGTCCACTTCCAGGATTTCTAAAACCTGTCCACTTCTGGGGTTTCTAAAACCAGTCAACTTCTGGGATTTCTAAAACCAGTCCACTTCTGGGATTTCTGAAACCAGTCTACTTCTGGGATTTCTGAAACCAGTCCACTTCTGGGGTTTCTAAAACCAGTCCACTTCTGGGATTTCTAAAACCAGTCCACTTCTGGGATTTCTGAAACTAGTCCACTTCCAGGATTTCTAAAACCTGTCCACTTCTGGGGTTTCTAAAACCAGTCTACTTCTGGGATTTCTGAAACCAGTCCACTTCTGGGGTTTCTAAAACCAGTCCACTTCTGGGATTTCTGAAACCAGTCTACTTCTGGGATTTCTGAAACCAGTCCACTTCTGGGGTTTCTAAAACAGGTCCACTTCTGGGATTTCTAAAACCAGTCCACTTCCAGGATTTCTAAAACCAGTCCACTTCTGGGATTTCTGAAACCAGTCCACTTCTGGGATTTCTAAAACCAGTCCACCTCTGGGATTTCTGAAACCAGTCTACTTCTGGGATTTCTGAAACCAGTCCACTTCTGGGGTTTCTGAAACCAGTCTACTTCTGGGATTTCTAAAACCAGTCCACTTCTGGGATTTCTAAAACCAGTCTACTTCTGGGGTTTCTAAAACCAGTCCACTTCTGGGATTTCTAAAACCAGTCCACTTCTGGGGTTTCTAAAACCAGTCCACTTCTGGGGTTTCTAAAACCAGTCCACTTCTGGGGTTTCTAAAACCAGTCCACTTCCAGGATTTCTGAAACCAGTCTACTTCTGGGATTTCTAAAACCAGTCCACTTCTGGGATTTCTGAAACCAGTCCACTTCTGGGATTTCTAAAACCAGTCCACTTCTGGGATTTCTGAAACCAGTCCACTTCTGGGATTTCTAAAACCAGTCCACTTCCGGGATTTCTAAAACCAGTCCACTTCTGGGATTTCTAAAAACAGTCCACTTCCGGGATTTCGAAAACCAGTCCACTTCTGGGATTTCTGAAACCAGTCCACTTCTGGGATTTCTAAAACCAGTCCGCTTCTGGGATTTCTGAAACCAGTCCACTTCTGGGATTTCTGAAACCAGTCCACTTCTGGGGTTTCTGAAACCAGTCCACTTCTGGGGTTTCTAAAACCAGTCCACTTCTGGGGTTTCTAAAACCAGTCCACTTCTGGGGTTTCTAAAACCAGTCCACTTCTGGGGTTTCTAAAACCAGTCCACTTCTGGGGTTTCTGAAACCAGTCCACTTCCAGGATTTCTAAAACCAGTCCACTTCTGGGATTTCTGAAACCAGTCCACTTCTGGGATTTCTAAAACCAGTCCACTTCTGGGATTTCTAAAACCAGTCCACTTCTGGGATTTCTGAAAAACAGTCCACTTCCGGGATTTCTAAAACCAGTCCACTTCTGGGGTTTCTAAAACCAGTCCACTTCTGGGGTTTCTAAAACCAGTCCACTTCCAGGATTTCTAAAACCAGTCCACTTCTGGGATTTCTGAAACCAGTCCACTTCCAGGATTTCTAAAACTAGTCCACTTCTGGGATTTCTAAAACTAGTCCACTTCTGGGATTTCTAAAACCAGTCCACTTCCAGGATTTCTGAGACCAGTCCACTTCCAGGATTTCTAAAATCAGTCCACTTCTGGGGTTTCTAAAACCAGTCCACTTCCAGGATTTCTAAAACCAGTCCACTTCCAGCATTTCTAAAACCAGTCCACTTCTGGGATTTCTAAGACCAGTCCACTTCCAGGATTTCTAAAACCAGTCCACTTCCAGGATTTCTGAAACCAGTCCACTTCTGGGATTACTGAAACCAGTCCACTTCCAGGATTTCTAAGACCAGTCCACCTCCAGGATTTCTAAAACCAGTCCACTTCCAGGATTTCTAAAATCAGTCCACTTCTGGGGTTTCTAAAACCAGTCCACTTCCAGGATTTCTAAAACTAGTCCACTTCTGGGATTTCTGAAACCAGTCCACTTCCAGGATTTCTAAAACTAGTCCACTTCTGGGATTTCTAAAACCAGTCCACTTCCAGGATTTCTAAGACCAGTCCACTTCCAGGATTTCTAAAACCAGTCCACTTCCAGGATTTCTAAAATCAGTCCACTTCCAGGATTTCTAAAACTAGTCCACTTCCAGCATTTCTAAAACCAGTCCACTTCCAGGATTTCTAAGACCAGTCCACTTCCAGGATTTCTAAAACCAGTCCACTTCCAGGATTTCTGAAACCAGTCCACTTCTGGGATTTCTGAAACCAGTCCACTTCTGGGATTTCTAAAACCAGTCCACTTCTGGGGTTTCTAAAACCAGTCCACTTCCAGGATTTCTAAAACTAGTCCACTTCTGGGGTTTCTAAAACCAGTCCACTTCCAGGATTTCTAAGACCAGTCCACTTCTGGGATTTCTGAAACCAGTCCACTTCCAGGATTTCTAAAACCAGTCCACTTCTGGTATTTCTAAAACCAGTCCACTTCCAGGATTTCTGAAACCAATCCACTTCTGGGATTTCTGAAACCAGTCCACTTCTGGGATTTCTAAAACCAGTCCACTGCCAATATTTCTGAAACCAGTCCACTTCTGGGGTTTCTAAAACCAGTCCACTTCTGGGGTTTCTAAAACCAGTCCACTTCTGGGGTTTCTGAAACCAGTCCACTTCTGGGGTTTCTAAAACCAGTCCACTTCCAGGATTTCTAAAACCAGTCCACTTCTGGGATTTCTGAAACCAGTCTACTTCTGGGATTTCTGAAACCAGTCCACTTCTGGGGTTTCTAAAACCAGTCCACTTCTGGGATTTCTAAAACCAGTCCACTTCTGGGATTTCTGAAACTAGTCCACTTCCAGGATTTCTAAAACCTGTCCACTTCTGGGGTTTCTAAAACCAGTCAACTTCTGGGATTTCTAAAACCAGTCTACTTCTGGGATTTCTGACACCAGTCCACTTCTGGGGTTTCTAAAACCAGTCCACTTCTGGGATTTCTGAAACCAGTCTACTTCTGGGATTTCTGAAACCAGTCCACTTCTGGGGTTTCTAAAACAGGTCAACTTCTGGGATTTCTAAAACCAGTCCACTTCCAGGATTTCTAAAACCAGTCCACTTCTGGGATTTCTGAAACCAGTCCACTTCTGGGATTTCTAAAACCAGTCCACTTCTGGGATTTCTGAAACCAGTCTACTTCTGGGATTTCTGAAACCAGTCCACTTCTGGGGTTTCTGAAACCAGTCTACTTCTGGGATTTCTAAAACCAGTCCACTTCTGGGATTTCTAAAACCAGTCTACTTCTGGGGTTTCTAAAACCAGTCCACTTCTGGGATTTCTAAAACCAGTCCACTTCTGGGGTTTCTAAAACCAGTCCACTTCTGGGGTTTCTAAAACCAGTCCACTTCTGGGGTTTCTAAAACCAGTCCACTTCCAGGATTTCTGAAACCAATCTACTTCTGGGATTTCTAAAACCAGTCCACTTCTGGGATTTCTAAAACCAGTCCACTTCTGGGATTTCTGAAACCAGTCCACTTCTGGGATTTCTAAAACCAGTCCACTTCTGGGATTTCTGAAACCAGTCCACTTCTGGGATTTCTAAAACCAGTCCACTTCCGGGATTTCTAAAACCAGTCCACTTCTGGGATTTCTAAAAACAGTCCACTTCCGGGATTTCTAAAACCAGTCCACTTCTGGGATTTCTGAAAATAGTCCACTTCTGGGATTTCTAAAACCAGTCCGCTTCTGGGATTTCTGAAACCAGTCCACTTCTGGGATTTCTGAAACCAGTCCACTTCTGGGGTTTCTGAAACCAGTCCACTTCTGGGGTTTCTAAAACCAGTCCACTTCTGGGGTTTCTAAAACCAGTCCACTTCTGGGGTTTCTAAAACCAGTCCACTTCTGGGGTTTCTAAAACCAGTCCACTTCTGGGGTTTCTGAAACCAGTCCACTTCTGGGATTTCTAAAACCAGTCCACTTCTGGGATTTCTGAAACCAGTCCACTTCTGGGATTTCTAAAACCAGTCCACTTCTGGGATTTCTAAAACCAGTCCACTTCTGGGATTTCTGAAAAACAGTCCACTTCCGGGATTTCTAAAACCAGTCCACTTCTGGGGTTTCTAAAACCAGTCCACTTCTGGGGTTTCTAAAACCAGTCCACTTCCAGGATTTCTAAAACCAGTCCACTTCTGGGATTTCTGAAACCAGTCCACTTCTGGGATTTCTAAAACTAGTCCACTTCTGGGATTTCTAAAACTAGTCCACTTCTGGGATTTCTAAAACCAGTCCACTTCCAGGATTTCTAAGACCAGTCCACTTCCAGGATTTCTAAAATCAGTCCACTTCTGGGGTTTCTAAAACCAGTCCACTTCCAGGATTTCTAAAACTAGTCCACTTCCAGCATTTCTAAAACCAGTCCACTTCCAGGATTTCTGAAACCAGTCCACTTCTGGGATTTCTGAAACCAGTCCACTTCCAGGATTTCTAAGACCAGTCCACCTCCAGGATTTCTAAAACCAGTCCACTTCCAGGATTTCTAAAATCAGTCCACTTCTGGGGTTTCTAAAACCAGTCCACTTCCAGGATTTCTAAAACTAGTCCACTTCTGGGATTTCTGAAACCAGTCCACTTCTGGGGATTCTGAAACCAGTCTACTTCTGGGATTTCTAAAACCAGTCCACTTCTGGGATTTCTAAAACCAGTCTACTTCTGGGGTTTCTAAAACCAGTCCACTTCTGGGATTTCTAAAACCAGTCCACTTCTGGGGTTTCTAAAACCAGTCCACTTCTGGGGTTTCTAAAACCAGTCCACTTCTGGGGTTTCTAAAACCAGTCCACTTCCAGGATTTCTGAAACCAGTCTACTTCTGGGATTTCTAAAACCAGTCCACTTCTGGTATTTCTGAAACCAGTCCACTTCTGGGATTTCTGAAACCAGTCCACTTCTGGGATTTCTAAAACCAGTCCACTTCTGGGATTTCTGAAACCAGTCCACTTCTGGGATTTCTAAAACCAGTCCACTTCCGGGATTTCTAAAACCAGTCCACTTCTGGGATTTCTAAAAACAGTCCACTTCCGGGATTTCTAAAACCAGTCCACTTCTGGGATTTCTGAAACCAGTCCACTTCCAGGATTTCTAAAACCAGTCCGCTTCTGGGATTTCTGAAACCAGTCCACTTCTGGGATTTCTGAAACCAGTCCACTTCTGGGGTTTCTGAAACCAGTCCACTTCTGGGGTTTCTAAAACCAGTCCACTTCTGGGGTTTCTAGAACCAGTCCACTTCTGGGGTTTCTAAAACCAGTCCACTTCTGGGGTTTCTAAAACCAGTCCACTTCCAGGATTTCTGAAACCAGTCCACTTCCAGGATTTCTAAAACCAGTCCACTTCTGGGATTTCTGAAACCAGTCCACTTCTGGGATTTCTAAAACCAGTCCACTTCTGGGATTTCTAAAACCAGTCCACTTCTGGGATTTCTGAAAAACAGTCCACTTCCGGGATTTCTAAAACCAGTCCACTTCTGGGGTTTCTAAAACCAGTCCACTTCTGGGGTTTCTAAAACCAGTCCACTTCCAGGATTTCTGAAACCAGTCCACTTCTGGGATTTCTGAAACCAGTCCACTTCCAGGATTTCTAAAACTAGTCCACTTCTGGGATTTCTAAAACTAGTCCACTTCTGGGATTTCTAAAACCAGTCCACTTCCAGGATTTCTAAGACCAGTCCACTTCCAGGATTTCTAAAATCAGTCCACTTCTGGGGTTTCTAAAACCAGTCCACTTCCAGGATTTCTAAAACTAGTCCACTTCCAGCATTTCTAAAACCAGTCCACTTCCAGGATTTCTGAAACCAGTCCACTTCTGGGATTTCTGAAACCAGTCCACTTCCAGGATTTCTAAGACCAGTCCACCTCCAGGATTTCTAAAACCAGTCCACTTCCAGGATTTCTAAAATCAGTCCACTTCTGGGGTTTCTAAAACCAGTCCACTTCCAGGATTTCTAAAACTAGTCCACTTCTGGGATTGCTGAAACCAGTCCACTTCTGGGATTTCTGAAACTAGTCCACTTCTGGGATTTCTAAAACCAGTCCACTTCCAGGATTTCTAAGACCAGTCCACTTCCAGGATTTCTAAAACCAGTCCACTTCCAGGATTTCTAAAACTAGTCCACTTCTGGGGTTTCTAAAACCAGTCCACTTCCAGGATTTCTAAAACTAGTCCACTTCCAGCATTTCTAAAACCAGTCCACTTCCAGGATTTCTAAGACCAGTCCACTTCCAGGATTTCTAAAACCAGTCCACTTCCAGGATTTCTGAAACCAGTCCACTTCTGGGATTTCTGAAACCAGTCCACTTCTGGGATTTCTAAAACCAGTCCACTTCTGGGGTTTCTAAAACCAGTCCACTTCCAGGATTTCTAAAACTAGTCCACTTCTGGGGTTTCTAAAACCAGTCCACTTCCAGGATTTCTAAGACCATTCCACTTCTGGGATTTCTGAAACCAGTCCACTTCCAGGATTTCTAAAACCAGTCCACTTCTGGGATTTCTAAAACCAGTCCACTTCCAGGATTTCTGAAACCAGTCCACTTCTGGGATTTCTGAAACCAGTCCACTGCCAATATTTCTGAAACCAGTCCACTTCTGGGGTTTCTAAAACCAGTCCACTTCTGGGGTTTCTAAAACCAGTCCACTTCGGGGGTTTCTGAAACCAGTCCACTTCTGGGGTTTCTAAAACCAGTCCACTTCCAGGATTTCTAAAACCAGTCCACTTCTGGGATTTCTAAAACCAGTCCACTGCCAATATTTCTGAAACCAGTCCACTTCTGGGGTTTCTAAAACCAGTCCACTTCTGGGGTTTCTAAAACCAGTCCACTTCTGGGGTTTCTGAAACCAGTCCACTTCTGGGGTTTCTAAAACCAGTCCACTTCCAGGATTACTAAAACTAGTCCACTTCTGGGGTTTCTAAAACCAGTCCACTTCTGGGATTTCTAAAACCAGTCCACTTCCAGGATTTCTAAAGCCAGTCCACTTCTGGGATTTCTGAAACCAGTCTACTTCTGGGATTTCTGAAACCAGTCCACTTCTGGGGTTTCTAAAACCAGTCCACTTCTGGGGTTTCTGAAACCAGTCCACTTCCAGTATTTCTAAAACCAGTCCACTTCCAGGATTTCTAAAACCAGTCCACTTCCAGGATTTCTAAAACCAGTCCACTTCCAGGATTTCTGAAAGCAGTCCACTTCTGGGATTTCTAAAACCAGTCCACTTCCAGGATTTCTAAAACCAGTCCACTTCTGGGGTTTCTGAAACCAGTCCACTTCTGGGATTTCTAAAACCAGTCCACTTCTGGGGTTTCTAAAACCAGTCCACTTCTGGGGTTTCTAAAACCAGTCCACTTCTGGGATTTCTGAAACCAGTCCACTTCTGGGATTTCTAAAACCAGTCCACTTCCAGGATTTCTAAAACTAGTCCACTTCTGGGATTTCTGAAACCAGTCCACTTCTGGGGTTTCTAAAACCAGTCCACTTCTCGGATTTCTAAAACCAGTCCACTTCCAGGATTTCTAAAACCAGTCCACTTCTGGGATTTCTAAAACCAGTCCACTTCTGGGGTTTCTAAAACCAGTCCACTTCTGGGGTTTCTGAAACCAGTCCACTTCTGGGGTTTCTAAAACCAGTCCACTTCTGGGGTTTCTAAAACCAGTCCACTTCCAGGATTTCTAAAACCAGTCCACTTCCAGTATTTCTAAAACCAGTCCACTTCCCGGATTTCTAAAACTAGTCCACTTCTGGGATTTCTGAAACCAGTCCACTTCCAGGATTTCTAAAACCAGTCCACTTCCAGTATTTCTAAAACCAGTCCACTTCCAGGATTTCTAAAACTAGTCCACTTCTGGGATTTCTGAAACCAGTCCACTTCCAGGATTTCTAAAACCAGTCCACTTCTGGGGTTTCTAAAACCAGTCCACTTCTGGGGTTTCTAAAACCAGTCCACTTCTGGTATTTCTAAAACCAGTCCACTTCCAGGATTTCTAAAACCAGTCCACTTCTGGGATTTCTGAAACCAGTCCACTTCCAGGATTTCTAAAACTAGTCCACTTCTGGGGTTTCTAAAACCAGTCCACTTCTGGGGTTTCTAAAACCAGTCCACTTCTGGGATTTCTGAAACCAGTCCACTTCCAGTATTTCTAAAACTAGTCCACTTCCAGGATTTCTAAAACCAGTCCACTTCTGGGATTTCTGAAACCAGTCCACTTCCAGGATTTCTAAAACCAGTCCACTTCCAGCATTTCTAAAACCAGTCCACTTTTGGGATTTCTAAAACCAGTCCACTTCCAGGATTTCTAAAACTAGTCCACTTCCAGCATTTCTAAAACCAGTCCACTTCCAGGATTTCTAAGACCAGGCCACTTCCAGGATTTCTAAAACCAGTCCACTTCTGGGGTTTCTAAAACCAGTCCACTTCCAGTATTTCTAAAACCAGTCCACTTCTGGGGTTTCTAAAACCAGTCCACTTCTGGGATTTCTGAAACCAGTCTACTTCTGGGATTTCTGAAACCAGTCCACTTCTGGGGTTTCTAAAACCAGTCCACTTCTGGGGTTTCTAAAACCAGTCCACTTCTGGGGTTTCTGAAACCAGTCCACTTCTGGGGTTTATGAAACCAGTCCACTTCCAGGATTTCTAAAACCAGTCCACTTCTGGGATTTCTGAAACCAGTCCACTTCCAGGATTTCTAAAACCAGTCCACTTCTGGGATTTCTGAAACCAGTCTACTTCTGGGATTTCTGAAACCAGTCCACTTCTGGGGTTTCTAAAACCAGTCCACTTCTGGGGTTTCTAAAACCAGTCCACTTCTGGGGTTTCTGAAACCAGTCCACTTCCAGGATTTCTAAAACCAGTCCACTTCTGGGGTTTCTAAAACCAGTCCACTTCTGGGGTTTCTGAAACCAGTCCACTTCCAGGATTTCTAAAACCAGTCCACTTCTGGGGTTTCTAAAACCAGTCCACTTCTGGGGTTTCTAAAACCAGTCCACTTCTGGGGTTTCTAAAACCAGTCCACTTCCAGTATTTCTAAAACCAGTCCACTTCTGGGGTTTCTAAAACCAGTCCACTTCCAGGATTTCTAAAACTAGTCCACTTCTGGGATTTCTGAAACTTGTCCACTTCTGGGATTTCTGAAACCAGTCCACTTCCAGGATTTCTAAAACCAGTCCACTTCCAGTATTTCTAAAACCAGTCCACTTCCAGGATTTCTAAAACTAGTCCACTTCTGGGATTTCTGAAACCAGTCCACTTGCAGGATTTCTAAAACTAGTCCACTTCTGGGGTTTCTAAAACCAGTCCACTTCTGGGGTTTCTAAAACCAGTCCACTTCTGGGGTTTCTAAAACCAGTCCACTTCCAGTATTTCTAAAACTAGTCCACTTCCAGGATTTCTAAAACCAGTCCACTTCTGGGATTTCTGAAACCAGTCCACCTCCAGGATTTCTAAAACCAGTCCACTTCCAGGATTTCTAAAACCAGTCCACTTCTGGGGTTTCTAAAACCAGTCCACTTCTGGGGTTTCTAAAACCAGTCCACTTCCAGGATTTCTAAAACCAGTCCACTTCTGGGATTTCTGAAACCAGTCCACTTCCAGGATTTCTAAAACTAGTCCACTTCTGGGATTTCTGAAACCAGTCCACTTGCAGGATTTCTAAAACTAGTCCACTTCTGGGGTTTCTAAAACCAGTCCACTTCTGGGGTTTCTAAAACCAGTCCACTTCCAGTATTTCTAAAACCAGTCCACTTCCAGGATTTCTAAAACCAGTCCACTTCTGGGGTTTCTAAAACCAGTCCACTTCAAGGATTTCTAAAACTAGTCCACTTCTGGGATTTCTGAAACTAGTCCACTTCCAGGATTTCTAAAACCAGTCCACTTCCAGTATTTCTAAAACCAGTCCACTTCCAGGATTTCTAAAACCAGTCCACTTCTGGGGTTTCTAAAACCAGTCCACTTCCAGTATTTCTAAAACTAGTCCACTTCCAGGATTTCTAAAACCAGTCCACTTCTGGGATTTCTGAAACCAGTCCACTTCCAGGATTTCTAAAACCAGTCCACTTCCAGGATTTCTAAAACCAGTCCACTTCTGGGGTTTCTAAAACCAGTCCACTTCTGGGGTTTCTAAAACCAGTCCACTTCCAGTATTTCTAAAACCAGTCCACTTCCAGGATTTCTAAAACCAGTCCACTTCTGGGATTTCTGAAACCAGTCCACTTCCAGGATTTCTAAAACTAGTCCACTTCTGGGGTTTCTAAAACCAGTCCACTTCTGGGGTTTCTAAAACCAGTCCACTTCTGGGGTTTCTAAAACCAGTCCACTTCCAGTATTTCTAAAACTAGTCCACTTCCAGGATTTGTAAAACCAGTCCACTTCTGGGATTTCTGAAACCAGTCCACTTCCAGGATTTCTAAAACCAGTCCACTTCCAGGATTTCTAAAACCAGTCCACTTTTGGGATTTCTAAAACCAGTCCACTTCCAGGATTTCTAAAACCAGTCCACTTTTGGGATTTCTAAAACCAGTCCACTTCCAGCATTTCTAAAACCAGTCCACTTCTGGGGTTTCTAAAACCAGTCCACTTCCAGGATTTCTAAAACCAGTCCACTTCTGGGGTTTCTAAAACCAGTCCACTTCTGGGATTTCTGAAACCAGTCTACTTCTGGGATTTCTGAAACCAGTCCACTTCTGGGGTTTCTAAAACCAGTCCACTTCTGGGGTTTCTAAAACCAGTCCACTTCTGGGGTTTCTAAAACCAGTCCACTTCTGGGGTTTCTGAAACCAGTCCACTTCCAGGATTTCTAAAACCAGTCCACTTCTGGGGTTTCTGAAACCAGTCCACTTCTGGGGTTTCTAAAAACAGTCCACTTCCGGGATTTCTAAAACCAGTCCACTTCTGGGGTTTCTAAAACCAGTCCACTTCTGGGGTTTCTAAAACCAGTCCACTTCTGGGGTTTCTAAAACCAGTCCACTTCTGGGGTTTCTAAAACCAGTCCACTTCCAGTATTTCTAAAACCAGTCCACTTCTGGGGTTTCTAAAACCAGTCCACTTCTGGGATTTCTAAAACTAGTCCACTTCTGGGATTTCTGAAACTAGTCCACTTCTGGGATTTCTGAAACCAGTCCACTTCCAGGATTTCTAAAACCAGTCCACTTCCAGTATTTCTAAAACCAGTCCACTTCCAGGATTTCTAAAACTAGTCCACTTCTGGGATTTCTGAAACCAGTCCACTTCCAGGATTTCTAAAACTAGTCCACTTCTGGGGTTTCTAAAACCAGTCCACTTCTGGGGTTTCTAAAACCAGTCCACTTCCAGTATTTCTAAAACCAGTCCACTTCCAGGATTTCTAAAACCAGTCCACTTCTGGGACTTCTGAAACCAGTCCACTTCTGGGATTTCTAAAACTAGTCCACTTCTGGGGTTTCTAAAACCAGTCCACTTCTGGGGTTTCTAAAACCAGTCCACTTCTGGGGTTTCTAAAACCAGTCCACTTCCAGTATTTCTAAAACTAGTCCACTTCCAGGATTTCTAAAACCAGTCCACTTCTGGGATTTCTGAAACCAGTCCACTTCCAGGATTTCTAAAACCAGTCCACTTCCAGGATTTCTAAAACCCGTCCACTTCCAGGATTTCTGAAACCAGTCCACTTTGGGGATTTCTAAAACCAGTCCACTTCCAGTATTTCTAAAACCCGTCCACTTCCAGGATTTCTAAAACCAGTCCACTTCCAGGATTTCTAAAACTAGTCCACTTCCAGCATTTCTAAAACCAGTCCACTTCCAGGATTTCTAAGACCAGGCCACTTCCAGGATTTCTAAAACCAGTCCACTTCTGGGGTTTCTAAAACCAGTCCACTTCCAGTATTTCTAAAACCAGTCCACTTCCAGGATTTCTAAAACCAGTCCACTTCTGGGATTTCTGAAACCAGTACACTTCCAGGATTTCTAAAACCAGTCCACTTCTGGGATTTCTGAATCCAGTCCACTTCTGGGGTTTCTAAAACAAGTCCACTTCTGGGGTTTCTAAAACCAGTACTCTTCTGGGGTTTCTGAAACCAGTCCACTTCCAGGATTTCTAAAACCAGTCCACTTCTGGGATTTCTGAAACCAGTCCACTTCTGGGATTTCTGAAACCAGTCCACTTCTGGGATTTCTGAAACCAGTCCACTTCCAGGATTTCTAAAAGTAGTCCACTTCTGGGATTTCTGAAACTAGTCCACTTCCAGGATTTCTAAAACCAGTCCACTTCCAGTATTTCTAAAACCAGTCCACTTCCAGGATTTCTAAAACCAGTCAACCTTTGGGGTTTCTAAAACCAGTCCACTTCCAGTATTTCTAAAACTAGTCCACTTCCAGGATTTCTAAAACCAGTCCACTTCCAGGATTTCTAAAACCAGTCCACTTCTGGGGTTTCTAAAACCAGTCCACTTCCAGTATTTCTAAAACCAGTCCACTTCCAGGATTTCTAAAACCAGTCCACTTCTGGGATTTCTGAAACCAGTCCACTTCCAGGATTTCTAAAACTAGTCCACTTCTGGGGTTTCTAAAACCAGTCCACTTCTGGGGTTTCTAAAACCAGTCCACTTCTGGGGTTTCTAAAACCAGTCCACTTCCAGTATTTCTAAAACTAGTCCACTTCCAGGATTTCTAAAACCAGTCCACTTCTGGGATTTCTGAAACCAGTCCACTTCCAGGATTTCTAAAACCAGTCCACTTCCAGGATTTCTAAAACCAGTCCACTTTTGGGATTTCTAAAACCAGTCCACTTCCAGGATTTCTAAAACCAGTCCACTTCTGGGATTTCTAAAACCAGTCCACTTCCAGGATTTCTAAAACTAGTCCACTTCCAGCATTTCTAAAACCAGTCCACTTCTGGGATTTCTAAAACCAGTCCACTTCCAGGATTTCTGAAACCAGTCCACTTCCAGGATTTCTAAAACCAGTCCACTTCTGGGGTTTCTAAAACCAGTCAACTTCTGGGATTTCTAAAACCAGTCCACTTCTGGGATTTCTGAAACCAGTCTACTTCTGGGATTTCTGAAACCAGTCCACTTCTGGGGTTTCTAAAACCAGTCCACTTCTGGGATTTCTAAAACCAGTCCACTTCTGGGATTTCTGAAACTAGTCCACTTCCAGGATTTCTAAAACCTGTCCACTTCTGGGGTTTCTAAAACCAGTCAACTTCTGGGATTTCTAAAACCAGTCCACTTCTGGGATTTCTGAAACCAGTCTACTTCTGGGATTTCTGAAACCAGTCCACTTCTGGGGTTTCTAAAACCAGTCCACTTCTGGGATTTCTAAAACCAGTCCACTTCTGGGATTTCTGAAACTAGTCCACTTCCAGGATTTCTAAAACCTGTCCACTTCTGGGGTTTCTAAAACCAGTCTACTTCTGGGATTTCTGAAACCAGTCCACTTCTGGGGTTTCTAAAACCAGTCCACTTCTGGGATTTCTGAAACCAGTCTACTTCTGGGATTTCTGAAACCAGTCCACTTCTGGGGTTTCTAAAACAGGTCCACTTCTGGGATTTCTAAAACCAGTCCACTTCCAGGATTTCTAAAACCAGTCCACTTCTGGGATTTCTGAAACCAGTCCACTTCTGGGATTTCTAAAACCAGTCCACTTCTGGGATTTCTGAAACCAGTCTACTTCTGGGATTTCTGAAACCAGTCCACTTCTGGGGTTTCTGAAACCAGTCTACTTCTGGGATTTCTAAAACCAGTCCACTTCTGGGATTTCTAAAACCAGTCCACTTCTGGGGTTTCTAAAACCAGTCCACTTCTGGGGTTTCTAAAACCAGTCCACTTCTGGGATTTCTGAAACCAGTCTACTTCTGGGATTTCTAAAACCAGTCCACTTCTGGGATTTCTAAAACCAGTCCACTTCTGGGATTTCTGAAACCAGTTCACTTCTGGGATTTCTAAAACCAGTCCACTTCTGGGATTTCTAAAACCAGTCCACTTCTGGGATTTCTAAAACCAGTCCACTTCCGGGATTTCTAAAACCAGTCCACTTCTGGGATTTCTAAAAACAGTCCACTTCCGGGATTTCTAAAACCAGTCCACTTCTGGGATTTCTGAAACCAGTCCACTTCCAGGATTTCTAAAACCAGTCCGCTTCTGGGATTTCTGAAACCAGTCCACTTCTGGGATTTCTGAAACCAGTCCACTTCTGGGGTTTCTGAAACCAGTCCACTTCTGGGGTTTCTAAAACCAGTCCACTTCTGGGGTTTCTAAAACCAGTCCACTTCTGGGGTTTCTAAAACCAGTCCACTTCTGGGGTTTCTGAAACCAGTCCACTTCCAGGATTTCTAAAACCAGTCCACTTCTGGGATTTCTGAAACCAGTCCACTTCTGGGATTTCTAAAACCAGTCCACTTCTGGGATTTCTAAAACCAGCCCACTTCTGGGATTTCTGAAAAACAGTCCACTTCCGGGATTTCTAAAACCAGTCCACTTCTGGGGTTTCTAAAACCAGTCCACTTCTGGGGTTTCTAAAACCAGTCCACTTCCAGGATTTCTAAAACCAGTCCACTTCTGGGATTTCTAAGACCAGTCCACTTCCAGGATTTCTAAAACCAGTCCACTTCCAGGATTTCTGAAACCAGTCCACTTCTGGGATTTCTGAAACCAGTCCACTTCCAGGATTTCTAAGACCAGTCCACCTCCAGGATTTCTAAGACCAGTCCACTTCCAGGATTTCTAAAATCAGTCCACTTCTGGGGTTTCTAAAACCAGTCCACTTCCAGGATTTCTAAAACTAGTCCACTTCTGGGGTTTCTAAAACCAGTCCACTTCTGGGGTTTCTAAAACCAGTCCACTTCCAGTATTTCTAAAACCAGTCCACTTCCAGGATTTCTAAAACCAGTCCACTTCCAGGATTTCTGAAACCAGTCTACTTCTGGGATTTCTGAAACCAGTCCACTTCTGGGGTTTCTAAAACCAGTCCACTTCCGGGATTTCTAAAACCAGTCCACTTCTGGGATTTCTGAAACCAGTCCACTTCCGGGATTTCTAAAACCAGTCCACTTCTGGGGTTTCTAAAACCAGTCAACTTCTGGGATTTCTAAAACCAGTCCACTTCTGGGATTTCTGAAACCAGTCTACTTCTGGGATTTCTGAAACCAGTCCACTTCTGGGGTTTCTAAAACCAGTCCACTTCTGGGATTTCTAAAACCAGTCCACTTCTGGGATTTCTGAAACTAGTCCACTTCCAGGATTTCTAAAACCTGTCCACTTCTGGGGTTTCTAAAACCAGTCAACTTCTGGGATTTCTAAAACCAGTCCACTTCTGGGATTTCTGAAACCAGTCTACTTCTGGGATTTCTGAAACCAGTCCACTTCTGGGGTTTCTAAAACCAGTCCACTTCTGGGATTTCTAAAACCAGTCCACTTCTGGGATTTCTGAAACTAGTCCACTTCCAGGATTTCTAAAACCTGTCCACTTCTGGGGTTTCTAAAACCAGTCTACTTCTGGGATTTCTGAAACCAGTCCACTTCTGGGGTTTCTAAAACCAGTCCACTTCTGGGATTTCTGAAACCAGTCTACTTCTGGGATTTCTGAAACCAGTCCACTTCTGGGGTTTCTAAAACAGGTCCACTTCTGGGATTTCTAAAACCAGTCCACTTCCAGGATTTCTAAAACCAGTCCACTTCTGGGATTTCTGAAACCAGTCCACTTCTGGGATTTCTAAAACCAGTCCACCTCTGGGATTTCTGAAACCAGTCTACTTCTGGGATTTCTGAAACCAGTCCACTTCTGGGGTTTCTGAAACCAGTCTACTTCTGGGATTTCTAAAACCAGTCCACTTCTGGGATTTCTAAAACCAGTCTACTTCTGGGGTTTCTAAAACCAGTCCACTTCTGGGATTTCTAAAACCAGTCCACTTCTGGGGTTTGTAAAACCAGTCCACTTCTGGGGTTTCTAAAACCAGTCCACTTCTGGGGTTTCTAAAACCAGTCCACTTCCAGGATTTCTGAAACCAGTCTACTTCTGGGATTTCTAAAACCAGTCCACTTCTGGGATTTCTGAAACCAGTCCACTTCTGGGATTTCTAAAACCAGTCCACTTCTGGGATTTCTGAAACCAGTCCACTTCTGGGATTTCTAAAACCAGTCCACTTCCGGGATTTCTAAAACCAGTCCACTTCTGGGATTTCTAAAAACAGTCCACTTCCGGGATTTCTAAAACCAGTCCACTTCTGGGATTTCTGAAACCAGTCCACTTCTGGGATTTCTAAAACCAGTCCGCTTCTGGGATTTCTGAAACCAGTCCACTTCTGGGATTTCTGAAACCAGTCCACTTCTGGGGTTTCTGAAACCAGTCCACTTCTGGGGTTTCTAAAACCAGTCCACTTCTGGGGTTTCTAAAACCAGTCCACTTCTGGGGTTTCTAAAACCAGTCCACTTCTGGGGTTTCTAAAACCAGTCCACTTCTGGGGTTTCTGAAACCAGTCCACTTCCAGGATTTCTAAAACCAGTCCACTTCTGGGATTTCTGAAACCAGTCCACTTCTGGGATTTCTAAAACCAGTCCACTTCTGGGATTTCTAAAACCAGTCCACTTCTGGGATTTCTGAAAAACAGTCCACTTCCGGGATTTCTAAAACCAGTCCACTTCTGGGGTTTCTAAAACCAGTCCACTTCTGGGGTTTCTAAAACCAGTCCACTTCCAGGATTTCTAAAACCAGTCCACTTCTGGGATTTCTGAAACCAGTCCACTTCCAGGATTTCTAAAACTAGTCCACTTCTGGGATTTCTAAAACTAGTCCACTTCTGGGATTTCTAAAACCAGTCCACTTCCAGGATTTCTGAGACCAGTCCACTTCCAGGATTTCTAAAATCAGTCCACTTCTGGGGTTTCTAAAACCAGTCCACTTCCAGGATTTCTAAAACCAGTCCACTTCCAGCATTTCTAAAACCAGTCCACTTCTGGGATTTCTAAGACCAGTCCACTTCCAGGATTTCTAAAACCAGTCCACTTCCAGGATTTCTGAAACCAGTCCACTTCTGGGATTACTGAAACCAGTCCACTTCCAGGATTTCTAAGACCAGTCCACCTCCAGGATTTCTAAAACCAGTCCACTTCCAGGATTTCTAAAATCAGTCCACTTCTGGGGTTTCTAAAACCAGTCCACTTCCAGGATTTCTAAAACTAGTCCACTTCTGGGATTTCTGAAACCAGTCCACTTCCAGGATTTCTAAAACTAGTCCACTTCTGGGATTTCTAAAACCAGTCCACTTCCAGGATTTCTAAGACCAGTCCACTTCCAGGATTTCTAAAACCAGTCCACTTCCAGGATTTCTAAAATCAGTCCACTTCCAGGATTTCTAAAACTAGTCCACTTCCAGCATTTCTAAAACCAGTCCACTTCCAGGATTTCTAAGACCAGTCCACTTCCAGGATTTCTAAAACCAGTCCACTTCCAGGATTTCTGAAACCAGTCCACTTCTGGGATTTCTGAAACCAGTCCACTTCTGGGATTTCTAAAACCAGTCCACTTCTGGGGTTTCTAAAACCAGTCCACTTCCAGGATTTCTAAAACTAGTCCACTTCTGGGGTTTCTAAAACCAGTCCACTTCCAGGATTTCTAAGACCAGTCCACTTCTGGGATTTCTGAAACCAGTCCACTTCCAGGATTTCTAAAACCAGTCCACTTCTGGTATTTCTAAAACCAGTCCACTTCCAGGATTTCTGAAACCAATCCACTTCTGGGATTTCTGAAACCAGTCAACTTCTGGGATTTCTAAAACCAGTCCACTGCCAATATTTCTGAAACCAGTCCACTTCTGGGGTTTCTAAAACCAGTCCACTTCTGGGGTTTCTAAAACCAGTCCACTTCTGGGGTTTCTGAAACCAGTCCACTTCTGGGGTTTCTAAAACCAGTCCACTTCCAGGATTTCTAAAACCAGTCCACTTCTGGGATTTCTGAAACCAGTCTACTTCTGGGATTTCTGAAACCAGTCCACTTCTGGGGTTTCTAAAACCAGTCCACTTCTGGGATTTCTAAAACCAGTCCACTTCTGGGATTTCTGAAACTAGTCCACTTCCAGGATTTCTAAAACCTGTCCACTTCTGGGGTTTCTAAAACCAGTCAACTTCTGGGATTTCTAAAACCAGTCTACTTCTGGGATTTCTGACACCAGTCCACTTCTGGGGTTTCTAAAACCAGTCCACTTCTGGGATTTCTGAAACCAGTCTACTTCTGGGATTTCTGAAACCAGTCCACTTCTGGGGTTTCTAAAACAGGTCAACTTCTGGGATTTCTAAAACCAGTCCACTTCCAGGATTTCTAAAACCAGTCCACTTCTGGGATTTCTGAAACCAGTCCACTTCTGGGATTTCTAAAACCAGTCCACTTCTGGGATTTCTGAAACCAGTCTACTTCTGGGATTTCTGAAACCAGTCCACTTCTGGGGTTTCTGAAACCAGTCTACTTCTGGGATTTCTAAAACCAGTCCACTTCTGGGATTTCTAAAACCAGTCTACTTCTGGGGTTTCTAAAACCAGTCCACTTCTGGGATTTCTAAAACCAGTCCACTTCTGGGGTTTCTAAAACCAGTCCACTTCTGGGGTTTCTAAAACCAGTCCACTTCTGGGGTTTCTAAAACCAGTCCACTTCCAGGATTTCTGAAACCAATCTACTTCTGGGATTTCTAAAACCAGTCCACTTCTGGGATTTCTAAAACCAGTCCACTTCTGGGATTTCTGAAACCAGTCCACTTCTGGGATTTCTAAAACCAGTCCACTTCTGGGATTTCTGAAACCAGTCCACTTCTGGGATTTCTAAAACCAGTCCACTTCCGGGATTTCTAAAACCAGTCCACTTCTGGGATTTCTAAAAACAGTCCACTTCCGGGATTTCTAAAACCAGTCCACTTCTGGGATTTCTGAAAATAGTCCACTTCTGGGATTTCTAAAACCAGTCCGCTTCTGGGATTTCTGAAACCAGTCCACTTCTGGGATTTCTGAAACCAGTCCACTTCTGGGGTTTCTGAAACCAGTCCACTTCTGGGGTTTCTAAAACCAGTCCACTTCTGGGGTTTCTAAAACCAGTCCACTTCTGGGGTTTCTAAAACCAGTCCACTTCTGGGGTTTCTAAAACCAGTCCACTTCTGGGGTTTCTGAAACCAGTCCACTTCTGGGATTTCTAAAACCAGTCCACTTCTGGGATTTCTGAAACCAGTCCACTTCTGGGATTTCTAAAACCAGTCCACTTCTGGGATTTCTAAAACCAGTCCACTTCTGGGATTTCTGAAAAACAGTCCACTTCCGGGATTTCTAAAACCAGTCCACTTCTGGGGTTTCTAAAACCAGTCCACTTCTGGGGTTTCTAAAACCAGTCCACTTCCAGGATTTCTAAAACCAGTCCACTTCTGGGATTTCTGAAACCAGTCCACTTCTGGGATTTCTAAAACTAGTCCACTTCTGGGATTTCTAAAACTAGTCCACTTCTGGGATTTCTAAAACCAGTCCACTTCCAGGATTTCTAAGACCAGTCCACTTCCAGGATTTCTAAAATCAGTCCACTTCTGGGGTTTCTAAAACCAGTCCACTTCCAGGATTTCTAAAACTAGTCCACTTCCAGCATTTCTAAAACCAGTCCACTTCCAGGATTTCTGAAACCAGTCCACTTCTGGGATTTCTGAAACCAGTCCACTTCCAGGATTTCTAAGACCAGTCCACCTCCAGGATTTCTAAAACCAGTCCACTTCCAGGATTTCTAAAATCAGTCCACTTCTGGGGTTTCTAAAACCAGTCCACTTCCAGGATTTCTAAAACTAGTCCACTTCTGGGATTTCTGAAACCAGTCCACTTCTGGGGATTCTGAAACCAGTCTACTTCTGGGATTTCTAAAACCAGTCCACTTCTGGGATTTCTAAAACCAGTCTACTTCTGGGGTTTCTAAAACCAGTCCACTTCTGGGATTTCTAAAACCAGTCCACTTCTGGGGTTTCTAAAACCAGTCCACTTCTGGGGTTTCTAAAACCAGTCCACTTCTGGGGTTTCTAAAACCAGTCCACTTCCAGGATTTCTGAAACCAGTCTACTTCTGGGATTTCTAAAACCAGTCCACTTCTGGTATTTCTGAAACCAGTCCACTTCTGGGATTTCTGAAACCAGTCCACTTCTGGGATTTCTAAAACCAGTCCACTTCTGGGATTTCTGAAACCAGTCCACTTCTGGGATTTCTAAAACCAGTCCACTTCCGGGATTTCTAAAACCAGTCCACTTCTGGGATTTCTAAAAACAGTCCACTTCCGGGATTTCTAAAACCAGTCCACTTCTGGGATTTCTGAAACCAGTCCACTTCCAGGATTTCTAAAACCAGTCCGCTTCTGGGATTTCTGAAACCAGTCCACTTCTGGGATTTCTGAAACCAGTCCACTTCTGGGGTTTCTGAAACCAGTCCACTTCTGGGGTTTCTAAAACCAGTCCACTTCTGGGGTTTCTAGAACCAGTCCACTTCTGGGGTTTCTAAAACCAGTCCACTTCTGGGGTTTCTAAAACCAGTCCACTTCCAGGATTTCTGAAACCAGTCCACTTCCAGGATTTCTAAAACCAGTCCACTTCTGGGATTTCTGAAACCAGTCCACTTCTGGGATTTCTAAAACCAGTCCACTTCTGGGATTTCTAAAACCAGTCCACTTCTGGGATTTCTGAAAAACAGTCCACTTCCGGGATTTCTAAAACCAGCCCACTTCTGGGGTTTCTAAAACCAGTCCACTTCTGGGGTTTCTAAAACCAGTCCACTTCCAGGATTTCTAAAACCAGTCCACTTCTGGGATTTCTGAAACCAGTCCACTTCCAGGATTTCTAAAACTAGTCCACTTCTGGGATTTCTAAAACTAGTCCACTTCTGGGATTTCTAAAACCAGTCCACTTCCAGGATTTCTAAGACCAGTCCACTTCCAGGATTTCTAAAATCAGTCCACTTCTGGGGTTTCTAAAACCAGTCCACTTCCAGGATTTCTAAAACTAGTCCACTTCCAGCATTTCTAAAACCAGTCCACTTCCAGGATTTCTGAAACCAGTCCACTTCTGGGATTTCTGAAACCAGTCCACTTCCAGGATTTCTAAGACCAGTCCACCTCCAGGATTTCTAAAACCAGTCCACTTCCAGGATTTCTAAAATCAGTCCACTTCTGGGGTTTCTAAAACCAGTCCACTTCCAGGATTTCTAAAACTAGTCCACTTCTGGGATTGCTGAAACCAGTCCACTTCTGGGATTTCTGAAACTAGTCCACTTCTGGGATTTCTAAAACCAGTCCACTTCCAGGATTTCTAAGACCAGTCCACTTCCAGGATTTCTAAAACCAGTCCACTTCCAGGATTTCTAAAACTAGTCCACTTCTGGGGTTTCTAAAACCAGTCCACTTCCAGGATTTCTAAAACTAGTCCACTTCCAGCATTTCTAAAACCAGTCCACTTCCAGGATTTCTAAGACCAGTCCACTTCCAGGATTTCTAAAACCAGTCCACTTCCAGGATTTCTGAAACCAGTCCACTTCTGGGATTTCTGAAACCAGTCCACTTCTGGGATTTCTAAAACCAGTCCACTTCTGGGGTTTCTAAAACCAGTCCACTTCCAGGATTTCTAAAACTAGTCCACTTCTGGGGTTTCTAAAACCAGTCCACTTCCAGGATTTCTAAGACCATTCCACTTCTGGGATTTCTGAAACCAGTCCACTTCCAGGATTTCTAAAACCAGTCCACTTCTGGGATTTCTAAAACCAGTCCACTTCCAGGATTTCTGAAACCAGTCCACTTCTGGGATTTCTGAAACCAGTCCACTGCCAATATTTCTGAAACCAGTCCACTTCTGGGGTTTCTAAAACCAGTCCACTTCTGGGGTTTCTAAAACCAGTCCACTTCGGGGGTTTCTGAAACCAGTCCACTTCTGGGGTTTCTAAAACCAGTCCACTTCCAGGATTTCTAAAACCAGTCCACTTCTGGGATTTCTAAAACCAGTCCACTGCCAATATTTCTGAAACCAGTCCACTTCTGGGGTTTCTAAAACCAGTCCACTTCTGGGGTTTCTAAAACCAGTCCACTTCTGGGGTTTCTGAAACCAGTCCACTTCTGGGGTTTCTAAAACCAGTCCACTTCCAGGATTACTAAAACTAGTCCACTTCTGGGGTTTCTAAAACCAGTCCACTTCTGGGATTTCTAAAACCAGTCCACTTCCAGGATTTCTAAAAACCAGTCCACTTCTGGGATTTCTGAAACCAGTCCACTTCTGGGATTTCTAAAGCCAGTCCACTTCTGGGATTTCTGAAACCAGTCTACTTCTGGGATTTCTGAAACCAGTCCACTTCTGGGGTTTCTAAAACCAGTCCACTTCTGGGGTTTCTGAAACCAGTCCACTTCCAGTATTTCTAAAACCAGTCCACTTCCAGGATTTCTAAAACCAGTCCACTTCCAGGATTTCTAAAACCAGTCCACTTCCAGGATTTCTGAAAGCAGTCCACTTCTGGGATTTCTAAAACCAGTCCACTTCCAGGATTTCTAAAACCAGTCCACTTCTGGGGTTTCTGAAACCAGTCCACTTCTGGGATTTCTAAAACCAGTCCACTTCTGGGGTTTCTAAAACCAGTCCACTTCTGGGGTTTCTAAAACCAGTCCACTTCTGGGATTTCTGAAACCAGTCCACTTCTGGGATTTCTAAAACCAGTCCACTTCCAGGATTTCTAAAACTAGTCCACTTCTGGGATTTCTGAAACCAGTCCACTTCTGGGGTTTCTAAAACCAGTCCACTTCTCGGATTTCTAAAACCAGTCCACTTCCAGGATTTCTAAAACCAGTCCACTTCTGGGATTTCTGAAACCAGTCCACTTCTGGGGTTTCTAAAACCAGTCCACTTCTGGGGTTTCTGAAACCAGTCCACTTCTGGGGTTTCTAAAACCAGTCCACTTCTGGGGTTTCTAAAACCAGTCCACTTCCAGGATTTCTAAAACCAGTCCACTTCCAGTATTTCTAAAACCAGTCCACTTCCAGGATTTCTAAAACTAGTCCACTTCTGGGATTTCTGAAACCAGTCCACTTCCAGGATTTCTAAAACCAGTCCACTTCCAGTATTTCTAAAACCAGTCCACTTCCAGGATTTCTAAAACTAGTCCACTTCTGGGATTTCTGAAACCAGTCCACTTCCAGGATTTCTAAAACCAGTCCACTTCTGGGGTTTCTAAAACCAGTCCACTTCTGGGGTTTCTAAAACCAGTCCACTTCTGGTATTTCTAAAACCAGTCCACTTCCAGGATTTCTAAAACCAGTCCACTTCTGGGATTTCTGAAACCAGTCCACTTCCAGGATTTCTAAAACTAGTCCACTTCTGGGGTTTCTAAAACCAGTCCACTTCTGGGGTTTCTAAAACCAGTCCACTTCTGGGATTTCTGAAACCAGTCCACTTCCAGTATTTCTAAAACTAGTCCACTTCCAGGATTTCTAAAACCAGTCCACTTCTGGGATTTCTGAAACCAGTCCACTTCCAGGATTTCTAAAACCAGTCCACTTCCAGGATTTCTAAAACCAGTCCACTTTTGGGATTTCTAAAACCAGTCCACTTCCAGGATTTCTAAAACTAGTCCACTTCCAGCATTTCTAAAACCAGTCCACTTCCAGGATTTCTAAGACCAGGCCACTTCCAGGATTTCTAAAACCAGTCCACTTCTGGGGTTTCTAAAACCAGTCCACTTCCAGTATTTCTAAAACCAGTCCACTTCTGGGGTTTCTAAAACCAGTCCACTTCTGGGATTTCTGAAACCAGTCTACTTCTGGGATTTCTGAAACCAGTCCACTTCTGGGGTTTCTAAAACCAGTCCACTTCTGGGGTTTCTAAAACCAGTCCACTTCTGGGGTTTCTGAAACCAGTCCACTTCTGGGGTTTATGAAACCAGTCCACTTCCAGGATTTCTAAAACCAGTCCACTTCTGGGATTTCTGAAACCAGTCCACTTCCAGGATTTCTAAAACCAGTCCACTTCTGGGATTTCTGAAACCAGTCTACTTCTGGGATTTCTGAAACCAGTCCACTTCTGGGGTTTCTAAAACCAGTCCACTTCTGGGGTTTCTAAAACCAGTCCACTTCTGGGGTTTCTGAAACCAGTCCACTTCCAGGATTTCTAAAACCAGTCCACTTCTGGGGTTTCTAAAACCAGTCCACTTCTGGGGTTTCTGAAACCAGTCCACTTCCAGGATTTCTAAAACCAGTCCACTTCTGGGGTTTCTAAAACCAGTCCACTTCTGGGGTTTCTAAAACCAGTCCACTTCTGGGGTTTCTAAAACCAGTCCACTTCCAGTATTTCTAAAACCAGTCCACTTCTGGGGTTTCTAAAACCAGTCCACTTCCAGGATTTCTAAAACTAGTCCACTTCTGGGATTTCTGAAACTTGTCCACTTCTGGGATTTCTGAAACCAGTCCACTTCCAGGATTTCTAAAACCAGTCCACTTCCAGTATTTCTAAAACCAGTCCACTTCCAGGATTTCTAAAACTAGTCCACTTCTGGGATTTCTGAAACCAGTCCACTTGCAGGATTTCTAAAACTAGTCCACTTCTGGGGTTTCTAAAACCAGTCCACTTCTGGGGTTTCTAAAACCAGTCCACTTCTGGGGTTTCTAAAACCAGTCCACTTCCAGTATTTCTAAAACTAGTCCACTTCCAGGATTTCTAAAACCAGTCCACTTCTGGGATTTCTGAAACCAGTCCACCTCCAGGATTTCTAAAACCAGTCCACTTCCAGGATTTCTAAAACCAGTCCACTTCTGGGGTTTCTAAAACCAGTCCACTTCTGGGGTTTCTAAAACCAGTCCACTTCCAGTATTTCTAAAACCAGTCCACTTCCAGGATTTCTAAAACCAGTCCACTTCTGGGATTTCTGAAACCAGTCCACTTCCAGGATTTCTAAAACTAGTCCACTTCTGGGATTTCTGAAACCAGTCCACTTGCAGGATTTCTAAAACTAGTCCACTTCTGGGGTTTCTAAAACCAGTCCACTTCTGGGGTTTCTAAAACCAGTCCACTTCCAGTATTTCTAAAACCAGTCCACTTCCAGGATTTCTAAAACCAGTCCACTTCTGGGGTTTCTAAAACCAGTCCACTTCAAGGATTTCTAAAACTAGTCCACTTCTGGGATTTCTGAAACTAGTCCACTTCCAGGATTTCTAAAACCAGTCCACTTCCAGTATTTCTAAAACCAGTCCACTTCCAGGATTTCTAAAACCAGTCCACTTCTGGGGTTTCTAAAACCAGTCCACTTCCAGTATTTCTAAAACTAGTCCACTTCCAGGATTTCTAAAACCAGTCCACTTCTGGGATTTCTGAAACCAGTCCACTTCCAGGATTTCTAAAACCAGTCCACTTCCAGGATTTCTAAAACCAGTCCACTTCTGGGGTTTCTAAAACCAGTCCACTTCTGGGGTTTCTAAAACCAGTCCACTTCCAGTATTTCTAAAACCAGTCCACTTCCAGGATTTCTAAAACCAGTCCACTTCTGGGATTTCTGAAACCAGTCCACTTCCAGGATTTCTAAAACTAGTCCACTTCTGGGGTTTCTAAAACCAGTCCACTTCTGGGGTTTCTAAAACCAGTCCACTTCTGGGGTTTCTAAAACCAGTCCACTTCCAGTATTTCTAAAACTAGTCCACTTCCAGGATTTGTAAAACCAGTCCACTTCTGGGATTTCTGAAACCAGTCCACTTCCAGGATTTCTAAAACCAGTCCACTTCCAGGATTTCTAAAACCAGTCCACTTTTGGGATTTCTAAAACCAGTCCACTTCCAGGATTTCTAAAACCAGTCCACTTTTGGGATTTCTAAAACCAGTCCACTTCCAGCATTTCTAAAACCAGTCCACTTCTGGGGTTTCTAAAACCAGTCCACTTCCAGTATTTCTAAAACCAGTCCACTTCTGGGGTTTCTAAAACCAGTCCACTTCTGGGATTTCTGAAACCAGTCTACTTCTGGGATTTCTGAAACCAGTCCACTTCTGGGGTTTCTAAAACCAGTCCACTTCTGGGGTTTCTAAAACCAGTCCACTTCTGGGGTTTCTAAAACCAGTCCACTTCTGGGGTTTCTGAAACCAGTCCACTTCCAGGATTTCTAAAACCAGTCCACTTCTGGGGTTTCTGAAACCAGTCCACTTCTGGGGTTTCTAAAAACAGTCCACTTCCGGGATTTCTAAAACCAGTCCACTTCTGGGGTTTCTAAAACCAGTCCACTTCTGGGGTTTCTAAAACCAGTCCACTTCTGGGGTTTCTAAAACCAGTCCACTTCTGGGGTTTCTAAAACCAGTCCACTTCCAGTATTTCTAAAACCAGTCCACTTCTGGGGTTTCTAAAACCAGTCCACTTCTGGGATTTCTAAAACTAGTCCACTTCTGGGATTTCTGAAACTAGTCCACTTCTGGGATTTCTGAAACCAGTCCACTTCCAGGATTTCTAAAACCAGTCCACTTCCAGTATTTCTAAAACCAGTCCACTTCCAGGATTTCTAAAACTAGTCCACTTCTGGGATTTCTGAAACCAGTCCACTTCCAGGATTTCTAAAACTAGTCCACTTCTGGGGTTTCTAAAACCAGTCCACTTCTGGGGTTTCTAAAACCAGTCCACTTCCAGTATTTCTAAAACCAGTCCACTTCCAGGATTTCTAAAACCAGTCCACTTCTGGGACTTCTGAAACCAGTCCACTTCTGGGATTTCTAAAACTAGTCCACTTCTGGGGTTTCTAAAACCAGTCCACTTCTGGGGTTTCTAAAACCAGTCCACTTCTGGGGTTTCTAAAACCAGTCCACTTCCAGTATTTCTAAAACTAGTCCACTTCCAGGATTTCTAAAACCAGTCCACTTCTGGGATTTCTGAAACCAGTCCACTTCCAGGATTTCTAAAACCAGTCCACTTCCAGGATTTCTAAAACCAGTCCACTTCCAGGATTTCTAAAACCCGTCCACTTCCAGGATTTCTGAAACCAGTCCACTTTGGGGATTTCTAAAACCAGTCCACTTCCAGTATTTCTAAAACCCGTCCACTTCCAGGATTTCTAAAACCAGTCCACTTCCAGGATTTCTAAAACTAGTCCACTTCCAGCATTTCTAAAACCAGTCCACTTCCAGGATTTCTAAGACCAGGCCACTTCCAGGATTTCTAAAACCAGTCCACTTCTGGGGTTTCTAAAACCAGTCCACTTCCAGTATTTCTAAAACCAGTCCACTTCCAGGATTTCTAAAACCAGTCCACTTCTGGGATTTCTGAAACCAGTACACTTCCAGGATTTCTAAAACCAGTCCACTTCTGGGATTTCTGAATCCAGTCCACTTCTGGGGTTTCTAAAACCAGTCCACTTCTGGGGTTTCTAAAACCAGTACTCTTCTGGGGTTTCTGAAACCAGTCCACTTCCAGGATTTCTAAAACCAGTCCACTTCTGGGATTTCTGAAACCAGTCCACTTCTGGGATTTCTGAAACCAGTCCACTTCTGGGATTTCTGAAACCAGTCCACTTCCAGGATTTCTAAAAGTAGTCCACTTCCAGGATTTCTAAAACCAGTCCACTTCCAGGATTTCTAAAACCAGTCCACTTCTGGGGTTTCTAAAACCAGTCCACTTCCAGGATTTCTAAAACTAGTCCACTTCTGGGATTTCTGAAACTAGTCCACTTCCAGGATTTCTAAAACCAGTCCACTTCCAGTATTTCTAAAACCAGTCCACTTCCAGGATTTCTAAAACCAGTCAACCTTTGGGGTTTCTAAAACCAGTCCACTTCCAGTATTTCTAAAACTAGTCCACTTCCAGGATTTCTAAAACCAGTCCACTTCCAGGATTTCTAAAACCAGTCCACTTCTGGGGTTTCTAAAACCAGTCCACTTCCAGTATTTCTAAAACCAGTCCACTTCCAGGATTTCTAAAACCAGTCCACTTCTGGGATTTCTGAAACCAGTCCACTTCCAGGATTTCTAAAACTAGTCCACTTCTGGGGTTTCTAAAACCAGTCCACTTCTGGGGTTTCTAAAACCAGTCCACTTCTGGGGTTTCTAAAACCAGTCCACTTCCAGTATTTCTAAAACTAGTCCACTTCCAGGATTTCTAAAACCAGTCCACTTCTGGGATTTCTGAAACCAGTCCACTTCCAGGATTTCTAAAACCAGTCCACTTCCAGGATTTCTAAAACCAGTCCACTTTTGGGATTTCTAAAACCAGTCCACTTCCAGGATTTCTAAAACCAGTCCACTTCTGGGATTTCTAAAACCAGTCCACTTCCAGGATTTCTAAAACTAGTCCACTTCCAGCATTTCTAAAACCAGTCCACTTCTGGGGTTTCTAAAACCAGTCCACTTCCAGTATTTCTAAAACCAGTCCACTTCTGGGGTTTCTAAAACCAGTCCACTTCTGGGATTTCTGAAACCAGTCTACTTCTGGGATTTCTGAAACCAGTCCACTTCTGGGGTTTCTAAAACCAGTCCACTTCTGGGGTTTCTAAAACCAGTCCACTTCTGGGGTTTCTAAAACCAGTCCACTTCTGGGGTTTCTGAAACCAGTCCACTTCCAGGATTTCTAAAACCAGTCCACTTCTGGGATTTCTGAAACCAGTCCACTTCTGGGGTTTCTAAAACCAGTCCACTTCTGGGGTTTCTAAAACCAGTCCACTTCTGGGGTTTCTAAAACCAGTCCACTTCTGGGGTTTCTAAAACCAGTCCACTTCCAGTATTTCTAAAACCAGTCCACTTCTGGGGTTTCTAAAACCAGTCCACTTCCAGGATTTCTAAAACTAGTCCACTTCTGGGATTTCTGAAACTAGTCCACTTCTGGGATTTCTGAAACCAGTCCACTTCCAGGATTTCTAAAACCAGTCCACTTCCAGTATTTCTAAAACCAGTCCACTTCCAGGATTTCTAAAACTAGTCCACTTCTGGGATTTCTGAAACCAGTCCACTTCCAGGATTTCTAAAACTAGTCCACTTCTGGGGTTTCTAAAACCAGTCCACTTCTGGGGTTTCTAAAACCAGTCCACTTCTGGGGTTTCTAAAACCAGTCCACTTCCAGTATTTCTAAAACTAGTCCACTTCCAGGATTTCTAAAACCAGTCCACTTCTGGGATTTCTGAAACCAGTCCACTTCCAGGATTTCTAAAACCAGTCCACTTCCAGGATTTCTGAAACCAGTCCACTTCCAGGATTTCTAAAACCAGTCCACTTCCAGGATTTCTAAAACCAGTCCACTTCTGGGATTTCTAAAACCAGTCCACTTCCAGGATTTCTAAAACTAGTCCACTTCCAGCATTTCTAAAACCAGTCCACTTCTGGGGTTTCTAAAACCAGTCCACTTCCAGTATTTCTAAAACCAGTCCACTTCTGGGGTTTCTAAAACCAGTCCACTTCTGGGATTTCTGAAACCAGTCTACTTCTGGGATTTCTAAAACCAGTCCACTTCTGGGGTTTCTAAAACCAGTCCACTTCTGGGGTTTCTAAAACCAGTCCACTTCTGGGGTTTCTGAAACCAGTCCACTTCCAGGATTTCTAAAACCAGTCCACTTCTGGGATTTCTGAAACCAGTCCACTTCTGGGGTTTCTAAAAACAGTCCACTTCCGGGATTTCTAAAACCAGTCCACTTCTGGGGTTTCTAAAACCAGTCCACTTCTGGGGTTTCTAAAACCAGTCCACTTCTGGGGTTTCTAAAACCAGTCCACTTCCAGGATTTCTAAAACTAGTCCACTTCTGGGATTTCTGAAACTAGTCCACTTCTGGGATTTCTGAAACCAGTCCACTTCCAGGATTTCTAAAACCAGTCCACTTCCAGTATTTCTAAAACCAGTCCACTTCCAGGATTTCTAAAACCAGTCCACTTCTGGGGTTTCTAAAACCAGTCCACTTCCAGGATTTCTAAAACCAGTCCACTTCTGGGATTTCTGAAACCAGTCCACTTCCAGGATTTCTAAAACCAGTCCACTTCTGGGATTTCTGAATCCAGTCCACTTCTGGGGTTTCTAAAACCAGTCCACTTCTGGGGTTTCTAAAACCAGTACTCTTCTGGGGTTTCTGAAACCAGTCCACTTCCAGGATTTCTAAAACCAGTCCACTTCTGGGATTTCTGAAACCAGTCCACTTCTGGGATTTCTGAAACCAGTCCACTTCTGGGATTTCTGAAACTAGTCCACTTCCAGGATTTCTAAAAGTAGTCCACTTCCAGGATTTCTAAAACCAGTCCACTTCCAGGATTTCTAAAACCAGTCCACTTCTGGGGTTTCTAAAACCAGTCCACTTCCAGGATTTCTAAAACTAGTCCACTTCTGGGATTTCTGAAACTAGTCCACTTCCAGGATTTCTAAAACCAGTCCACTTCCAGTATTTCTAAAACCAGTCCACTTCCAGGATTTCTAAAACCAGTCCACTTCTGGGGTTTCTAAAACCAGTCCACTTCCAGTATTTCTAAAACTAGTCCACTTCCAGGATTTCTAAAACCAGTCCACTTCTGGGATATCTGAAACCAGTCCACTTCCAGGATTTCTAAAACCAGTCCACTTCCAGGATTTCTAAAACCAGTCCACTTCTGGGGTTTCTGAAACCAGTCCACTTCTGGGGTTTCTAAAACCAGTCCACTTCTGGGGTTTCTAAAACCAGTCCACTTCTGGGGTTTCTAAAACCAGTCCACTTCCAGTATTTCTAAAACTAGTCCACTTCCAGGATTTCTAAAACCAGTCCACTTCTGGGATTTCTGAAACCAGTCCACTTCCAGGATTTCTAAAACCAGTCCACTTCCAGGATTTCTAAAACCAGTCCACTTTTGGGATTTCTAAAACCAGTCCACTTCCAGGATTTCTAAAACCAGTCCACTTCTGGGATTTCTAAAACCAGTCCACTTCCAGGATTTCTAAAACTAGTCCACTTCCAGCATTTCTAAAACCAGTCCACTTCTGGGGTTTCTAAAACCAGTCCACTTCAAGTATTTCTAAAACCAGTCCACTTCTGGGGTTTCTAAAACCAGTCCACTTCTGGGATTTCTGAAACCAGTCTACTTCTGGGATTTCTGAAACCAGTCCACTTCTGGGGTTTCTAAAACCAGTCCACTTCTGGGGTTTCTAAAACCAGTCCACTTCTGGGGTTTCTAAAACCAGTCCACTTCTGGGGTTTCTGAAACCAGTCCACTTCCAGGATTTCTAAAACCAGTCCACTTCTGGGATTTCTGAAACCAGTCCACTTCTGGGGTTTCTAAAAACAGTCCACTTCCGGGATTTCTAAAACCAGTCCACTTCTGGGGTTTCTAAAACCAGTCCACTTCTGGGGTTTCTAAAACCAGTCCACTTCTGGGGTTTCTAAAACCAGTCCACTTCTGGGGTTTCTAAAACAAGTCCACTTCCAGTATTTCTAAAACCAGTCCACTTCTGGGGTTTCTAAAACCAGTCCACTTCCAGGACTTCTAAAACTAGTCCACTTCTGGGATTTCTGAAACTAGTCCACTTCTGGGATTTCTGAAACCAGTCCACTTCCAGGATTTCTAAAACCAGTCCACTTCCAGTATTTCTAAAACCAGTCCACTTCCAGGATTTCTAAAACTAGTCCACTTCTGGGATTTCTGAAACCAGTCCACTTCCAGGATTTCTAAAACTAGTCCACTTCTGGGGTTTCTAAAACCAGTCCACTTCAGGGGTTTCTAAAACCAGTCCACTTCTGGGGTTTCTAAAACCAGTCCACTTCTGGGGTTTCTAAAACCAGTCCACTTCCAGTATTTCTAAAACTAGTCCACTTCCAGGATTTCTAAAACCAGTCCACTTCTGGGATTTCTGAAACCAGTCCACTTCCAGGATTTCTAAAACCAGTCCACTTCCGGGATTTCTAAAACCAGTCCACTTCTGGGATTTCTAAAACCAGTCCACTTCCAGGATTTCTAAAACCAGTCCACTTCTGGGATTTCTAAAACCAGTCCACTTCCAGGATTTCTAAAACTAGTCCACTTCCAGCATTTCTAAAACCAGTCCACTTCTGGGGTTTCTAAAACCAGTCCACTTCCAGTATTTCTAAAACCAGTCCACTTCTGGGGTTTCAAAAACCAGTCCACTTCTGGGATTTCTGAAACCAGTCTACTTCTGGGATTTCTGAAACCAGTCCACTTCTGGGGTTTCTAAAACCAGTCCACTTCTGGGGTTTCTAAAACCAGTCCACTTCTGGGGTTTCTAAAACCAGTCCACTTCTGGGGTTTCTGAAACCAGTCCACTTCCAGGATTTCTAAAACCAGTCCACTTCTGGGATTTCTGAAACCAGTCCACTTCTGGGGTTTCTAAAAACAGTCCACTTCCGGGATTTCTAAAACCAGTCCACTTCTGGGGTTTCTAAAACCAGTCCACTTCTGGGGTTTCTAAAACCAGTCCACTTCTGGGGTTTCTAAAACCAGTCCACTTCCAGTATTTCTAAAACCAGTCCACTTCTGGGGTTTCTAAAACCAGTCCACTTCCAGGATTTCTAAAACTAGTCCACTTCTGGGATTTCTGAAACTAGTCCACTTCTGGGATTTCTGAAACCAGTCCACTTCCAGGATTTCTAAAACCAGTCCACTTCCAGTATTTCTAAAACCAGTCCACTTCCAGGATTTCTAAAACTAGTCCACTTCTGGGATTTCTGAAACCAGTCCACTTCCAGGATTTCTAAAACTAGTCCACTTCTGGGGTTTCTAAAACCAGTCCACTTCTGGGGTTTCTAAAACCAGTCCACTTCTGGGGTTTCTAACACCAGTCCACTTCCAGTATTTCTAAAACTAGTCCACGTCCAGGATTTCTAAAACCAGTCCACTTCTGGGATTTCTGAAGCCAGTCCACTTCCAGGATTTCTAAAACCAGTCCACTTCCAGGATTTCTAAAACCAGTCCACTTCCAGGATTTCTAAAACCCGTCCACTTCCAGGATTTCTGAAACCAGTCCACTTTGGGGATTTCTAAAACCAGTCCACTTCCAGGATTTCTAAAACCCGTCCACTTCCAGGATTTCTAAAACCAGTCCACTTCCAGGATTTATAAAACTAGTCCACTTCCAGCATTTCTAAAACCAGTCCACTTCCAGGATTTCTAAGACCAGGCCACTTCCAGGATTTCTAAAACCAGTCCACTTCTGGGGTTTCTAAAACCAGTCCACTTCCAGTATTTCTAAAACCAGTCCACTTCCAGGATTTCTAAAACCAGTCCACTTCTGGGATTTCTGAAACCAGTACACTTCCAGGATTTCTAAAACCAGTCCACTTCTGGGATTTCTGAAACCAGTCCACTTCTGGGGTTTCTAAAACCAGTCCACTTCTGGGGTTTCTAAAACCAGTACTCTTCTGGGGTTTCTGAAACCAGTCCACTTCCAGGATTTCTAAAACCAGTCCACTTCTGGGATTTCTGAAACCAGTCCACTTCTGGGATTTCTGAAACCAGTCCACTTCTGGGATTTCTGAAACCAGTCCACTTCCAAGATTTTTAAAACCAGTCCACTTCCAGGATTTCTAAAACCAGTCCACTTCCAGGATTTCTAAAACCAGTCCACTTCTGGGGTTTCTAAAACCAGTCCACTTCCAGGATTTCTAAAACCAGTCCACTTCTGGGGTTTCTAAAACCAGTCCACTTCTGGGGTTTCTAAAACCAGTCCACTTCCAGGATTTCTAAAACTAGTCCACTTCCAGCATTTCTAAAACTAGTTCACTTCCAGGATTTCTGTAACCAGTCCACTTCCAGCATTTCTAAAACTAGTCCACTTCTGGGATTTCTAAAACCAGTCCACTTCTGGGAATTCTAAAACCAGTCCACTTCTGGGGTTTCTAAAACCAGTCCACTTCTGGGATTTCTAAAACCAGTCCACTTCCGGGATTTCTAAAACCAGTCCACTTCCAGGGTTTCTAAAACCAGTCCACTTCTGGGATTTCTAAAACCAGTCCACTTCTGGGATTTCTAAAACCAGTCTACTTCTGGGGTTTCTAAAACCAGTCCACTTCCAGGATTTCTAAAACCAGTCCACTTCCAGGATTTCTAAAACCCGTCCACTTCCAGGATTTCTGAAACCAGTCCACTTTTGGGATTTCTAAAACCAGTCCACTTCCAGGATTTCTAAAACCCGTCCACTTCCAGGATTTCTAAAACTAGTCCACTTCCAGCATTTCTAAAACCAGTCCACTTCCAGGATTTCTAAAACCAGTCCACTTCTGGGGTTTCTAAAACCAGTCCACTTCCAGGATTTCTAAAACCAGTCCACTTCTGGGGTTTCTAAAACCAGTCCACTTCTGGGGTTTCTAAAACCAGTCCACTTCCAGGATTTCTAAAACTAGTCCACTTCCAGCATTTCTAAAACTAGTCCACTTCCAGGATTTCTGAAACCAGTCCACTTCCAGCATTTCTAAAACTAGTCCACTTCTGGGATTTCTAAAACCAGTGCACTTCTGGGAATTCTAAAACCAGTCCACTTCTGGGGTTTCTAAAACCAGTCCACTTCTGGGATTTCTAAAACCAGTCCACTTCCGGGATTTCTAAAACCAGTCCACTTCCAGGGTTTCTAAAACCAGTCCACTTCTGGGATTTCTAAAACCAGTCCACTTCTGGGATTTCTAAAAGCAGTCCACTTCTGGGGTTTCTAAAACCAGTCCACTTCCAGGATTTCTAAAACCAGTCCACTTCCAGGATTTCTAAAACCCGTCCACTTCCAGGATTTCTGAAACCAGTCCACTTTTGGGATTTCTAAAACCAGTCCACTTCTGGGGTTTCTAAAACCAGTCCACTTCTGGGGTTTCTAAAACCAGTCCACTTCTGGGGTTTCTAAAACCAGTCCACTTCCAGTATTTCTAAAACTAGTCCACTTCCAGGATTTCTAAAACCAGTCCACTTCTGGGATTTCTGAAACCAGTCCACTTCCAGGATTTCTAAAACCAGTCCACTTCCAGGATTTCTAAAACCAGTCCACTTTTGGGATTTCTAAAACCAGTCCACTTCCAGGATTTCTAAAACTAGTCCACTTCCAGCATTTCTAAAACCAGTCCACTTCCAGGATTTCTAAGACCAGGCCACTTCCAGGATTTCTAAAACCAGTCCACTTCTGGGGTTTCTAAAACCAGTCCACTTCCAGTATTTCTAAAACCAGTCCACTTCTGGGGTTTTTAAAACCAGTCCACTTCTGGGATTTGTGAAACCAGTCTACTTCTGGGATTTCTGAAACCAGTCCACTTCCAGGATTTCTAAAACCCGTCCACTTCCAGGATTTCTGAAACCAGTCCACTTTTGGGATTTCTAAAACTAGTCCACTTCTGGGGTTTCTAAAACCAGTCCACTTCTGGGGTTTCTAAAACCAGTCCACTTCTGGGGTTTCTAAAACCAGTCCACTTCCAGTATTTCTAAAACTAGTCCACTTCCAGCATTTCTAAAACCAGTCCACTTCCAGGATTTCTAAGACCAGGCCACTTCCAGGATTTCTAAAACCAGTCCACTTCTGGGGTTTCTAAAACCAGTCCACTTCCAGTATTTCTAAAACCAGTCCCCTTCTGGGGTTTCTAAAACCAGTCCACTTCTGGGATTTGTGAAACCAGTCTACTTCTGGGATTTGTGAAACCAGTCCACTTCTGGGGTTTCTAAAACCAGTCCACTTCTGGGGTTTCTAAAACCAGTCCACTTCTGGGGTTTCTAAAACCAGTCCACTTCTGGGGTTTCTGAAACCAGTCCACTTCCAGGATTTCTAAAACCAGTCCACTTCTGGGATTTCTGAAACCAGTCCACTTCCAGGATTTCTAAAACCAGTCCACTTCTGGGGTTTCTAAAACCAGTCCACTTCTGGGGTTTCTGAAACCAGTCCACTTCCAGGATTTCTAAAACCAGTCCACTTCTGGGGTTTCTAAAAACAGTCCACTTCCGGGATTTCTAAAACCAGTCCACTTCTGGGGTTTCTAAAACCAGTCCACTTCTGGGGTTTCTAAAACCAGTCCACTTCTGGGGTTTCTAAAACCAGTCCACTTCTGGGGTTTCTAAAACCAGTCCACTTCCAGTATTTCTAAAACCAGTCCACTTCTGGGGTTTCTAAAACCAGTCCACTTCCAGGATTTCTAAAACTAGTCCACTTCTGGGATTTCTGAAACTAGTCCACTTCTGGGATTTCTGAAACCAGTCCACTTCCAGGATTTCTAAAACCAGTCCACTTCCAGTATTTCTAAAACCAGTCCACTTCCAGGATTTCTAAAACTAGTCCACTTCTGGGATTTCTGAAACCAGTCCACTTGCAGGATTTCTAAAACTAGTCCACTTCTGGGGTTTCTAAAACCAGTCCACTTCTGGGGTTTCTAAAACCAGTCCACTTCCAGTATTTCTAAAACCAGTCCACTTCCAGGATTTCTAAAACCAGTCCACTTCTGGGGTTTCTAAAACCAGTCCACTTCCAGGATTTCTAAAACTAGTCCACTTCCAGGATTTCTAAAACTAGTCCACTTCGGGGATTTCTGAAACCAGTCCACTTCCAGGATTTCTAAAACCAGTCCACTTCCAGTATTTCTAAAACCAGTCCACTTCCAGGATTTCTAAAACCAGTCCACTTCTGGGGTTTCTAAAACCAGTCCACTTCTGGGGTTTCTAAAACCAGTCCACTTCTGGGGTTTCTAAAACCAGTCCACTTCCAGGGTTTCTAAAACCAGTCCACTTCCAGTATTTCTAAAACCAGTCCACTTCTGGGGTTTCTAAAACCAGTCCACTTCCAGGATTTCTAAAACTAGTCCACTTCTGGGATTTCTGAAACTAGTCCACTTCTGGGATTTCTGAAACCAGTCCACTTCCAGGATTTCTAAAACCAGTCCACTTCCAGTATTTCTAAAACCAGTCCACTTCCAGGATTTCTAAAACTAGTCCACTTCTGGGATTTCTGAAACCAGTCCACTTCTGGGGTTTCTAACACCAGTCCACTTCCAGTATTTCTAAAACCAGTCCACTTCCAGGATTTCTAAAACCAGTCCACTTCTGGGGTTTCTAAAACCAGTCCACTTCCAGGATTTCTAAAACCAGTCCACTTCTGGGATTTCTGAAACTAGTCCACTTCTGGGATTTCTGAAACCAGTCCACTTCCAGGATTTCTAAAACCAGTCCACTTCCAGTATTTCTAAAACCAGTCCACTTCCAGGATTTCTAAAACCAGTCCACTTCTGGGGTTTCTAAAACCAGTCCATTTCCAGTATTTCTAAAACCAGTCCACTTCCAGGATTTCTAAAACCAGTCCACTTCTGGGATTTCTGAAACCAGTCCACTTCCAGGATTTCTAAAACCAGTCCACTTCCAGGATTTCTAAAACCAGTCCACTTCTGGGGTTTCTAAAACCAGTCCACTTCTGGGGTTTCTAAAACCAGTCCACTTCCAGGATTTCTAAAACCAGTCCACTTCTGGGATTTCTGAATCCAGTCCACTTCTGGGGTTTCTAAAACCAGTCCACTTCTGGGGTTTCTAAAACCAGTACTCTTCTGGGGTTTCTGAAACCAGTCCACTTCCAGGATTTCTAAAACCAGTCCACTTCTGGGATTTCTGAAACCAGTCCACTTCTGGGATTTCTGAAACCAGTCCACTTCTGGGATTTCTGAAACCAGTCCACTTCCAGGATTTCTAAAAGTAGTCCACTTCCAGGATTTCTAAAACCAGTCCACTTCCAGGATTTCTAAAACCAGTCCACTTCTGGGGTTTCTAAAACCAGTCCACTTCCAGGATTTCTAAAACTAGTCCACTTCTGGGATTTCTGAAACTAGTCCACTTCCAGGATTTCTAAAACCAGTCCACTTCCAGTATTTCTAAAACCAGTCCACTTCCAGGATTTCTAAAACCAGTCAACCTTTGGGGTTTCTAAAACCAGTCCACTTCCAGTATTTCTAAAACTAGTCCACTTCCAGGATTTCTAAAACCAGTCCACTTCCAGGATTTCTAAAACCAGTCCACTTCTGGGGTTTCTAAAACCAGTCCACTTCCAGTATTTCTAAAACCAGTCCACTTCCAGGATTTCTAAAACCAGTCCACTTCTGGGATTTCTGAAACCAGTCCACTTCCAGGATTTCTAAAACTAGTCCACTTCTGGGGTTTCTAAAACCAGTCCACTTCTGGGGTTTCTAAAACCAGTCCACTTCTGGGGTTTCTAAAACCAGTCCACTTCCAGTATTTCTAAAACTAGTCCACTTCCAGGATTTCTAAAACCAGTCCACTTCTGGGATTTCTGAAACCAGTCCACTTCCAGGATTTCTAAAACCAGTCCACTTCCAGGATTTCTAAAACCAGTCCACTTTTGGGATTTCTAAAACCAGTCCACTTCCAGGATTTCTAAAACCAGTCCACTTCTGGGATTTCTAAAACCAGTCCACTTCCAGGATTTCTAAAACTAGTCCACTTCCAGCATTTCTAAAACCAGTCCACTTCTGGGGTTTCTAAAACCAGTCCACTTCCAGTATTTCTAAAACCAGTCCACTTCTGGGGTTTCTAAAACCAGTCCACTTCTGGGATTTCTGAAACCAGTCTACTTCTGGGATTTCTGAAACCAGTCCACTTCTGGGGTTTCTAAAACCAGTCCACTTCTGGGGTTTCTAAAACCAGTCCACTTCTGGGGTTTCTAAAACCAGTCCACTTCTGGGGTTTCTGAAACCAGTCCACTTCCAGGATTTCTAAAACCAGTCCACTTCTGGGATTTCTGAAACCAGTCCACTTCTGGGGTTTCTAAAACCAGTCCACTTCTGGGGTTTCTAAAACCAGTCCACTTCTGGGGTTTCTAAAACCAGTCCACTTCTGGGGTTTCTAAAACCAGTCCACTTCCAGTATTTCTAAAACCAGTCCACTTCTGGGGTTTCTAAAACCAGTCCACTTCCAGGATTTCTAAAACTAGTCCACTTCTGGGATTTCTGAAACTAGTCCACTTCTGGGATTTCTGAAACCAGTCCACTTCCAGGATTTCTAAAACCAGTCCACTTCCAGTATTTCTAAAACCAGTCCACTTCCAGGATTTCTAAAACTAGTCCACTTCTGGGATTTCTGAAACCAGTCCACTTCCAGGATTTCTAAAACTAGTCCACTTCTGGGGTTTCTAAAACCAGTCCACTTCTGGGGTTTCTAAAACCAGTCCACTTCTGGGGTTTCTAAAACCAGTCCACTTCTGGGGTTTCTAAAACCAGTCCACTTCCAGTATTTCTAAAACTAGTCCACTTCCAGGATTTCTAAAACCAGTCCACTTCTGGGATTTCTGAAACCAGTCCACTTCCAGGATTTCTAAAACCAGTCCACTTCCAGGATTTCTGAAACCAGTCCACTTCCAGGATTTCTAAAACCAGTCCACTTCCAGGATTTCTAAAACCAGTCCACTTCTGGGATTTCTAAAACCAGTCCACTTCCAGGATTTCTAAAACTAGTCCACTTCCAGCATTTCTAAAACCAGTCCACTTCTGGGGTTTCTAAAACCAGTCCACTTCCAGTATTTCTAAAACCAGTCCACTTCTGGGGTTTCTAAAACCAGTCCACTTCTGGGATTTCTGAAACCAGTCTACTTCTGGGATTTCTAAAACCAGTCCACTTCTGGGGTTTCTAAAACCAGTCCACTTCTGGGGTTTCTAAAACCAGTCCACTTCTGGGGTTTCTGAAACCAGTCCACTTCCAGGATTTCTAAAACCAGTCCACTTCTGGGATTTCTGAAACCAGTCCACTTCTGGGGTTTCTAAAAACAGTCCACTTCCGGGATTTCTAAAACCAGTCCACTTCTGGGGTTTCTAAAACCAGTCCACTTCTGGGGTTTCTAAAACCAGTCCACTTCTGGGGTTTCTAAAACCAGTCCACTTCCAGGATTTCTAAAACTAGTCCACTTCTGGGATTTCTGAAACTAGTCCACTTCTGGGATTTCTGAAACCAGTCCACTTCCAGGATTTCTAAAACCAGTCCACTTCCAGTATTTCTAAAACCAGTCCACTTCCAGGATTTCTAAAACCAGTCCACTTCTGGGGTTTCTAAAACCAGTCCACTTCCAGGATTTCTAAAACCAGTCCACTTCTGGGATTTCTGAAACCAGTCCACTTCCAGGATTTCTAAAACCAGTCCACTTCTGGGATTTCTGAATCCAGTCCACTTCTGGGGTTTCTAAAACCAGTCCACTTCTGGGGTTTCTAAAACCAGTACTCTTCTGGGGTTTCTGAAACCAGTCCACTTCCAGGATTTCTAAAACCAGTCCACTTCTGGGATTTCTGAAACCAGTCCACTTCTGGGATTTCTGAAACCAGTCCACTTCTGGGATTTCTGAAACTAGTCCACTTCCAGGATTTCTAAAAGTAGTCCACTTCCAGGATTTCTAAAACCAGTCCACTTCCAGGATTTCTAAAACCAGTCCACTTCTGGGGTTTCTAAAACCAGTCCACTTCCAGGATTTCTAAAACTAGTCCACTTCTGGGATTTCTGAAACTAGTCCACTTCCAGGATTTCTAAAACCAGTCCACTTCCAGTATTTCTAAAACCAGTCCACTTCCAGGATTTCTAAAACCAGTCCACTTCTGGGGTTTCTAAAACCAGTCCACTTCCAGTATTTCTAAAACTAGTCCACTTCCAGGATTTCTAAAACCAGTCCACTTCTGGGATATCTGAAACCAGTCCACTTCCAGGATTTCTAAAACCAGTCCACTTCCAGGATTTCTAAAACCAGTCCACTTCTGGGGTTTCTGAAACCAGTCCACTTCTGGGGTTTCTAAAACCAGTCCACTTCTGGGGTTTCTAAAACCAGTCCACTTCTGGGGTTTCTAAAACCAGTCCACTTCCAGTATTTCTAAAACTAGTCCACTTCCAGGATTTCTAAAACCAGTCCACTTCTGGGATTTCTGAAACCAGTCCACTTCCAGGATTTCTAAAACCAGTCCACTTCCAGGATTTCTAAAACCAGTCCACTTTTGGGATTTCTAAAACCAGTCCACTTCCAGGATTTCTAAAACCAGTCCACTTCTGGGATTTCTAAAACCAGTCCACTTCCAGGATTTCTAAAACTAGTCCACTTCCAGCATTTCTAAAACCAGTCCACTTCTGGGGTTTCTAAAACCAGTCCACTTCAAGTATTTCTAAAACCAGTCCACTTCTGGGGTTTCTAAAACCAGTCCACTTCTGGGATTTCTGAAACCAGTCTACTTCTGGGATTTCTGAAACCAGTCCACTTCTGGGGTTTCTAAAACCAGTCCACTTCTGGGGTTTCTAAAACCAGTCCACTTCTGGGGTTTCTAAAACCAGTCCACTTCTGGGGTTTCTGAAACCAGTCCACTTCCAGGATTTCTAAAACCAGTCCACTTCTGGGATTTCTGAAACCAGTCCACTTCTGGGGTTTCTAAAAACAGTCCACTTCCGGGATTTCTAAAACCAGTCCACTTCTGGGGTTTCTAAAACCAGTCCACTTCTGGGGTTTCTAAAACCAGTCCACTTCTGGGGTTTCTAAAACCAGTCCACTTCTGGGGTTTCTAAAACAAGTCCACTTCCAGTATTTCTAAAACCAGTCCACTTCTGGGGTTTCTAAAACCAGTCCACTTCCAGGACTTCTAAAACTAGTCCACTTCTGGGATTTCTGAAACTAGTCCACTTCTGGGATTTCTGAAACCAGTCCACTTCCAGGATTTCTAAAACCAGTCCACTTCCAGTATTTCTAAAACCAGTCCACTTCCAGGATTTCTAAAACTAGTCCACTTCTGGGATTTCTGAAACCAGTCCACTTCTGGGATTTCTAAAACTAGTCCACTTCTGGGGTTTCTAAAACCAGTCCACTTCAGGGGTTTCTAAAACCAGTCCACTTCTGGGGTTTCTAAAACCAGTCCACTTCTGGGGTTTCTAAAACCAGTCCACTTCCAGTATTTCTAAAACTAGTCCACTTCCAGGATTTCTAAAACCAGTCCACTTCTGGGATTTCTGAAACCAGTCCACTTCCAGGATTTCTAAAACCAGTCCACTTCCGGGATTTCTAAAACCAGTCCACTTCTGGGATTTCTAAAACCAGTCCACTTCCAGGATTTCTAAAACCAGTCCACTTCTGGGATTTCTAAAACCAGTCCACTTCCAGGATTTCTAAAACTAGTCCACTTCCAGCATTTCTAAAACCAGTCCACTTCTGGGGTTTCTAAAACCAGTCCACTTCCAGTATTTCTAAAACCAGTCCACTTCTGGGGTTTCAAAAACCAGTCCACTTCTGGGATTTCTGAAACCAGTCTACTTCTGGGATTTCTGAAACCAGTCCACTTCTGGGGTTTCTAAAACCAGTCCACTTCTGGGGTTTCTAAAACCAGTCCACTTCTGGGGTTTCTAAAACCAGTCCACTTCTGGGGTTTCTGAAACCAGTCCACTTCCAGGATTTCTAAAACCAGTCCACTTCTGGGATTTCTGAAACCAGTCCACTTCTGGGGTTTCTAAAAACAGTCCACTTCCGGGATTTCTAAAACCAGTCCACTTCTGGGGTTTCTAAAACCAGTCCACTTCTGGGGTTTCTAAAACCAGTCCACTTCTGGGGTTTCTAAAACCAGTCCACTTCTGGGGTTTCTAAAACAAGTCCACTTCCAGTATTTCTAAAACCAGTCCACTTCTGGGGTTTCTAAAACCAGTCCACTTCCAGGACTTCTAAAACTAGTCCACTTCTGGGATTTCTGAAACTAGTCCACTTCTGGGATTTCTGAAACCAGTCCACTTCCAGGATTTCTAAAACCAGTCCACTTCCAGTATTTCTAAAACCAGTCCACTTCCAGGATTTCTAAAACTAGTCCACTTCTGGGATTTCTGAAACCAGTCCACTTCCAGGATTTCTAAAACTAGTCCACTTCTGGGGTTTCTAAAACCAGTCCACTTCAGGGGTTTCTAAAACCAGTCCACTTCTGGGGTTTCTAAAACCAGTCCACTTCTGGGGTTTCTAAAACCAGTCCACTTCCAGTATTTCTAAAACTAGTCCACTTCCAGGATTTCTAAAACCAGTCCACTTCTGGGATTTCTGAAACCAGTCCACTTCCAGGATTTCTAAAACCAGTCCACTTCCGGGATTTCTAAAACCAGTCCACTTCTGGGATTTCTAAAACCAGTCCACTTCCAGGATTTCTAAAACCAGTCCACTTCTGGGATTTCTAAAACCAGTCCACTTCCAGGATTTCTAAAACTAGTCCACTTCCAGCATTTCTAAAACCAGTCCACTTCTGGGGTTTCTAAAACCAGTCCACTTCCAGTATTTCTAAAACCAGTCCACTTCTGGGGTTTCAAAAACCAGTCCACTTCTGGGATTTCTGAAACCAGTCTACTTCTGGGATTTCTGAAACCAGTCCACTTCTGGGGTTTCTAAAACCAGTCCACTTCTGGGGTTTCTAAAACCAGTCCACTTCTGGGGTTTCTAAAACCAGTCCACTTCTGGGGTTTCTGAAACCAGTCCACTTCCAGGATTTCTAAAACCAGTCCACTTCTGGGATTTCTGAAACCAGTCCACTTCTGGGGTTTCTAAAAACAGTCCACTTCCGGGATTTCTAAAACCAGTCCACTTCTGGGGTTTCTAAAACCAGTCCACTTCTGGGGTTTCTAAAACCAGTCCACTTCTGGGGTTTCTAAAACCAGTCCACTTCCAGTATTTCTAAAACCAGTCCACTTCTGGGGTTTCTAAAACCAGTCCACTTCCAGGATTTCTAAAACTAGTCCACTTCTGGGATTTCTGAAACTAGTCCACTTCTGGGATTTCTGAAACCAGTCCACTTCCAGGATTTCTAAAACCAGTCCACTTCCAGTATTTCTAAAACCAGTCCACTTCCAGGATTTCTAAAACTAGTCCACTTCTGGGATTTCTGAAACCAGTCCACTTCCAGGATTTCTAAAACTAGTCCACTTCTGGGGTTTCTAAAACCAGTCCACTTCTGGGGTTTCTAAAACCAGTCCACTTCTGGGGTTTCTAACACCAGTCCACTTCCAGTATTTCTAAAACTAGTCCACGTCCAGGATTTCTAAAACCAGTCCACTTCTGGGATTTCTGAAGCCAGTCCACTTCCAGGATTTCTAAAACCAGTCCACTTCCAGGATTTCTAAAACCAGTCCACTTCCAGGATTTCTAAAACCCGTCCACTTCCAGGATTTCTGAAACCAGTCCACTTTGGGGATTTCTAAAACCAGTCCACTTCCAGGATTTCTAAAACCCGTCCACTTCCAGGATTTCTAAAACCAGTCCACTTCCAGGATTTATAAAACTAGTCCACTTCCAGCATTTCTAAAACCAGTCCACTTCCAGGATTTCTAAGACCAGGCCACTTCCAGGATTTCTAAAACCAGTCCACTTCTGGGGTTTCTAAAACCAGTCCACTTCCAGTATTTCTAAAACCAGTCCACTTCCAGGATTTCTAAAACCAGTCCACTTCTGGGATTTCTGAAACCAGTACACTTCCAGGATTTCTAAAACCAGTCCACTTCTGGGATTTCTGAAACCAGTCCACTTCTGGGGTTTCTAAAACCAGTCCACTTCTGGGGTTTCTAAAACCAGTACTCTTCTGGGGTTTCTGAAACCAGTCCACTTCCAGGATTTCTAAAACCAGTCCACTTCTGGGATTTCTGAAACCAGTCCACTTCTGGGATTTCTGAAAGCAGTCCACTTCTGGGATTTCTGAAACCAGTCCACTTCCAAGATTTTTAAAACCAGTCCACTTCCAGGATTTCTAAAACCAGTCCACTTCCAGGATTTCTAAAACCAGTCCACTTCTGGGGTTTCTAAAACCAGTCCACTTCCAGGATTTCTAAAACCAGTCCACTTCTGGGGTTTCTAAAACCAGTCCACTTCTGGGGTTTCTAAAACCAGTCCACTTCCAGGATTTCTAAAACTAGTCCACTTCCAGCATTTCTAAAACTAGTTCACTTCCAGGATTTCTGTAACCAGTCCACTTCCAGCATTTCTAAAACTAGTCCACTTCTGGGATTTCTAAAACCAGTCCACTTCTGGGAATTCTAAAACCAGTCCACTTCTGGGGTTTCTAAAACCAGTCCACTTCTGGGATTTCTAAAACCAGTCCACTTCCGGGATTTCTAAAACCAGTCCACTTCCAGGGTTTCTAAAACCAGTCCACTTCTGGGATTTCTAAAACCAGTCCACTTCTGGGATTTCTAAAACCAGTCTACTTCTGGGGTTTCTAAAACCAGTCCACTTCCAGGATTTCTAAAACCAGTCCACTTCCAGGATTTCTAAAACCCGTCCACTTCCAGGATTTCTGAAACCAGTCCACTTTTGGGATTTCTAAAACCAGTCCACTTCCAGGATTTCTAAAACCCGTCCACTTCCAGGATTTCTAAAACTAGTCCACTTCCAGCATTTCTAAAACCAGTCCACTTCCAGGATTTCTAAAACCAGTCCACTTCTGGGGTTTCTAAAACCAGTCCACTTCCAGGATTTCTAAAACCAGTCCACTTCTGGGGTTTCTAAAACCAGTCCACTTCTGGGGTTTCTAAAACCAGTCCACTTCCAGGATTTCTAAAACTAGTCCACTTCCAGCATTTCTAAAACTAGTCCACTTCCAGGATTTCTGAAACCAGTCCACTTCCAGCATTTCTAAAACTAGTCCACTTCTGGGATTTCTAAAACCAGTGCACTTCTGGGAATTCTAAAACCAGTCCACTTCTGGGGTTTCTAAAACCAGTCCACTTCTGGGATTTCTAAAACCAGTCCACTTCCGGGATTTCTAAAACCAGTCCACTTCCAGGGTTTCTAAAACCAGTCCACTTCTGGGATTTCTAAAACCAGTCCACTTCTGGGATTTCTAAAAGCAGTCCACTTCTGGGGTTTCTAAAACCAGTCCACTTCCAGGATTTCTAAAACCAGTCCACTTCCAGGATTTCTAAAACCCGTCCACTTCCAGGATTTCTGAAACCAGTCCACTTTTGGGATTTCTAAAACCAGTCCACTTCTGGGGTTTCTAAAACCAGTCCACTTCTGGGGTTTCTAAAACCAGTCCACTTCTGGGGTTTCTAAAACCAGTCCACTTCCAGTATTTCTAAAACTAGTCCACTTCCAGGATTTCTAAAACCAGTCCACTTCTGGGATTTCTGAAACCAGTCCACTTCCAGGATTTCTAAAACCAGTCCACTTCCAGGATTTCTAAAACCAGTCCACTTTTGGGATTTCTAAAACCAGTCCACTTCCAGGATTTCTAAAACTAGTCCACTTCCAGCATTTCTAAAACCAGTCCACTTCCAGGATTTCTAAGACCAGGCCACTTCCAGGATTTCTAAAACCAGTCCACTTCTGGGGTTTCTAAAACCAGTCCACTTCCAGTATTTCTAAAACCAGTCCACTTCTGGGGTTTTTAAAACCAGTCCACTTCTGGGATTTGTGAAACCAGTCTACTTCTGGGATTTCTGAAACCAGTCCACTTCCAGGATTTCTAAAACCCGTCCACTTCCAGGATTTCTGAAACCAGTCCACTTTTGGGATTTCTAAAACTAGTCCACTTCTGGGGTTTCTAAAACCAGTCCACTTCTGGGGTTTCTAAAACCAGTCCACTTCTGGGGTTTCTAAAACCAGTCCACTTCCAGTATTTCTAAAACTAGTCCACTTCCAGCATTTCTAAAACCAGTCCACTTCCAGGATTTCTAAGACCAGGCCACTTCCAGGATTTCTAAAACCAGTCCACTTCTGGGGTTTCTAAAACCAGTCCACTTCCAGTATTTCTAAAACCAGTCCCCTTCTGGGGTTTCTAAAACCAGTCCACTTCTGGGATTTGTGAAACCAGTCTACTTCTGGGATTTGTGAAACCAGTCCACTTCTGGGGTTTCTAAAACCAGTCCACTTCTGGGGTTTCTAAAACCAGTCCACTTCTGGGGTTTCTAAAACCAGTCCACTTCTGGGGTTTCTGAAACCAGTCCACTTCCAGGATTTCTAAAACCAGTCCACTTCTGGGATTTCTGAAACCAGTCCACTTCCAGGATTTCTAAAACCAGTCCACTTCTGGGGTTTCTAAAACCAGTCCACTTCTGGGGTTTCTGAAACCAGTCCACTTCCAGGATTTCTAAAACCAGTCCACTTCTGGGGTTTCTAAAAACAGTCCACTTCCGGGATTTCTAAAACCAGTCCACTTCTGGGGTTTCTAAAACCAGTCCACTTCTGGGGTTTCTAAAACCAGTCCACTTCTGGGGTTTCTAAAACCAGTCCACTTCTGGGGTTTCTAAAACCAGTCCACTTCCAGTATTTCTAAAACCAGTCCACTTCTGGGGTTTCTAAAACCAGTCCACTTCCAGGATTTCTAAAACTAGTCCACTTCTGGGATTTCTGAAACTAGTCCACTTCTGGGATTTCTGAAACCAGTCCACTTCCAGGATTTCTAAAACCAGTCCACTTCCAGTATTTCTAAAACCAGTCCACTTCCAGGATTTCTAAAACTAGTCCACTTCTGGGATTTCTGAAACCAGTCCACTTCTGGGGTTTCTAACACCAGTCCACTTCCAGTATTTCTAAAACCAGTCCACTTCCAGGATTTCTAAAACCAGTCCACTTCTGGGGTTTCTAAAACCAGTCCACTTCCAGGATTTCTAAAACCAGTCCACTTCTGGGATTTCTGAAACTAGTCCACTTCTGGGATTTCTGAAACCAGTCCACTTCCAGGATTTCTAAAACCAGTCCACTTCCAGTATTTCTAAAACCAGTCCACTTCCAGGATTTCTAAAACCAGTCCACTTCTGGGGTTTCTAAAACCAGTCCATTTCCAGTATTTCTAAAACCAGTCCACTTCCAGGATTTCTAAAACCAGTCCACTTCTGGGATTTCTGAAACCAGTCCACTTCCAGGATTTCTAAAACCAGTCCACTTCCAGGATTTCTAAAACCAGTCCACTTCTGGGGTTTCTAAAACCAGTCCACTTCTGGGGTTTCTAAAACCAGTCCACTTCCAGTATTTCTAAAACCAGTCCACTTCCAGGATTTCTAAAACCAGTCCACTTCTGGGATTTCTGAAACCAGTCCACTTCCAGGATTTCTAAAACTAGTCCACTTCTGGGGTTTCTAAAACCAGTCCACTTCTGGGGTTTCTAAAACCAGTCCACTTCTGGGATTTCTAAAACCAGTCCACTTCCAGTATTTCTAAAACTAGTCCACTTCCAGGGTTTCTAAAACCAGTCCACTTCCAGTATTTCTAAAACCAGTCCACTTCCAGTATTTCTAAAACTAGTCCACTTCCAGGATTTCTGAAACCAGTCCACTTCTGGGATTTGTGAAACCAGTCCACTTCCAGGATTTCTAAAACCAGTCCACTTTTGGGATTTCTAAAACCAGTCCACTTTTGGGATTTCTAAAACCAGTCCACTTCCAGGATTTCTAAAACCAGTCCACTTTTGGGATTTCTAAAACCAGTCCACTTCCAGGATTTCTAAAACTAGTCCACTTCCAGCATTTCTAAAACCAGTCCACTTCTGGGGTTTCTAAAACCAGTCCACTTCCAGTATTTCTAAAACCAGTCCACTTCTGGGGTTTCTAAAACCAGTCCACTTCTGGGATTTCTGAAACCAGTCTACTTCTGGGATTTCTGAAACCAGTCCACTTCTGGGGTTTCTAAAACCAGTCCACTTCTGGGGTTTCGAAAACCAGTCCACTTCTGGGGTTTCTGAAACCAGTCCACTTCTGGGGTTTCTAAAACCAGTCCACTTCTGGGATTTCTGAAACCAGTCCACTTCTGGGGTTTCTAAAAACAGTCCACTTCCGGGATTTCTAAAACCAGTCCACTTCTGGGGTTTCTAAAACCAGTCCACTTCTGGGGTTTCTAAAACCAGTCCACTTCTGGGGTTTCTAAAACCAGTCCACTTCTGGGGTTTCTAAAACCAGTCCACTTCCAGTATTTCTAAAACCAGTCCACTTCTGGGGTTTCTAAAACCAGTCCACTTCCAGGATTTCTAAAACTAGTCCACTTCTGGGATTTCTGAAACTAGTCCACTTCGGGGATTTCTGAAACCAGTCCACTTCCAGGATTTCTAAAACCAGTCCACTTCCAGTATTTCTAAAACCAGTCCACTTCTGGGGTTTCTAAAACCAGTCCACTTCTGGGATTTCTGAAACCAGTCTACTTCTGGGATTTCTGAAACCAGTCCACTTCTGGGGTTTCTAAAACCAGTCCACTTCTGGGTTTTCGAAAACCAGTCCACTTCTGGGGTTTCTGAAACCAGTCCACTTCCAGGATTTCTAAAACCAGTCCACTTCTGGGATTTCTGAAACCAGTCCACTTCTGGGGTTTCTAAAAACAGTCCACTTCCGGGATTTCTAAAACCAGTCCACTTCTGGGGTTTCTAAAACCAGTCCACTTCTGGGGTTTCTAAAACCAGTCCACTTCCAGTATTTCTAAAACCAGTCCACTTCTGGGGTTTCTAAAACCAGTCCACTTCCAGGATTTCTAAAACTAGTCCACTTCTGGGATTTCTGAAACTAGTCCACTTCTGGGATTTCTGAAACCAGTCCACTTCCAGGATTTCTAAAACCAGTCCACTTCCAGTATTTCTAAAACCAGTCCACTTCCAGGATTTCTAAAACTAGTCCACTTCTGGGATTTCTGAAACCAGTCCACTTCAAGGATTTCTAAAACTAGTCCACTTCTGGGGTTTCTAAAACCAGTCCACTTCTGGGGTTTCTAAAACCAGTCCACTTCCAGTATTTCTAAAACCAGTCCACTTCCAGGATTTCTAAAACCTGTCCACTTCTGGGACTTCTGAAACCAGTCCACTTCTGGGATTTCTAAAACTGGTCCACTTCTGGGGTTTCTAAAACCAGTCCACTTCTGGGGTTTCTAAAACCAGTCCACTTCTGGGGTTTCTAAAACCAGTCCACTTCCAGTATTTCTAAAACTAGTCCACTTCCAGGATTTCTAAAACCAGTCCACTTCTGGGATTTCTGAAACCAGTCCACTTCCAGGATTTCTAAAACCAGTCCACTTCCAGGATTTCTAAAACCAGTCCACTTCCAGGATTTCTAAAACCCGTCCACTTCCAGGATTTCTGTAACCAGTCCACTTTGGGGATTTCTAAAACCAGTCCACTTCCAGGATTTCTAAAACCCGTCCACTTCCAGGATTTCTAAAACCAGTCCACTTCCAGGATTTCTAAAACTAGTCCACTTCCAGCATTTCTAAAACCAGTCCACTTCCAGGATTTCTAAGACCAGGCCACTTCCAGGATTTCTAAAACCAGTCCACTTCTGGGGTTTCTAAAACCAGTCCACTTCCAGTATTTCTAAAACCAGTCCACTTCCAGGATTTCTAAAACCAGTCCACTTCTGGGATTTCTGAAACCAGTACACTTCCAGGACTTCTAAAACCAGTCCACTTCTGGGATTTCTGAAACCAGTCCACTTCTGGGATTTCTGAAACCAGTCCACTTCTGGGATTTGTGAAACCAGTCTACTTCTGGGATTTCTGAAACCAGTCCACTTCTGGGGTTTCTAAAACCAGTCCACTTCTGGGGTTTCTAAAACCAGTCCACTTCTGGGGTTTCTTAAACCAGTCCACTTCTGGGGTTTCTGAAACCAGTCCACTTCCAGGATTTCTAAAACCAGTCCACTTCTGGGATTTCTGAAACCAGTCCACTTCCAGGATTTCTAAAACCAGTCCACTTCTGGGATTTCTGAAACCAGTCTACTTCTGGGATTTCTGAAACCAGTCCACTTCTGGGGTTTCTAAAACCAGTCCACTTCTGGGGTTTCTAAAACCAGTCCACTTCTGGGGTTTCTGAAACCAGTCCACTTCCAGGATTTCTAAAACCAGTCCACTTCTGGGGTTTCTAAAACCAGTCCACTTCTGGGGTTTCTGAAACCAGTCCACTTCCAGGATTTCTAAAACCAGTCCACTTCTGGGGTTTCTAAAAACAGTCCACTTCCGGGATTTCTAAAACCAGTCCACTTCTGGGGTTTCTAAAACCAGTCCACTTCTGGGGTTTCTAAAACCAGTCCACTTCTGGGGTTTCTAAAACCAGTCCACTTCTGGGGTTTCTAAAACCAGTCCACTTCCAGTATTTCTAAAACCAGTCCACTTCTGGGGTTTCTAAAACCAGTCCACTTCCAGGATTTCTAAAACTAGTCCACTTCTGGGATTTCTGAAACTAGTCCACTTCTGGGATTTCTGAAACCAGTCCACTTCCAGGATATCTAAAACCAGTCCACTTCTGGTATTTCTAAAACCAGTCCACTTCCAGGATTTCTAAAACTAGTCCACTACTGGGATTTCTGAAACCAGTCCACTTGCAGGATTTCTAAAACTAGTCCACTTCTGGGGTTTCTAAAACCAGTCCACTTCTGGGGTTTCTAAAACCAGTCCACTTCCAGTATTTCTAAAACCAGTCCACTTCCAGGATTTCTAAAACCAGTCCACTTCTGGGGTTTCTAAAACCAGTCCACTTCCAGGATTTCTAAAACTAGTCCACTTCTGGGATTTCTGAAACTAGTCCACTTCTGGGATTTCTGAAACCAGTCCACTTCCAGGATTTCTAAAACCAGTCCACTTCCAGTATTTCTAAAACCAGTCCACTTCCAGGATTTCTAAAACCAGTCCACTTCTGGGGTTTCTAAAACCAGTCCACTTCTGGGGTTTCTAAAACCAGTCCACTTCTGGGGTTTCTAAAACCAGTCCACTTCCAGGGTTTCTAAAACCAGTCCACTTCCAGTATTTCTAAAACCAGTCCACTTCTGGGGTTTCTAAAACCAGTCCACTTCCAGGATTTCTAAAACTAGTCCACTTCTGGGATTTCTGAAACTAGTCCACTTCTGGGATTTCTGAAACCAATACACTTCCAGGATTTCTAAAACCAGTCCACTTCCAGTATTTCTAAAACCAGTCCACTTCCAGGATTTCTAAAACTAGTCCACTTCTGGGATTTCTGAAACCAGTCCACTTGCAGGATTTCTAAAACTAGTCCACTTCTGGGGTTTCTAAAACCAGTCCACTTCTGGGGTTTCTAAAACCAGTCCACTTCCAGTATTTCTAAAACCAGTCCACTTCCAGGATTTCTAAAACCAGTCCACTTCTGGGGTTTCTAAAACCAGTCCACTTCCAGGATTTCTAAAACTAGTCCACTTCTGGGATTTCTGAAACTAGTCCACTTCTGGGATTTCTGAAACCAGTCCACTTCCAGGATTTCTAAAACCAGTCCACTTCCAGTATTTCTAAAACCAGTCCACTTCCAGGATTTCTAAAACCAGTCCACTTCTGGGGTTTCTAAAACCAGTCCATTTCCAGTATTTCTAAAACCAGTCCACTTCCAGGATTTCTAAAACCAGTCCACTTCTGGGATTTCTGAAACCAGTCCACTTCCAGGATTTCTAAAACCAGTCCACTTCCAGGATTTCTAAAACCAGTCCACTTCTGGGGTTTCTAAAACCAGTCCACTTCTGGGGTTTCTAAAACCAGTCCACTTCCAGTATTTCTAAAACCAGTCCACTTCCAGGATTTCTAAAACCAGTCCACTTCTGGGATTTCTAAAACCAGTCCACTTCCAGTATTTCTAAAACTAGTCCACTTCCAGGATTTCTAAAACCAGTCCACTTCTGGGATTTCTGAAACCAGTCCACTTCCAGGATTTCTAAAACCAGTCCACTTTTGGGATTTCTAAAACCAGTCCACTTTTGGGATTTCTAAAACCAGTCCACTTCCAGGATTTCTAAAACCAGTCCACTTTTGGGATTTCTAAAACCAGTCCACTTCCAGGATTTCTAAAACTAGTCCACTTCCAGCATTTCTAAAACCAGTCCACTTCTGGGGTTTCTAAAACCAGTCCACTTCCAGTATTTCTAAAACCAGTCCACTTCTGGGGTTTCTAAAACCAGTCCACTTCTGGGATTTCTGAAACCAGTCTACTTCTGGGATTTCTGAAACCAGTCCACTTCTGGGGTTTCTAAAACCAGTCCACTTCTGGGGTTTCGAAAACCAGTCCACTTCTGGGGTTTCTGAAACCAGTCCACTTCTGGGGTTTCTAAAACCAGTCCACTTCTGGGATTTCTGAAACCAGTCCACTTCTGGGGTTTCTAAAAACAGTCCACTTCCGGGATTTCTAAAACCAGTCCACTTCTGGGGTTTCTAAAACCAGTCCACTTCTGGGGTTTCTAAAACCAGTCCACTTCTGGGGTTTCTAAAACCAGTCCACTTCTGGGGTTTCTAAAACCAGTCCACTTCCAGTATTTCTAAAACCAGTCCACTTCTGGGGTTTCTAAAACCAGTCCACTTCCAGGATTTCTAAAACTAGTCCACTTCTGGGATTTCTGAAACTAGTCCACTTCTGGGATTTCTGAAACCAGTCCACTTCCAGGATTTCTAAAACCAGTCCACTTCCAGTATTTCTAAAACCAGTCCACTTCTGGGGTTTCTAAAACCAGTCCACTTCTGGGATTTCGTAAACCAGTCCACTTCTGGGATTTCTGAAACCAGTCCACTTCTGGGGTTTCTAAAACCAGTCCACTTCTGGGGTTTCGAAAACCAGTCCACTTCTGGGGTTTCTGAAACCAGTCCACTTCTGGGGTTTCTAAAAACAGTCCACTTCCGGGATTTCTAAAACCAGTCCACTTCTGGGGTTTCTAAAACCAGTCCACTTCTGGGGTTTCTAAAACCAGTCCACTTCTGGGGTTTCTAAAACCAGTCCACTTCCAGTATTTCTAAAACCAGTCCACTTCTGGGGTTTCTAAAACCAGTCCACTTCCAGGATTTCTAAAACTAGTCCACTTCTGGGATTTCTGAAACTTGTCCACTTCTGGGATTTCTGAAACCAGTCCACTTCCAGGATTTCTAAAACCAGTCCACTTCCAGTATTTCTAAAACCAGTCCACTTCCAGGATTTCTAAAACTAGTCCACTTCTGGGATTTCTGAAACCAGTCCACTTCCAGGATTTCTAAAACTAGTCCACTTCTGGGGTTTCTAAAACCAGTCCACTTCTGGGGTTTCATAAACCAGTCCACTTCCAGTATTTCTAAAACCAGTCCACTTCCAGGATTTCTTAAACCAGTCCACTTCTGGGACTTCTGAAACCAGTCCACTTCTGGGATTTCTAAAACTAGTCCACTTCTGGGGTTTCTAAAACCAGTCCACTTCTGGGGTTTCTAAAACCAGTCCACTTCTGGGGTTTCTAAAACCAGTCCACTTCCAGTATTTCTAAAACTAGTCCACTTCCAGGATTTCTAAAACCAGTCCACTTCTGGGATTTCTGAAACCAGTCCACTTCCAGGATTTCTAAAACCAGTCCACTTCCAGGATTTCTAAAACCAGTCCACTTCCAGGATTTCTAAAACCCGTCCACTTCCAGGATTTCTGTAACCAGTCCACTTTGGGGATTTCTAAAACCAGTCCACTTCCAGGATTTCTAAAACCCGTCCACTTCCAGGATTTCTAAAACCAGTCCACTTCTGGGATTTCTAAAACTAGTCCACTTCCAGCATTTCTAAAACCAGTCCACTTCCAGGATTTCTAAGACCAGGCCACTTCCAGGATTTCTAAAACCAGTCCACTTCTGGGGTTTCTAAAACCAGTCCACTTCCAGTATTTCTAAAACCAGTCCACTTCCAGGATTTCTAAAACCAGTCCACTTCTGGGATTTCTGAAACCAGTACACTTCCAGGATTTCTAAAACCAGTCCACTTCTGGGATTTCTGAAACCAGTCCACTTCTGGGATTTCTGAAACCAGTCCACTTCTGGGGTTTCTAAAACCAGTCCACTTCTGGTGTTTCTAAAACCAGTACTCTTCTGGGGTTTCTGAAACCAGTCCACTTCCAGGATTTCTAAAACCAGTCCACTTCTGGGATTTCTGAAACCAGTCCACTTCTGGGATTTCTGAAACCAGTCCACTTCTGGGATTTCTGAAACCAGTCCACTTCCAGGATTTCTAAAACTAGTCCACTTCCAGGATTTCTAAAACCAGTCCACTTCCAGGATTTCTAAAACCAGTCCACTTCTGGGGTTTCTAAAACCAGTCCACTTCCAGGATTTCTAAAACCAGTCCACTTCTGGGGTTTCTAAAACCAGTCCACTTCTGGGGTTTCTAAAACCAGTCCACTTCCAGGATTTCTAAAACTAGTCCACTTCCAACATTTCTAAAACCAGTCCCCTTCCAGGATTTCTGAAACCAGTCCACTTCCAGCATTTCTAAAACTAGTCCACTTCTGGGATTTCGAAAACCAGTCCACTTCTGGGAATTCTGAAACCAGTCCACTTCTGGGGTTTCTAAAACCAGTCCACTTCTGGGGTTTCTGAAACCAGTCCACTTCCAGGATTTCTAAAACCAGTCCACTTCTGGGATTTCTGAAACCAGTCCACTTCCAGGATTTCTGAAACCAGTCCACTTCTGGGATTTCTGAAACCAGTCCACTTCCAGGATTTCTAAAACCAGTCCACTTCTGGGGTTTCTAAAACCAGTCCACTTCTGGGGTTTCTGAAACCAGTCCACTTCCAGGATTTCTAAAACCAGTCCACTTCTGGGGTTTCTAAAAACAGTCCACTTCCGGGATTTCTAAAACCAGTCCACTTCTGGGGTTTCTAAAACCAGTCCACTTCTGGGGTTTCTAAAACCAGTCCACTTCTGGGGTTTCTAAAACCAGTCCACTTCTGGGGTTTCTAAAACCAGTCCACTTCCAGTATTTCTAAAACCAGTCCACTTCTGGGGTTTCTAAAACCAGTCCACTTCCAGTATTTCTAAAACCAGTCCACTTCCAGGATTTCTAAAACTAGTCCACTTCTGGGATTTCTGAAACTAGTCCACTTCTGGGATTTCTGAAACCAGTCCACTTCCAGGATTTCTAAAACCAGTCCACTTCCAGTATTTCTAAAACCAGTCCACTTCCAGGATTTCTAAAACTAGTCCACTTCCAGTATTTCTAAAACCAGTCCACTTCCAGGATTTCTAAAACTAGTCCACTTCTGGGATTTCTGAAACCAGTCCACTTGCAGGATTTCTAAAACTAGTCCACTTCTGGGGTTTCTAAAACCAGTCCACTTCTGGGGTTTCTAAAATCAGTCCACTTCTGGGGTTTCTAAAACCAGTCCACTTCTGGGGTTTCTAAAACCAGTCCACTTCTGGGGTTTCTAAAACCAGTCCACTTCCAGTATTTCTAAAACCAGTCCACTTCCAGGATTTCTAAAACCAGTCCACTTCTGGGATTTCTGAAACCAGTACACTTCCAGGATTTCTAAAACCAGTCCACTTCTGGGATTTCTGAAACCAGTCCACTTCTGGGATTTCTGAAACCAGTCCACTTCTGGGGTTTCTAAAACCAGTCCACTTCTGGTGTTTCTAAAACCAGTACTCTTCTGGGGTTTCTGAAACCAGTCCACTTCCAGGATTTCTAAAACCAGTCCACTTCTGGGATTTCTGAAACCAGTCCACTTCTGGGATTTCTGAAACCAGTCCACTTCTGGGATTTCTGAAACCAGTCCACTTCCAGGATTTCTAAAACTAGTCCACTTCCAGGATTTCTAAAACCAGTCCACTTCCAGGATTTCTAAAACCAGTCCACTTCTGGGGTTTCTAAAACCAGTCCACTTCCAGGATTTCTAAAACCAGTCCACTTCTGGGGTTTCTAAAACCAGTCCACTTCTGGGGTTTCTAAAACCAGTCCACTTCCAGGATTTCTAAAACTAGTCCACTTCCAACATTTCTAAAACCAGTCCCCTTCCAGGATTTCTGAAACCAGTCCACTTCCAGCATTTCTAAAACTAGTCCACTTCTGGGATTTCGAAAACCAGTCCACTTCTGGGGTTTCTGAAACCAGTCCACTTCCAGGATTTCTAAAACCAGTCCACTTCTGGGATTTCTGAAACCAGTCCACTTCCAGGATTTCTGAAACCAGTCCACTTCTGGGATTTCTGAAACCAGTCTACTTCTGGGATTTCTGAAACCAGTCCACTTCTGGGGTTTCTAAAACCAGTCCACTTCTGGGGTTTCTAAAACCAGTCCACTTCTGGGGTTTCTGAAACCAGTCCACTTCCAGGATTTCTAAAACCAGTCCACTTCTGGGGTTTCTAAAACCAGTCCACTTCTGGGGTTTCTGAAACCAGTCCACTTCCAGGATTTCTAAAACCAGTCCACTTCTGGGGTTTCTAAAAACAGTCCACTTCCGGGATTTCTAAAACCAGTCCACTTCTGGGGTTTCTAAAACCAGTCCACTTCTGGGGTTTCTAAAACCAGTCCACTTCTGGGGTTTCTAAAACCAGTCCACTTCTGGGGTTTCTAAAACCAGTCCACTTCCAGTATTTCTAAAACCAGTCCACTTCCAGTATTTCTAAAACCAGTCCACTTCCAGGATTTCTAAAACTAGTCCACTTCTGGGATTTCTGAAACTAGTCCACTTCTGGGATTTCTGAAACCAGTCCACTTCCAGGATTTCTAAAACCAGTCCACTTCCAGTATTTCTAAAACCAGTCCACTTCCAGGATTTCTAAAACTAGTCCACTTCCAGTATTTCTAAAACCAGTCCACTTCCAGGATTTCTAAAACTAGTCCACTTCTGGGATTTCTGAAACCAGTCCACTTGCAGGATTTCTAAAACTAGTCCACTTCTGGGGTTTCTAAAACCAGTCCACTTCTGGGGTTTCTAAAATCAGTCCACTTCTGGGGTTTCTAAAACCAGTCCACTTCTGGGGTTTCTAAAACCAGTCCACTTCTGGGGTTTCTAAAATCAGTCCACTTCCAGTATTTCTAAAACCAGTCCACTTCTGGGGTTTCTAAAACCAGTCCACTTCCAGTATTTCTAAAACCAGTCCACTTCCAGGATTTCTAAAACTAGTCCACTTCTGGGATTTCTGAAACTAGTCCACTTCTGGGATTTCTGAAACCAGTCCACTTCCAGTATTTCTAAAACCAGTCCACTTCCAGGATTTCTAAAACCAGTCCACTTCCAGTATTTCTAAAACCAGTCCACTTCCAGGATTTCTAAAACCAGTCCACTTCTGGGGTTTCTAAAACCAGTCCACTTCCAGTATTTCTAAAACTAGTCCACTTCCAGGATTTCTAAAACCAGTCCACTTCTGGGATTTCTGAAACCAGTCCACCTCCAGGATTTCTAAAACCAGTCCACTTCCAGGATTTCCAAAACCAGTCCTCTTCTGGGGTTTCTAAAACCAGTCCATTTCTGGGGTTTCTAAAACCAGTCCACTTCCAGTATTTCTAAAACCAGTCCACTTCCAGGATTTCTAAAACCAGTCCACTTCTGGGATTTCTGAAACCAGTCCACTTCCAGGATTTCTAAAACTAGTCCACTTCTGGGGTTTCTAAAACCAGTCCACTTCTGGGGTTTCTAAAACCAGTCCACTTCTGGGGTTTCTAAAACCAGTCCACTTCCAGTATTTCTAAAACTAGTCCACTTCCAGGATTTCTAAAACCAGTCCACTTCTGGGATTTCTGAAACCAGTCCACTTCCAGGATTTCTAAAACCAGTCCACTTCCAGGATTTCTAAAACCAGTCCACTTCCAGGATTTCTAAAACCAGTCCACTTCTGGGATTTCTAAAACCAGTCCACTTCTGGGATTTCTAAAACCAATCCACTTCCAGGATTTCTAAAACCAGTCCACTTTTGGGATTTCTAAAACCAGTCCACTTCCAGGATTTCAAAAACTAGTCCACTTCCAGCATTTCTAAAACCAGTCCACTTCTGGGGTTTCTAAAACCAGTCCACTTCCAGTATTTCTAAAACCAGTCCACTTCTGGGGTTTCTAAAACCAGTCCACTTCTGGGATTTCTGAAACCAGTCTACTTCTGGGATTTCTGAAACCAGTCCACTTCTGGGGTTTCTAAAACCAGTCCACTTCTGGGGTTTCTAAAACCAGTCCACTTCCGGGGTTTCTAAAACCAGTCCACTTCTGGGGTTTCTGAAACCAGTCCACTTCCAGGATTTCTAAAACCAGTCCACTTCTGGGATTTCTGAAACCAGTCCACTTCTGGGGTTTCTAAAAACAGTCCACTTCCGGGATTTCTAAAACCAGTCCACTTCTGGGGTTTCTAAAACCAGTCCACTTCTGGGGTTTCTAAAACCAGTCCACTTCTGGGGTTTCTAAAACCAGTCCACTTCTGGGGTTTCTAAAACCAGTCCACTTCCAGTATTTCTAAAACCAGTCCACTTCTGGGGTTTCTAAAACCAGTCCACTTCCAGGATTTCTAAAACTAGTCCACTTCTGGGATTTCTGAAACTAGTCCACTTCTGGGATTTCTGAAACCAGTCCACTTCCAGGATTTCTAAAACCAGTCCACTTCCAGTATTTCTAAAACCAGTCCACTTCCGGGATTTCTAAAACTAGTCCACTTCTGGGATTTCTGAAACCAGTCCACTTCCAGGATTTCTAAAACTAGTCCACTTCTGGGGTTTCTAAAACCAGTCCACTTCTGGGGTTTCTAAAACCAGTCCACTTCCAGTATTTCTAAAACCAGTCCACTTCCAGGATTTCTAAAACCAGTCCTCTTCTGGGATTTCTGAAACCAGTCCACTTCCAGGATTTCTAAAACCAGTCCACTTCCAGTATTTCTAAAACCAGTCCACTTCCAGGATTTCTAAAACTAGTCCACTTCTGGGATTTCTGAAACCAGTCCACTTGCAGGATTTCTAAAACTAGTCCACTTCTGGGGTTTCTAAAATCAGTCCACTTCTGGGGTTTCTAAAACCAGTCCACTTCTGGGGTTTCTGAAACCAGTCCACTTCTGGGGTTTCTAAAATCAGTCCACTTCTGGGGTTTCTAAAACCAGTCCACTTCTGGGGTTTCTAAAACCAGTCCACTTCTGGGGTTTCTAAAACCAGTCCACTTCCAGTATTTCTAAAACCAGTCCACTTCTGGCGTTTCTGAAACCAGTCCACTTCCAGTATTTCTAAAACCAGTCCACTTCTGGCGTTTCTGAAACCAGTCCACTTCCAGTATTTCTAAAACCAGTCCACTTCCAGGATTTCTAAAACTAGTCCACTTCTGGGATTTCTGAAACTAGTCCACTTCTGGGATTTCTGAAACCAGTCCACTTCCAGGATTTCTAAAACCAGTCCACTTCCAGTATTTCTAAAACCAGTCCACTTCTGGGATTTCTAAAACCAGTCCACTTCTGGGGTTTCTAAAACCAGTCCACTTCTAGGATTTCTAAAACCAGTCCACTTCCAGGATTTCTAAAACCAGTCCACTTCTGGGGTTTCTAAAACCAGTCCATTTCTGGGGTTTCTAAAACCAGTCCACTTCCAGTATTTCTAAAACTAGTCCACTTCCAGGATTTCTAAAACCAGTCCACTTCCAGGGTTTCTAAAACCAATCCACTTCTGGGGTTTCTAAAACCAGTCCACTTCCAGGATTTCTAAAACCAGTCCACTTTTGGGATTTCTAAAACCAGTCCACTTCCAGGATTTCTAAAACTAGTCCACTTTCAGCATTTCTAAAACCAGTCCACTTCTGGGGTTTCTAAAACCAGTCCACTTCCAGTATTTCTAAAACCAGTCCACTTCTGGGGTTTCTAAAACCAGTCCACTTCTGGGATTTCTGAAACCAGTCTACTTCTGGGATTTCTGAAACCAGTCCACTTCTGGGGTTTCTAAAACCAGTCCACTTCTGGGGTTTCTAAAACCAGTCCACTTCTGGGGTTTCTTAAACCAGTCCACTTCTGGGGTTTCTGAAACCAGTCCACTTCCAGGATTTCTAAAACCAGTCCACTTCTGGGATTTCTAAAACCAGTCCACTTCCAGTATTTCTAAAACCAGTCCACTTCCAGGATTTCTAAAACTAGTCCACTTCTGGGATTTCTGAAACCAGTCTACTTCCAGGATTTCTAAAACTAGTCCACTTCTGGGGTTTCTAAAACCAGTCCACTTCTGGGGTTTCTAAAACCAGTCCACTTCCAGTATTTCTAAAACCAGTCCACTTCCAGGATTTCTAAAACCAGTCCACTTCTGGGATTTCTGAAACCAGTCCACTTCCAGGATTTCTAAAACCAGTCCACTTCCAGTATTTCTAAAACCAGTCCACTTCCAGGATTTCTAAAACTAGTCCACTTCTGGGATTTCTGAAACCAGTCCACTTTTGGGATTTCTAAAACTAGTCCACTTCTGGGGTTTCTAAAACCAGTCCACTTCTGGGGTTTCTAAAATCAGTCCACTTCTGGGGTTTCTAAAACCAGTCCACTTCTGGGGTTTCTAAAACCAGTCCACTTCTGGGGTTTCTAAAACCAGTCCACTTCCAGTATTTCTAAAACCAGTCCACTTCTGGGGTTTCTAAAACCAGTCCACTTCCAGTATTTCTAAAACCAGTCCACTTCCAGGATTTCTAAAACTAGTCCACTTCTGGGATTTCTGAAACTAGTCCACTTCTGGGATTTCTGAAACCAGTCCACTTCCAGGATTTCTAAAACCAGTCCACTTCCAGTATTTCTAAAACCAGTCCACTTCCAGGATTTCTAAAACCAGTCCACTTCTGGGATTTCTGAAACCAGTCCACTTCTAGGATTTCTAAAACCAGTCCACTTCCAGGATTTCTAAAACCAGTCCACTTCTGGGGTTTCTAAAACTAGTCCACTTCCAGTATTTCTAAAACTAGTCCACTTCCAGGATTTCTAAAACCAGTCCACTTCTGGGATTTCTGAAACCAGTCCACTTCTAGGATTTCTAAAACCAGTCCACTTCCAGGATTTCTAAAACCAGTCCACTTCTGGGGTTTCTAAAACCAGTCCATTTCTGGGGTTTCTAAAACCAGTCCACTTCCAGTATTTCTAAAACCAGTCCACTTCCAGGATTTCTAAAACCAGTCCACTTCTGGGATTTCTGAAACCAGTCCACTTCCAGGATTTCTAAAACTAGTCCACTTCTGGGGTTTCTAAAACCAGTCCACTTCTGGGGTTTCTAAAACCAGTCCACTTCTGGGGTTCCTAAAACCAGTCCACTTCCAGTATTTCTAAAACTAGTCCACTTCCAGGATTTCTAAAACCAGTCCACTTCTGGGATTTCTGAAACCAGTCCACTTCCAGGATTTCTAAAACCAGTCCACTTCCAGGATTTCTAAAACCAGTCCACTTTTGGGATTTCTAAAACCAGTCCACTTCCAGGATTTCTAAAACCAGTCCACTTTTGGGATTTCTAAAACCAGTCCACTTCCAGGATTTCTAAAACCCGTCCAGTTCCAGCATTTCTAAAACCAGTCCACTTCTGGGGTTTCTAAAACCAGTCCACTTCCAGTATTTCTAAAACCAGTCCACTTCTGGGGTTTCTAAAACCAGTCCACTTCTGGGATTTCTGAAACCAGTCCACTTCTGGGATTTCTGAAACCAGTCCACTTCTGGGGTTTCTAAAACCAGTCCACTTCTGGGGTTTCTAAAACCAGTCCACTTCTGGGGTTTCTAAAACCAGTCCACTTCTGGGGTTTCTGAAACCAGTCCACTTCCAGGATTTCTAAAACCAGTCCACTTTTGGGATTTCTAAAACCAGTCCACTTCCAGCATTTCTAAAACCAGTCCACTTCTGGGGTTTCTAAAACCAGTCCACTTCCAGTATTTCTAAAACCAGTCCACTTCTGGGGTTTCTAAAACCAGTCCACTTCTGGGATTTCTGAAACCAGTCTACTTCTGGGATTTCTGAAACCAGTCCACTTCTGGGGTTTCTAAAACCAGTCCACTTCTGGGGTTTCTAAAACCAGTCCACTTCTGGGGTTTCTAAAACCAGTCCACTTCTGGGGTTTCTGAAACCAGTCCACTTCCAGGATTTCTAAAACCAGTCCACTTCTGGGATTTCTGAAACCAGTCCACTTCTGGGGTTTCTAAAAACAGTCCACTTCCGGGATTTCTAAAACCAGTCCACTTCTGGGGTTTCTAAAACCAGTCCACTTCTGGGGTTTCTAAAACCAGTCCACTTCTGGGGTTTCTAAAACCAGTCCACTTCTGGGGTTTCTAAAACCAGTCCACTTCCAGTATTTCTAAAACCAGTCCACTTCTGGGGTTTCTAAAACCAGTCCACTTCCAGGATTTCTAAAACTAGTCCACTTCTGGGATTTCTGAAACTAGTCCACTTCTGGGATTTCTGAAACCAGTCCACTTCCAGGATTTCTAAAACCAGTCCACTTCCAGTATTTCTAAAACCAGTCCACTTCCAGGATTTCTAAAACTAGTCCACTTCTGGGATTTCTGAAACCAGTCCACTTCCAGGATTTCTAAAACTAGTCCACTTCTGGGGTTTCTAAAACCAGTCCACTTCTGGGGTTTCTAAAACCAGTCCACTTCCAGTATTTCTAAAACCAGTCCACTTCCAGGATTTCTAAAACCAGTCCACTTCTGGGATTTCTGAAACCAGTCCACTTCCAGGATTTCTAAAACCAGTCCACTTCCAGTATTTCTAAAACCAGTCCACTTCCAGGATTTCTAAAACTAGTCCACTTCTGGGATTTCTGAAACCAGTCCACTTGCAGGATTTCTAAAACTAGTCCACTTCTGGGGTTTCTAAAACCAGTCCACTTCTGGGGTTTCTAAAATCAGTCCACTTCTGGGGTTTCTAAAACCAGTCCACTTCCGGGGTTTCTAAAACCAGTCCACTTCTGGGGTTTCTAAAACCAGTCCACTTCCAGTATTTCTAAAACCAGTCCACTTCTGGGGTTTCTAAAACCAGTCCACTTCCAGTATTTCTAAAACCAGTCCACTTCCAGGATTTCTAAAACTAGTCCACTTCTGGGATTTCTGAAACTAGTCCACTTCTGGGATTTCTGAAACCAGTCCACTTCCAGGATTTCTAAAACCAGTCCACTTCCAGTATTTCTAAAACCAGTCCACTTCCAGGATTTCTAAAACCAGTCCACTTCTGGGATTTCTGAAACCAGTCCACTTCTAGGATTTCTAAAACCAGTCCACTTCCAGGATTTCTAAAACCAGTCCACTTCTGGGGTTTCTAAAACCAGTCCACTTCCAGTATTTCTAAAACTAGTCCACTTCCAGGATTTCTAAAACCAGTCCACTTCTGGGATTTCTGAAACCAGTCCACTTCTAGGATTTCTAAAACCAGTCCACTTCCAGGATTTCTAAAAGCAGTCCACTTCTGGGGTTTCTAAAACCAGTCCATTTCTGGGGTTTCTAAAACCAGTCCACTTCCAGTATTTCTAAAACCAGTCCACTTCCAGGATTTCTAAAACCAGTCCACTTCTGGGATTTCTGAAACCAGTCCACTTCCAGGATTTCTAAAACTAGTCCACTTCTGGGGTTTCTAAAACCAGTCCACTTCTGGGGTTTCTAAAACCAGTCCACTTCTGGGGTTTCTAAAACCAGTCCACTTCCAGTATTTCTAAAACTAGTCCACTTCCAGGATTTCTAAAACCAGTCCACTTCTGGGATTTCTGAAACCAGTCCACTTCCAGGATTTCTAAAACCAGTCCACTTCCAGGATTTCTAAAACCAGTCCACTTTTGGGATTTCTAAAACCAGTCCTCTTCCAGGATTTCTAAAACCAGTCCACTTTTGGGATTTCTAAAACCAGTCCACTTCCAGGATTTCTAAAACCCGTCCACTTCCAGCATTTCTAAAACCAGTCCACTTCTGGGGTTTCTAAAACCAGTCCACTTCCAGTATTTCTAAAACCAGTCCACTTCTGGGGTTTCTAAAACCAGTCCACTTCTGGGATTTCTGAAACCAGTCCACTTCTGGGATTTCTGAAACCAGTCCACTTCTGGGGTTTCTAAAACCAGTCCACTTCTGGGGTTTCTAAAACCAGTCCACTTCTGGGGTTTCTAAAACCAGTCCACTTCTGGGGTTTCTGAAACCAGTCCACTTCCAGGATTTCTAAAACCAGTCCACTTCTGGGATTTCTGAAACCAGTCCACTTCTGGGGTTTCTAAAAACAGTCCACTTCCGGGATTTCTAAAACCAGTCAACTTCTGGGGTTTCTAAAACCAGTCCACTTCTGGGGTTTCTAAAACCAGTCCACTTCTGGGGTTTCTAAAACCAGTCCACTTCTGGGGTTTCTAAAACCAGTCCACTTCCAGTATTTCTAAAACCAGTCCACTTCTGGGGTTTCTAAAACCAGTCCACTTCCAGGATTTCTAAAACTAGTCCACTTCTGGGATTTCTGAAACTAGTCCACTTCTGGGATTTCTGAAACCAGTCCACTTCCAGGATTTCTAAAACCAGTCCACTTCCAGTATTTCTAAAACCAGTCCACTTCCAGGATTTCTAAAACTAGTCCACTTCTGGGATTTCTGAAACCAGTCCACTTCTAGGATTTCTAAAACCAGTCCACTTCCAGGATTTCTAAAACCAGTCCACTTCCAGTATTTCTAAAACCAGTCCACTTCCAGGATTTCTAAAACCAGTCCACTTCTGGGATTTCTGAAACCAGTCCACTTCTAGGATTTCTAAAACCAGTCCACTTCCAGGATTTCTAAAACCAGTCCACTTCTGGGGTTTCTAAAACCAGTCCACTTCTGGGGTTTCTAAAACCAGTCCACTTCCAGTATTTCTAAAACCAGTCCACTTCCAGGATTTCTAAAACCAGTCCACTTCTGGGATTTCTGAAACCAGTCCACTTCCAGGATTTCTAAAACCAGTCCACTTCCGGGATTTCTAAAACCAGTCCACTTCCAGGATTTCTAAAACCAGTCCACTTTTGGGATTTCTAAAACCAGTCCACTTCCAGGATTTCTAAAACCCGTCCACTTCCAGCATTTCTAAAACCAGTCCACTTCTGGGGTTTCTAAAACCAGTCCACTTCCAGTATTTCTAAAACCAGTCCACTTCTGGTGTTTCTAAAACCAGTCCACTTCTGGGATTTCTGAAACCAGTCCACTTCTGGGATTTCTGAAACCAGTCCACTTCTGGGGTTTCTAAAACCAGTCCACTTCTGGGGTTTCTAAAACCAGTCCACTTCTGGGGTTTCTAAAACCAGTCCACTTCTGGGGTTTCTAAAACCAGTCCACTTCTGGGGTTTCTAAAACCAGTCCACTTCCAGTATTTCTAAAACCAGTCCACTTCTGGGGTTTCTAAAACCAGTCCACTTCCAGGATTTCTAAAACTAGTCTACTTCTGGGATTTCTGAAACTAGTCCACTTCTGGGATTTCTGAAACCAGTCCACTTCCAGGATTTCTAAAACCAGTCCACTTCCAGTATTTCTAAAACCAGTCCACTTCCAGGATTTCTAAAACTAGTCCACTTCTGGGATTTCTGAAACCAGTCCACTTCTAGGATTTCTAAAACCAGTCCACTTCCAGGATTTCTAAAACCAGTCCACTTCCAGTATTTCTAAAACCAGTCCACTTCCAGGATTTCTAAAACCAGTCCACTTCTGGGATTTCTGAAACCAGTCCACTTCTAGGATTTCTAAAACCAGTCCACTTCCAGGATTTCTAAAACCAGTCCACTTCTGGGGTTTCTAAAACCAGTCCACTTCTGGGGTTTCTAAAACCAGTCCACTTCCAGTATTTCTAAAACCAGTCCACTTCCAGGATTTCTAAAACCAGTCCACTTCTGGGATTTCTGAAACCAGTCCACTTCCAGGATTTCTAAAACTAGTCCACTTCTGGGGTTTCTAAAACCAGTCCACTTCTGGGGTTTCTAAAACCAGTCCACTTCTGGGGTTTCTAAAACTAGTCCACTTCTGGGATTTCTGAAACCAGTCCACTTCTAGGATTTCTAAAACCAGTCCACTTCCAGGATTTCTAAAACCAGTCCACTTCCAGTATTTCTAAAACCAGTCCACTTCCAGGATTTCTAAAACCAGTCCACTTCTGGGATTTCTGAAACCAGTCCACTTCTAGGATTTCTAAAACCAGTCCACTTCCAGGATTTCTAAAACCAGTCCACTTCTGGGGTTTCTAAAACAAGTCCACTTCTGGGGTTTCTAAAACCAGTCCACTTCCAGTATTTCTAAAACCAGTCCACTTCCAGGATTTCTAAAACCAGTCCACTTCTGGGATTTCTGAAACCAGTCCACTTCCAGGATTTCTAAAACCAGTCCACTTCCGGGATTTCTAAAACCAGTCCACTTCCAGGATTTCTAAAACCAGACCACTTTTGGGATTTCTAAAACCAGTCCACTTCCAGGATTTCTAAAACCCGTCCACTTCCAGCATTTCTAAAACCAGTCCACTTCTGGGGTTTCTAAAACCAGTCCACTTCCAGTATTTCTAAAACCAGTCCACTTCTGGGGTTTCTAAAACCAGTCCACTTCTGGGATTTCTGAAACCAGTCCACTTCTGGGATTTCTGAAACCAGTCCACTTCTGGGGTTTCTAAAACCAGTCCACTTCTGGGGTTTCTAAAACCAGTCCACTTCTGGGGTTTCTAAAACCAGTCCACTTCTGGGGTTTCTAAAACCAGTCCACTTCTGGGGTTTCTAAAACCAGTCCACTTCTGGGGTTTCTAAAACCAGTCCACTTCCAGTATTTCTAAAACCAGTCCACTTCTGGGGTTTCTAAAACCAGTCCACTTCCAGGATTTCTAAAACTAGTCCACTTCTGGGATTTCTGAAACTAGTCCACTTCTGGGATTTCTGAAACCAGTCCACTTCCAGGATTTCTAAAACCAGTCCACTTCCAGTATTTCTAAAACCAGTCCACTTCCAGGATTTCTAAAACTAGTCCACTTCTGGGATTTCTGAAACCAGTCCACTTCTAGGATTTCTAAAACCAGTCCACTTCCAGGATTTCTAAAACCAGTCCACTTCCAGTATTTCTAAAACCAGTCCACTTCCAGGATTTCTGAAACCAGTCCACTTCTGGGATTTCTGAAACCAGTCCACTTCTAGGATTTCTAAAACCAGTCCACTTCCAGGATTTCTAAAACCAGTCCACTTCTGGGGTTTCTAAAACCAGTCCACTTCTGGGGTTTCTAAAACCAGTCCACTTCCAGTATTTCTAAAACCAGTCCACTTCCAGGATTTCTAAAACCAGTCCACTTCTGGGATTTCTGAAACCAGTCCACTTCCAGGATTTCTAAAACTAGTCCACTTCTGGGGTTTCTAAAACCAGTCCACTTCTGGGGTTTCTAAAACCAGTCCACTTCCAGTATTTCTAAAACTAGTCCACTTCCAGGATTTCTAAAACCAGTCCACTTCTGGGATTTCTGAAACCAGTCCACTTCCAGGATTTCTAAAACCAGTCCACTTCCAGGATTTCTAAAACCAGTCCACTTTTGGGATTTCCAAAAATCAGTCCACTTCCAGGATTTCTAAAACCAGTCCACTTTTGGGATTTCTAAAACCAGTCCACTTCCAGGATTTCTAAAACCAGTCCACTTCCAGGATTTCTAAAACCAGTCCACTTCTGGGACTTCTGAAACCAGTCCACTTCTGGGATTTCTAAAACTAGTCCACTTCTGGGGTTTCTAAAACCAGTCCACTTCTGGGGTTTCTAAAACCAGTCCACTTCTGGGGTTTCTAAAACCAGTCCACTTCCAGTATTTCTAAAACCAGTCCACTTCTGGGGTTTCTAAAACCAGTCCACTTCCAGTATTTCTAAAACCAGTCCACTTCCAGGATTTCTAAAACTAGTCCATTTCTGGGATTTCTGAAACTAGTCCACTTCTGGGATTTCTGAAACCAGTCCACTTCCAGGATTTCTAAAACCAGTCCACTTCCAGTATTTCTAAAACCAGTCCACTTCCAGGATTTCTAAAACTAGTCCACTTCTGGGATTTCTGAAACCAGTCCACTTGCAGGATTTCTAAAACTAGTCCACTTCTGGGGTTTCTAAAACCAGTCCACTTCTGGGGTTTCTAAAACCAGTCCACTTCCAGTATTTCTAAAACCAGTCCACTTCCAGGATTTCTAAAACCAGTCCACTTCTGGGGTTTCTAAAACCAGTCCACTTCCAGTATTTCTAAAACTAGTCCACTTCCAGGATTTCTAAAACCAGTCCACTTCTGGGATTTCTGAAACCAGTCCACTTCTAGGATTTCTAAAACCAGTCCACTTCCAGGATTTCTAAAACCAGTCCACTTCTGGGGTTTCTAAAACCAGTCCACTTCCAGTATTTCTAAAACCAGTCCACTTCCAGGATTTCTAAAACCAGTCCACTTCTGGGATGTCTGAAACCAGTCCACTTCCAGGATTTCTAAAACTAGTCCACTTCTGGGGTTTCTAAAACCAGTCCACTTCTGGGGTTTCTAAAACCAGTCCACTTCCAGTATTTCTAAAACTAGTCCACTTCCAGGATTTCTAAAACCAGTCCACTTCTGGGATTTCTGAAACCAGTCCACTTCCAGGATTTCTAAAACCAGTCCACTTCCAGGATTTCTAAAACCAGTCCACTTTTGGGATTTCTAAAACCAGTCCACTTCCAGGATTTCTAAAACCAGTCCACTTCTGGGACTTCTGAAACCAGTCCACTTCTGGGATTTCTAAAACTAGTCCACTTCTGGGGTTTCTAAAACCAGTCCACTTCTGGGGTTTCTAAAACCAGTCCACTTCTGGGGTTTCTAAAACCAGTCCACTTCCAGTATTTCTAAAACCAGTCCACTTCTGGGGTTTCTAAAACCAGTCCACTTCCAGTATTTCTAAAACCAGTCCACTTCCAGGATTTCTAAAACTAGTCCATTTCTAGGATTTCTGAAACTAGTCCACTTCTGGGATTTCTGAAACCAGTCCACTTCCAGGATTTCTAAAACCAGTCCACTTCCAGTATTTCTAAAACCAGTCCACTTCCAGGATTTCTAAAACTAGTCCACTTCTGGGATTTCTGAAACCAGTCCACTTGCAGGATTTCTAAAACTAGTCCACTTCTGGGGTTTCTAAAACCAGTCCACTTCTGGGGTTTCTAAAACCAGTCCACTTCCAGTATTTCTAAAACCAGTCCACTTCCAGGATTTCTAAAACCAGTCCACTTCTGGGGTTTCTAAAACCAGTCCACTTCCAGTATTTCTAAAACTAGTCCACTTCCAGGATTTCTAAAACCAGTCCACTTCTGGGATTTCTGAAACCAGTCCACTTCTAGGATTTCTAAAACCAGTCCACTTCCAGGATTTCTAAAACCAGTCCACTTCTGGGGTTTCTAAAACCAGTCCACTTCTGGGGTTTCTAAAACCAGTCCACTTCCAGTATTTCTAAAACCAGTCCACTTCCAGGATTTCTAAAACCAGTCCACTTCTGGGATTTCTGAAACCAGTCCACTTCCAGGATTTCTAAAACTAGTCCACTTCTGGGGTTTCTAAAACCAGTCCACTTCTGGGGTTTCTAAAACCAGTCCACTTCCAGTATTTCTAAAACTAGTCCACTTCCAGGATTTCTAAAACCAGTCCACTTCTGGGATTTCTGAAACCAGTCCACTTCCAGGATTTCTAAAACCAGTCCACTTCCAGGATTTCTAAAACCAGTCCACTTTTGGGATTTCTAAAACCAGTCCACTTCCAGGATTTCTAAAACCAGTCCACTTCCGGTATTTCTAAAACCAGTCCACTTCCAGGATTTCTAAAACTAGTCCACTTCCAGCATTTCTAAAACCAGTCCACTTCTGGGGTTTCTAAAACCAGTCCACTTCCAGTATTTCTAAAACCAGTCCACTTCTGGGGTTTCTAAAACCAGTCCACTTCTGGGATTTCTGAAACCAGTCTACTTCTGGGATTTCTGAAACCAGTCCACTTCTGGGGTTTCTAAAACCAGTCCACTTCTGGGGTTTCTAAACCCAGTCCACTTCTGGGGTTTCTAAAACCAGTCCACTTCTGGGGTTTCTGAAACCAGTCCACTTCCAGGATTTCTAAAACCAGTCCACTTCTGGGATTTCTGAAACCAGTCCACTTCTGGGGTTTCTAAAAACAGTCCACTTCCGGGATTTCTAAAACCAGTCCACTTCTGGGGTTTCTAAAACCAGTCCACTTCTGGGGTTTCTAAAACCAGTCCACTTCTGGGGTTTCTAAAACCAGTCCACTTCTGGGGTTTCTAAAACCAGTCCACTTCCAGTATTTCTAAAACCAGTCCACTTCTGGGGTTTCTAAAACCAGTCCACTTCCAGGATTTCTAAAACTAGTCCACTTCTGGGATTTCTGAAACTAGTCCACTTCTGGGATTTCTGAAACCAGTCCACTTCCAGGATTTCTAAAACCAGTCCACTTCCAGTATTTCTAAAACCAGTCCACTTCCAGGATTTCTAAAACTAGTCCACTTCTGGGATTTCTGAAACCAGTCCACTTCCAGGATTTCTAAAACTAGTCCACTTCTGGGGTTTCTAAAACCAGTCCACTTCTGGGGTTTCTAAAACCAGTCCACTTCCAGTATTTCTAAAACCAGTCCACTTCCAGGATTTCTAAAACCAGTCCACTTCTGGGACTTCTGAAACCAGTCCACTTCTGGGATTTCTAAAACTAGTCCACTTCTGGGGTTTCTAAAACCAGTCCACTTCTGGGGTTTCTAAAACCAGTCCACTTCTGGGGTTTCTAAAACCAGTCCACTTCCAGTATTTCTAAAACCAGTCCACTTCCAGGATTTCTAAAACCAGTCCACTTTTGGGATTTCTAAAACCAGTCCACTTCCAGGATTTGTAAAACCAGTCCACTTTTGGGATTTCTAAAACCAGTCCACTTCCAGGATTTCTAAAACTAGTCCACTTCCAGCATTTCTAAAACCAGTCCACTTCCAGGATTTCTAAAACCAGTCCACTTCCAGTATTTCTAAAACCAGTCCACTTCTGGGGTTTCTAAAACCAGTCCACTTCTGGGATTTCTGAAACCAGTCTACTTCTGGGATTTCTGAAACCAGTCCACTTCTGGGGTTTCTAAAACCAGTCCACTTCTGGGGTTTCTAAAACCAGTCCACTTCTGGGGTTTCTAAAACCAGTCCACTTCTGGGGTTTCTGAAACCAGTCCACTTCCAGGATTTCTAAAACCAGTCCACTTCTGGGATTTCTGAAACCAGTCCACTTCTGGGGTTTCTAAAAACAGTCCACTTCCGGGATTTCTAAAACCAGTCCACTTCTGGGGTTTCTAAAACCAGTCCACTTCTGGGGTTTCTAAAACCAGTCCACTTCTGGGGTTTCTAAAACCAGTCCACTTCTGGGGTTTCTAAAACCAGTCCACTTCCAGTATTTCTAAAACCAGTCCACTTCTGGGGTTTCTAAAACCAGTCCACTTCCAGGATTTCTAAAACTAGTCCACTTCTGGGATTTCTGAAACTAGTCCACTTCTGGGATTTCTGAAACCAGTCCACTTCCAGGATTTCTAAAACCAGTCCACTTCCAGTATTTCTAAAACCAGTCCACTTCCAGGATTTCTAAAACTAGTCCACTTCTGGGATTTCTGAAACCAGTCCACTTCCAGGATTTCTAAAACTAGTCCACTTCTGGGGTTTCTAAAACCAGTCCACTTCCAGTATTTCTAAAACTAGTCCACTTCCAGGATTTCTAAAACCAGTCCACTTCTGGGACTTCTGAAACCAGTCCACTTCTGGGATTTCTAAAACTAGTCCACTTCTGGGGTTTCTAAAACCAGTCCACTTCTGGGGTTTCTAAAACCAGTCCACTTCTGGGGTTTCTAAAACCAGTCCACTTCCAGTATTTCTAAAACCAGTCCACTTCTGGGGTTTCTAAAACCAGTCCACTTCCAGTATTTCTAAAACCAGTCCACTTCCAGGATTTCTAAAACTAGTCCACTTCTGGGATTTCTGAAACTAGTCCACTTCTGGGATTTCTGAAACCAGTCCACTTCCAGGATTTCTAAAACCAGTCCACTTCCAGTATTTCTAAAACCAGTCCACTTCCAGGATTTCTAAAACTAGTCCACTTCTGGGATTTCTGAAACCAGTCCACTTGCAGGATTTCTAAAACTAGTCCACTTCTGGGGTTTCTAAAACCAGTCCACTTCTGGGGTTTCTAAAACCAGTCCACTTCCAGTATTTCTAAAACCAGTCCACTTCCAGGATTTCTAAAACCAGTCCACTTCTGGGATTTCCGAAACCAGTCCACTTCTAGGATTTCTAAAACCAGTCCACTTCCAGGATTTCTAAAACCAGTCCACTTCTGGGGTTTCTAAAACCAGTCCACTTCTGGGGTTTCTAAAACCAGTCCACTTCCAGTATTTCTAAAACCAGTCCACTTCCAGGATTTCTAAAACCAGTCCACTTCTGGGATTTCTGAAACCAGTCCACTTCCAGGATTTCTAAAACTAGTCCACTTCTGGGGTTTCTAAAACCAGTCCACTTCTGGGGTTTCTAAAACCAGTCCACTTCTGGGGTTTCTAAAACCAGTCCACTTCCAGTATTTCTAAAACTAGTCCACTTCCAGGATTTCTAAAACCAGTCCACTTCTGGGATTTCTGAAACCAGTCCACTTCCAGGATTTCTAAAACCAGTCCACTTCCAGGATTTCTAAAACCAGTCCACTTTTGGGATTTCTAAAACCAGTCAACTGCCAGGATTTCTAAAACCAGTCCACTTTTGGGATTTCTAAAACCAGTCCACTTCCAGGATTTCTAAAAGTAGTCCACTTCCAGCATTTCTAAAACCAGTCCACTTCTGGGGTTTCTAAAACCAGTCCACTTCCAGTATTTCTAAAACCAGTCCACTTCTGGGGTTTCTAAAACCAGTCCACTTCTGGGATTTCTGAAACCAGTCTACTTCTGGGATTTCTGAAACCAGTCCACTTCTGGGGTTTCTAAAACCAGTCCACTTCTGGGGTTTCTAAAACCAGTCCACTTCTGGGGTTTCTAAGACCGGTCCACTTCTGGGGTTTCTGAAACCAGTCCACTTCCAGGATTTCTAAAACCAGTCCACTTCTGGGATTTCTGAAACCAGTCCACTTCTGGGGTTTCTAAAAACAGTCCACTTCCGGGATTTCTAAAACCAGTCCACTTCTGGGGTTTCTAAAACCAGTCCACTTCTGGGATTTCTGAAACCAGTCCACTTCTGGGGTTTCTAAAAACAGTCCACTTCCGGGATTTCTAAAACCAGTCCACTTCTGGGGTTTCTAAAACCAGTCCACTTCTGGGGTTTCTAAAACCAGTCCACTTCTGGGGTTTCTAAAACCAGTCCACTTCTGGGGTTTCTAAAACCAGTCCAATTCCAGTATTTCTAAAACCAGTCCACTTCTGGGGTTTCTAAAACCAGTCCACTTCCAGGATTTCTAAAACTAGTCCACTTCTGGGATTTCTGAAACTAGTCCACTTCTGGGATTTCTGAAACCAGTCCACTTCCAGGATTTCTAAAACCAGTCCACTTCCAGTATTTCTAAAACCAGTCCACTTCCAGGATTTCTAAAACTAGTCCACTTCTGGGATTTCTGAAACCAGTCCACTTCCAGGATTTCTAAAACTAGTCCACTTCTGGGGTTTCTAAAACCAGTCCACTTCTGGGGTTTCTAAAACCAGTCCACTTCCAGTATTTCTAAAACCAGTCCACTTCCAGGATTTCTAAAACCAGTCCACTTCTGGGACTTCTGAAACCAGTCCACTTCTGGGATTTCTAAAACTAGTCCACTTCTGGGGTTTCTAAAACCAGTCCACTTCTGGGGTTTCTAAAACCAGTCCACTTCTGGGGTTTCTAAAACCAGTCCACTTCCAGTATTTCTAAAACTAGTCCACTTCCAGGATTTCTAAAACCAGTCCACTTCTGGGATTTCTGAAACCAGTCCACTTCCAGGATTTCTAAAACCAGTCCACTTCCAGGATTTCTAAAACCAGTCCACTTCCAGGATTTCTAAAACCCGTCCACTTCCAGGATTTCTGAAACCAGTCCACTTTGGGGATTTCTAAAACCAGTCCACTTTGTGGATTTCTAAAACCCGTCCACTTCCAGGATTTCTAAAACCAGTCCACTTCCAGGATTTCTAAAACTAGTCCACTTCCAGCATTTCTAAAACCAGTCCACTTCCAGGATTTCTAAGACCAGGCCACTTCCAGGATTTCTAAAACCAGTCCACTTCTGGGGTTTCTAAAACCAGTCCACTTCTGGGGTTTCTAAAACCAGTCCACTTCTGGGGTTTCTAAAACCAGTCCAATTCCAGTATTTCTAAAACCAGTCCACTTCTGGGGTTTCTAAAACCAGTCCACTTCCAGGATTTCTAAAACTAGTCCACTTCTGGGATTTCTGAAACTAGTCCACTTCTGGGATTTCTGAAACCAGTCCACTTCCAGGATTTCTAAAACCAGTCCACTTCCAGTATTTCTAAAACCAGTCCACTTCCAGGATTTCTAAAACTAGTCCACTTCTGGGATTTCTGAAACCAGTCCACTTCCAGGATTTCTAAAACTAGTCCACTTCTGGGGTTTCTAAAACCAGTCCACTTCTGGGGTTTCTAAAACCAGTCCACTTCCAGTATTTCTAAAACCAGTCCACTTCCAGGATTTCTAAAACCAGTCCACTTCTGGGACTTCTGAAACCAGTCCACTTCTGGGATTTCTAAAACTAGTCCACTTCTGGGGTTTCTAAAACCAGTCCACTTCTGGGGTTTCTAAAACCAGTCCACTTCTGGGGTTTCTAAAACCAGTCCACTTCCAGTATTTCTAAAACTATTCCACTTCCAGGATTTCTAAAACCAGTCCACTTCTGGGATTTCTGAAACCAGTCCACTTCCAGGATTTCTAAAACCAGTCCACTTCCAGGATTTCTAAAACCAGTCCACTTCCAGGATTTCTAAAACCCGTCCACTTCCAGGATTTCTGAAACCAGTCCACTTTGGGGATTTCTAAAACCAGTCCACTTTGGGGATTTCTAAAACCCGTCCACTTCCAGGATTTCTAAAACCAGTCCACTTCCAGGATTTCTAAAACTAGTCCACTTCCAGCATTTCTAAAACCAGTCCACTTCTGGGGTTTCTAAAACCAGTCCACTTCTGGGGTTTCTAAAACCAGTCCAATTCCAGTATTTCTAAAACCAGTCCACTTCTGGGGTTTCTAAAACCAGTCCACTTCCAGGATTTCTAAAACTAGTCCACTTCTGGGATTTCTGAAACTAGTCCACTTCTGGGATTTCTGAAACCAGTCCACTTCCAGGATTTCTAAAACCAGTCCACTTCCAGTATTTCTAAAACCAGTCCACTTCCAGGATTTCTAAAACTAGTCCACTTCTGGGATTTCTGAAACCAGTCCACTTCCAGGATTTCTAAAACTAGTCCACTTCTGGGGTTTCTAAAACCAGTCCACTTCTGGGGTTTCTAAAACCAGTCCACTTCCAGTATTTCTAAAACCAGTCCACTTCCAGGATTTCTAAAACCAGTCCACTTCTGGGACTTCTGAAACCAGTCCACTTCTGGGATTTCTAAAACTAGTCCACTTCTGGGGTTTCTAAAACCAGTCCACTTCTGGGGTTTCTAAAACCAGTCCACTTCTGGGGTTTCTAAAACCAGTCCACTTCCAGTATTTCTAAAACTAGTCCACTTCCAGGATTTCTAAAACCAGTCCACTTCTGGGATTTCTGAAACCAGTCCACTTCCAGGATTTCTAAAACCAGTCCACTTCCAGGATTTCTAAAACCAGTCCACTTCCAGGATTTCTAAAACCCGTCCACTTCCAGGATTTCTGAAACCAGTCCACTTTGGGGATTTCTAAAACCAGTCCACTTTGTGGATTTCTAAAACCCGTCCACTTCCAGGATTTCTAAAACCAGTCCACTTCCAGGATTTCTAAAACTAGTCCACTTCCAGCATTTCTAAAACCAGTCCACTTCCAGGATTTCTAAGACCAGGCCACTTCCAGGATTTCTAAAACCAGTCCACTTCTGGGGTTTCTAAAACCAGTCCACTTCTGGGGTTTCTAAAACCAGTCCACTTCTGGGGTTTCTAAAACCAGTCCAATTCCAGTATTTCTAAAACCAGTCCACTTCTGGGGTTTCTAAAACCAGTCCACTTCCAGGATTTCTAAAACTAGTCCACTTCTGGGATTTCTGAAACTAGTCCACTTCTGGGATTTCTGAAACCAGTCCACTTCCAGGATTTCTAAAACCAGTCCACTTCCAGTATTTCTAAAACCAGTCCACTTCCAGGATTTCTAAAACTAGTCCACTTCTGGGATTTCTGAAACCAGTCCACTTCCAGGATTTCTAAAACTAGTCCACTTCTGGGGTTTCTAAAACCAGTCCACTTCTGGGGTTTCTAAAACCAGTCCACTTCCAGTATTTCTAAAACCAGTCCACTTCCAGGATTTCTAAAACCAGTCCACTTCTGGGACTTCTGAAACCAGTCCACTTCTGGGATTTCTAAAACTAGTCCACTTCTGGGGTTTCTAAAACCAGTCCACTTCTGGGGTTTCTAAAACCAGTCCACTTCTGGGGTTTCTAAAACCAGTCCACTTCCAGTATTTCTAAAACTATTCCACTTCCAGGATTTCTAAAACCAGTCCACTTCTGGGATTTCTGAAACCAGTCCACTTCCAGGATTTCTAAAACCAGTCCACTTCCAGGATTTCTAAAACCAGTCCACTTCCAGGATTTCTAAAACCCGTCCACTTCCAGGATTTCTGAAACCAGTCCACTTTGGGGATTTCTAAAACCAGTCCACTTTGGGGATTTCTAAAACCCGTCCACTTCCAGGATTTCTAAAACCAGTCCACTTCCAGGATTTCTAAAACTAGTCCACTTCCAGCATTTCTAAAACCAGTCCACTTCCAGGATTTCTAAGACCAGGCCACTTCCAGGATTTCTAAAACCAGTCCACTTCTGGGGTTTCTAAAACCAGTCCACTTCTGGGGTTTCTAAAACCAGTCCACTTCTGGGGTTTCTAAAACCAGTCCAATTCCAGTATTTCTAAAACCAGTCCACTTCTGGGGTTTCTAAAACCAGTCCACTTCCAGGATTTCTAAAACTAGTCCACTTCTGGGATTTCTGAAACTAGTCCACTTCTGGGATTTCTGAAACCAGTCCACTTTGGGGATTTCTAAAACCAGTCCACTTCCAGTATTTCTAAAACCAGTCCACTTCCAGGATTTCTAAAACTAGTCCACTTCTGGGATTTCTGAAACCAGTCCACTTCCAGGATTTCTAAAACTAGTCCACTTCTGGGGTTTCTAAAACCAGTCCACTTCTGGGGTTTCTAAAACCAGTCCACTTCCAGTATTTCTAAAACCAGTCCACTTCCAGGATTTCTAAAACCAGTCCACTTCTGGGACTTCTGAAACCAGTCCACTTCTGGGATTTCTAAAACTAGTCCACTTCTGGGGTTTCTAAAACCAGTCCACTTCTGGGGTTTCTAAAACCAGTCCACTTCTGGGGTTTCTAAAACCAGTCCACTTCCAGTATTTCTAAAACTAGTCCACTTCCAGGATTTCTAAAACCAGTCCACTTCTGGGATTTCTGAAACCAGTCCACTTCCAGGATTTCTAAAACCAGTCCACTTCCAGGATTTCTAAAACCAGTCCACTTCCAGGATTTCTAAAACCCGTCCACTTCCAGGATTTCTGAAACCAGTCCACTTTGGGGATTTCTAAAACCAGTCCACTTTGGGGATTTCTAAAACCCGTCCACTTCCAGGATTTCTAAAACCAGTCCACTTCCAGGATTTCTAAAACTAGTCCACTTCCAGCATTTCTAAAACCAGTGCACTTCCAGGATTTCTAAGACCAGGCCACTTCCAGGATTTCTAAAACCAGTCCACTTCTGGGGTTTCTAAAACCAGTCCACTTCCAGTATTTCTAAAACCAGTCCACTTCCAGGATTTCTAAAACCAGTCCACTTCTGGGATTTCTGAAACCAGTACACTTCCAGGATTTCTAAAACCAGTCCACTTCTGGGATTTCTGAAACCAGTCCACTTCTGGGATTTCTGAAACCAGTCCACTTCTGGGGTTTCTAAAACCAGTCCACTTCTGGGATTTCTGAAACCAGTCCACTTCTGGGATTTCTGAAACCAGTCCACTTCCAGGATTTCTAAAACCATTCCACTTCTGGGATTTCTGAAACCAGTCCACTTCTGGGATTTCTGAAACCAGTCCACTTCTGGGATTTCTGAAACCAGTCCACTTCCAGGATTTCTAAAACTAGTCCACTTCCAGGATTTCTAAAACCAGTCCACTTCCAGGATTTCTAAAACCAGTCCACTTCTGGGGTTTCTAAAACCAGTCCACTTCCAGGATTTCTAAAACCAGTCCACTTCTGGGGTTTCTAAAACCAGTCCACTTCCAGTATTTCTAAAACCAGTCCACTTCCAGGATTTCTAAAACCAGTCCACTTCTGGGACTTCTGAAACCAGTCCACTTCTGGGATTTCTAAAACTAGTCCACTTCTGGGGTTTCTAAAACCAGTCCACTTCTGGGGTTTCTAAAACCAGTCCACTTCTGGGGTTTCTAAAACCAGTCCACTTCCAGTATTTCTAAAACTAGTCCACTTCCAGGATTTCTAAAACCAGTCCACTTCTGGGATTTCTGAAACCAGTCCACTTCCAGGATTTCTAAAACCAGTCCACTTCCAGGATTTCTAAAACCAGTCCACTTCCAGGATTTCTAAAACCCGTCCACTTCCAGGATTTCTGAAACCAGTCCACTTTGGGGATTTCTAAAACCAGTCCACTTTGGGGATTTCTAAAACCCGTCCACTTCCAGGATTTCTAAAACCAGTCCACTTCCAGGATTTCTAAAACTAGTCCACTTCCAGCATTTCTAAAACCAGTCCACTTCCAGGATTTCTAAGACCAGGCCACTTCCAGGATTTCTAAAACCAGTCCACTTCTGGGGTTTCTAAAACCAGTCCACTTCCAGTATTTCTAAAACCAGTCCACTTCCAGGATTTCTAAAACCAGTCCACTTCTGGGATTTCTGAAACCAGTACACTTCCAGGATTTCTAAAACCAGTCCACTTCTGGGATTTCTGAAACCAGTCCACTTCTGGGATTTCTGAAACCAGTCCACTTCTGGGGTTTCTAAAACCAGTCCACTTCTGGGATTTCTGAAACCAGTCCACTTCTGGGATTTCTGAAACCAGTCCACTTCCAGGATTTCTAAAACCAGTCCACTTCTGGGATTTCTGAAACCAGTCCACTTCTGGGATTTCTGAAACCAGTCCACTTCTGGGATTTCTGAAACCAGTCCACTTCCAGGATTTCTAAAACTAGTCCACTTCCAGGATTTCTAAAACCAGTCCACTTCCAGGATTTCTAAAACCAGTCCACTTCTGGGGTTTCTAAAACCAGTCCACTTCCAGGATTTCTAAAACCAGTCCACTTCTGGGGTTTCTAAAACCAGTCCACTTCTGGGGTTTCTAAAACCAGTCCACTTCCAGGATTTCTAAAACTAGTCCACTTCCAGAGTTTCTAAAACTAGTCCACTTCCAGGATTTCTGAAACCAGTCCACTTCCAGCATTTCTAAAACTAGTCCACTTCTGGGATTTCTAAAACCAGTCCACTTCTGGGAATTCTAAAACCAGTGCACTTCTGGGGTTTCTAAAACCAGTCCACTTCTGGGATTTCTGAAACCAGTCCACTTCTGGGATTTCTGAAACCAGTCCACTTCCAGGATTTCTAAAACTAGTCCACTTCCAGGATTTCTAAAACCAGTCCACTTCCAGGATTTCTAAAACCAGTCCACTTCTGGGGTTTCTAAAACCAGTCCACTTCCAGGATTTCTAAAACCAGTCCACTTCCAGGATTTCTAAAACCAGTCCACTTCCAGAGTTTCTAAAACTAGTCCACTTCCAGGATTTCTGAAACCAGTCCACTTCCAGCATTTCTAAAACTAGTCCACTTCTGGGATTTCTAAAACCAGTCCACTTCTGGGAATTCTAAAACCAGTCCACTTCTGGGGTTTCTAAAACCAGTCCACTTCTGGGGTTTCTAAAACCAGTCCACTTCTGGGGTTTCTGAAACCAGTCCACTTCCAGGATTTCTAAAACCAGTCCACTTCTGGGGTTTTTGAAACCAGTCCACTTCTGGGATTTCTAAAACCAGTCCACTTCTGGGGTTTCTAAAAAACAGTCCACTTCTGGGATTTCTAAAAACAGTCCACTTCCGGGATTTCTGAAACCAGTCCACTTCTGGGGTTTCTAAAACCAGTCCACTTCTGGGGTTTCTAAATGCAGTCCACTTCTGGGGTTTCTAAAACCAGTCCACTTCTGGGGTTTCTAAAACCAGTCCACTTCCAGGATTTCTAAAACCAGTCCACTTCCAGCATTTCTAAAACCAGTCCACTTCTGGGATTTCTGAAACCAGTCCACTTCCAGGATTTCTAAAACCAGTCCACTTCCAGTATTTCTAAAACCAGTCCACTTCCAGGATTTCTAAAACTAGTCCAGTTCTGGGATTTCTGAAACCAGTCCACTTCCAGGATTTCTAAAACCAGTCCACTTCCAGCATTTCTAAAACTAGTCCACTTCTGGGGTTTCTAAAACCAGTCCACTTCCAGTATTTCTAAAACTAGTCCACTTCCAGGATTTCTAAAACCAGTCCACTTCTGGGATTTCTGAAACCAGTCCACTTCCAGGATTTCTAAAACCAGTCCACTTCCAGGATTTCTAAAACCAGTCCACTTCCAGGATTTCTAAAACCCGTCCACTTCCAGGATGTCTGAAACCAGTCCACTTTTGGGATTTCTAAAACCAGTCCACTTCCAGGATTTCTAAAACCCGTCCACTTCCAGGATTTCTAAAACCAGTCCACTTCCAGGATTTCTAAAACTAGTCCACTTCCAGCATTTCTAAAACCAGTCCACTTCCGGGATTTCTAAGACCAGGCCACTTCCAGGATTTCTAAAACCAGTCCACTTCTGGGGTTTCTAAAACCAGTCCACTTCCAGCATTTCTAAAACTAGTCCACTTCTGGGATTTCTAAAACCAGTCCACTTCTGGGAATTCTGAAACCAGTCCACTTCTGGGGTTTCTAAAACCAGTCCACTTCTGGGGTTTCTGAAACCAGTCCACTTCCAGGATTTCTAAAACCAGTCCACTTCTGGGATTTCTGAAACCAGTCCACTTCCAGGATTTCTGAAACCAGTCCACTTCTGGGATTTCTGAAACCAGTCTACTTCTGGGATTTCTGAAACCAGTCCACTTCTGGGGTTTCTAAAACCAGTCCACTTCTGGGGTTTCTAAAACCAGTCCACTTCTGGGGTTTCTGAAACCAGTCCACTTCCAGGATTTCTAAAACCAGTCCACTTCTGGGGTTTCTAAAACCAGTCCACTTCTGGGGTTTCTGAAACCAGTCCACTTCCAGGATTTCTAAAACCAGTCCACTTCTGGGGTTTCTAAAACCAGTCCACTTCCAGTATTTCTAAAACCAGTCCACTTCTGGGGTTTCTAAAACCAGTCCACTTCCAGGATTTCTAAAACTAGTCCACTTCCAGGATTTCTAAAACCAGTCCACTTCCAGGATTTCTAAAACCAGTCCACTTCTGGGGTTTCTAAAACCAGTCCACTTCCAGGATTTCTAAAACCAGTCCACTTCCAGGATTTCTAAAACCAGTCCACTTCCAGAGTTTCTAAAACTAGTCCACTTCCAGGATTTCTGAAACCAGTCCACTTCCAGCATTTCTAAAACTAGTCCACTTCTGGGATTTCTAAAACCAGTCCACTTCTGGGAATTCTAAAACCAGTCCACTTCTGGGGTTTCTAA